>NC_037687.1:4575761-4576068 GCF_003255815.1 Theropithecus gelada
AGGCCAGGCGCGGTGGCTCATGCCTGTAATCCCAGCACTTTGGGAGGCCAAGGCGGGTGGATCACCTGAGGTCAGGAGTTTGAGACCAGTCTGGCCATCATAGTGAAACCCTGTCTCTACTAAAAATACAAAAATTAGCTGGGTGTGGTGGCAGGCACCTGTAATCCCAGATGTTCGGGAGGCTGAGGCTGGAGGATCGCTTGAACCCGGGTGGCAGAAGTTGCAGTGAGATCATACCACTGCACTCCAGCTTGGGCAACAGAGCAAGGCTCTGTGTCAAAAAAAAAAAAAAAAAAAAAAAAAGGCC
>NC_037687.1:4576168-4583667 GCF_003255815.1 Theropithecus gelada
GAAAAAAAAAAAAAAAAAAAAAAAAAAAAAAAATAGGCCAGGCGCGGTGGCTCATGCCTGTAATCCCAGCACTTTGGGAGGCCAAGGCAGGTGGATCACCTGAGGTCAGGAGTTTGAGACCAGTCTGGCCAACATAGTGAAACCCTGTCTCTACTAAAAATACAAAAATTAGCTGGGTGTGGTGGCGGGTGCCTGTAATCCCAGATGTTCGGGAGGCTGAGGCAGGAGAACTGCTTGAACCCGGGAGGCAGAGGTTGCAGTAAGCCAAGATCGTGCCATTGCACTCCAGCCTGGGCGACAGGAGCGAGACTCCATCTCAAAAAATATATAAATAAATAGATAATAAACAAAAACAAATAAAAATACAAAAATTAGCTGGGCGTGGAGGTGTGCACCTGTAATCCCAGCTACTCAGGAGGCTGAGGCAGGAGAATGGCTTGAACCTGGGAGGCGGAGGTTGCGGTGAGCCGAGATCGCGCCACTGCACTCCAGCCTGGGCAATAAGAGCGAAACTCCGTCTCAAAACAAACAACAAACAAAGAACAAAACAAAATATGACTTCAGAGTGTTTGGCGTGGTATGGAATAACCTGGAACCCCAGTTGCACAGTGACCCCTTTGAATATCTGTTCTGTCTTTCTCAAGTCTCAGTTGGCTGCTGCCAGGGGCGAGGGGTTGGGGGAGTGGTTCAAGTCTCTCCCACCTGTCATTCCTTCCATCGCTACGGGATCCATTTAAGTCAATGAGACTAAATTGTATTTTCAGTTACCTTCAATCTCTGGTGAGAGAAGCTGATTTTCCTTTCACCTTTTTGATTAAAAAAAAAAGGGTCCGGCGCAGTGGCTCACGCCTGTAATATCAGCACTTTGGGAGGCCGAGGCGGGCGGATCACCAGATCAGGAGATCGAGACCATCCTGGCTAACAAGGTGAAATCCCGTCTCTACTAAAAATACAAAAAAAACTAGCTGGGCGTGGTGGCGGGCACCCGTAGTCCCAGCTACTCAGGAGGCTGAGGCAGGAGAATGGTGTGAACCCGGAAGGCAGAGCTTGCAGTGAGCCGAGATCGCGCCACTGCACTCCAGCCTGGGCGACAGAATGAGGCTCCGTCTCAAAAAAAAAAAAAAAAAAGGATTTATTTTTTGTTTTATTTTTTTAGAGACAGGGTCTCATTCTGTCACCCAGGTTAGAATGCAGTGGTACAATCATGGCTCACTGAAGCCTGAATGTATTGGTCTGTTCTCATACTGCTATAAAGAACGTCCCTGAGATTGGGTAATTTATTTATTTCTTTTTTGTTTGTTTATTTATTTATTTATTTTGAGATGGGGTCTCGCTCTGTTGCCCAGGCTGGAGTGCAGTGGTGCGATCTTGGCTCACTGCAAACTCCAACCTCCGCTTCCCTGGTTCAAGTGGTTCTCCTGCCTCAGCCTCCCGAATAGCTGTGACTACAGGTGCGTGCCACCACGCCCAGCTAATTTTTTTGTATTTTTTAGTAGAGATGGGGTTTTGCCATGTTGGTCAGGATGGCCTGGATCTCTTGACCTCGTGATCTGCCCACCTCGGCCTCCCAAAGTGCTGGGATGACAGGCGTGAGCCACCGTGCCTGGGTAATTTATAAAGGAAAGAAGTTTAATGGACTCAATCCTGCATGGCTGGGGAAGCCTCAGGTCATTTACAATCATGGTGGGAGAGGAAGCAGCCACCTTCTTCACAAGACGGCTGGACGCAGGAGAAACTTCAAACACTTATAAAACCATCAGATCTCGTGACAACTCACTCACTATCAGAAGAACAGCATGGGGGAAACTGCCCCCATGATCCAATCGCCTCCCTCCCTCAACACATGGGGATTACAATTCCAGATGAGATTTGGATGAGGACACACCACCACGTCTGGCTAATTTTGCTTTTTTTTTTTTTTTTTGTAGAGATGGAGTCTCGTTATGTTACCCAGGCTAGTCTGGAACTCCTGGCCTCAAGCAATCCTCCCGCGTCAGCCTCCCAAAGAGCTGGGATTACAGGTGTGAGCCACTGTGCCCGGCCCTAAAAAATATTTTTAAAATGCATTGGCTGATATTTCAGATGTGAGGTTTAAAGGAAAATAGATAACTGTGGATATGGGGAAATGGAAGAAAATATGAGAAGCCACTGGCACGGATTTGGGAAGCGTTACCTGTCTCTTACAAATGGGGAAACAGAGGCCCAGCCATGACCATGACTCACCAGGTGGGCTGAAGATCTTTCTTCAGTAGGAGAGATGAAGGGAGCTAGAAACGGTTTCATGGGTTAGGTGCGGTGGCTCACGCCTGTAACCCCAGAACCTTGGGAGGCTGAAGCAGGCGGATCACTTGAGGTTAGGAATTCGAGACCAGCCTGGCCAACATGGTGAAACCCCTCTCTACTAAAAATACAAAAATTAGCTTGGTGTGGTGGCATGCACCTGTAATCCCAGCTACTTGGGAGGCTGAGGAAGAGGAAAGAGAATCGCTTGAACCCGGGAGGCAGAGGTTGCAGTGAGCTGAGATCACGGCATTGCACTCCAGCGTGGGTGACAGAGCAAAACTCCATCTCAAAAACAAAAACAAAAACAAAAACAAAAATGACAGTGTTTCGTCAGCATTCCCCTATCCCTCTGTGAGTGGTTTTCTCCCTTTCCCTTGCTCATCCTGAGCTGATTAGAGCAAATGCTCTAGGAAGATCTACAGGGAACAGCATCCCAGGCTATAGGCACCATGAGTGCAAAGGCCCTGGGGCAGGACCACACCTGGCGTGTTGGAGGAATAGCAAGGAGGCCCGTGTGACTGGAGTAGCGTGGGTGAGGGGTAGAGAGGGAGGAGGGCAGGGCAAGGAGGGGATGGGGCAGGTCACGCAGGCCCTCATGGGCTGCAGGAAGGACTTGGGTCTTGACCTTGAAGGAGGTGGGAGCCATAGAGGGCTGTGGACAGAGGAGGAACAGGACTTGAGTCAGGTGCTCACGGGCACCCTCTAGTGGCTTTGCAGAGAATGCACTGAAGAGGCAGGACAGTGGCCAAGGAGAGACTAGTCCAGCTCTCAGCACATGCTGTGTGTCTTGGGGCATGGGACGTCACTCTCTGGGCTCACTTTCCTTATCAGCTAAAAGGGGAACTTTAACAGCAGGCAGAGACTCAGATAATGAGCAGAAGGAGCTCGCTGCCTGAGATTCAGGCCAGGCGTGGGGCTGCTGAGTTAATCTTTAACAGGTCAGGATTCTGCTCACCACGCTCTGGGAGGTGGGAAGATGAGGTCAGCCACACCCCCAGCTCAAGCTCTGAGGAAGTCATCGGGACAGATGGGTAAGTGTGAGGACAGCTGTGGAAATATTTCCCACATGTTCCCTGTGCCTTCTGCAAAGATGTAGAGGAGCAAATCAACCGGCATTTCACAGTCAGACACAGCTCTCAGCATACTGTGCTGTCTGGGAGCTCTTCCTGCAGGAAGCCCTCCTGGATTGCCTGGGCCCTGTGGGCTCTTCCTGGAAGCTATGGCGGGGGTGAGGGGCATTTCAGGGAGATAAAGAGCAGAGAGGCTGGCCAGATCGAGCCATGGTGGGCAGGGCGGACGGCAGAAGTGCTCCATGAAGTGACGTGCTGGGCCATGAGTCACATAAGTCTGATTTGAATCCTGACCCCGATTCCCACTTGCTTTGTGGACAAGTCTGCTACCCTTCCTGGGCTTTGTTTTCTCAACCACAAATTGAGAAAAGAAATCTCATTTGATTGCTTAACGCTCATCTAAGTGAGCACCTACTGTGTGCCAGGCCCTGTTTTGGGTACCAGGGACATGGCAGGAGAAATATGGGCCCAGACCTGCTCTTCCAGGACTCTCAGTTCAGTAGGGGAACTGAACATATCACTGAGCTGTTAAAATACAAGGTGTTAGGGCTGGGTGAAGAGGCTTGTGTCTGCAATCCCAGCACTTTGGGAGGCTGAGGCAGGAGGACTCTTGCTCACTATGTTGTCCAGGCTGGTCTTGAACTCCCAGCCTCAGCCTGGACAACACAGTGAGACCCCATCAAGACAGAGAGGGGGAGGGGGAAAGAAAGACAGCGAGAGAGAGAGAGAGAGAGAGAGAGTCCTTGCCTACTCTAGAGGCGCTTCAGGCACAGTTTGATCAAGGGACCCCAGTATGCAGTCTCCTTCCCAGACTTAGCTCTGTTCTTCTCCCCTGGCTTTTGCCAGAAGGCAGATCTCATACCAACCTTTACCAGATCCCAGCTGGTATTTCCCCAGCCTGGTGCTGCCTTCTCTAGTTCTGGACTAAGCCCCAGGGCTGGCTCTCATCAGCCTACACTGAGTCATGTCCTGTAGCAGCTGCTCAGAACCACAGACATATCTTCCTGTTTTGGGGCATTCTCTCTGCCCAGAGCTAAGGTTCCTGGGAGCAGTCCTTTGCCAATGCTGGTTGAACATGGGGCGATAAATACCCCAGCTTTTCTGATCTCTGGGTGGGGCAATTCTCAGCTGTTTTTTTTCTCTCTCTCTTTCTTTCTTTCTTTCTTTTTGGACAGAGTCTTGCTTTGTCACCCAGACTGGAATCCTGTGGCACAATCTCTGCTCACTGCAACCTCCTCCTCCCAGGTTTAAATGATTCTCCCGCCTTAGCCTCCTAAGTAGCTGAAACCACAGGTGCTCACCACCACGCCCGGCTAATTTTAGTATTTTTTGTAGAGGCGGGGTTTCACCATGTTGGCCAGGCTGGTCTCAAACTGACCTCAAGTGATTTGCTCGCCTTGGTCTCCCAAAGTGCTGGGATTACAGGCATGAGCCACCACGCCCGGCTGCTGGTGTCTTATCGAGGCCGTCAGCCAATGCAAGAGTGCTGAGTCCCAGCACCCCGTCCTTGTAGTTTTACACATCTCTGAATCCGCTACGATCACTGCACCCATCTTCCAGATGTAGTCACTGAGGTTCCAAAAAGTGAAGTTTCCTTTCCTGCCCGGGATGACTAAGGGCAGAAGCAGATCGTGATGCCCTCACCCCAAACACACCCACCCACCCACAGGAGCACACAGGCACACACGCGCCTTCTACCTCCCCAGACACCCGGCTGACACATGCTGGCGTCTGCGCGGCTGACACTTGTAAATCCATCCTCCCTCGGGGGCAGCCTGGCTCCTTCTCTGGCAGCAGGAGGACAGAGGGAGTTGGTTTAGTGGCTTGGGGGAAAGGAGTGTGCCCCTGACCCCACGCCCAGCCCCTGATCCCAGGGAGGGTGACGGCCCCTCCCTCTCTTCCAGTGACCTTGGGAAAGTTCCAGGAGACCCCCGGGCCTGGACTTTGAGAGGTGAGTGCTCCAGCAAGATGCACTCCCTCCTTCCGTGCCTGCTCTGGGCCCGCCCACCCACCCACTCCCTTTCTCAAGTGGCCTTGGAAAGGGTCTTGCAGAGACAGACAGATGGGCTGGGGACAGATGGATGGCGGACGTGTAGGAGTTACCATTGGAAGAGGGGGGTGGGGGAGGGGAGTGCGTTCTGGCCCCCAAGACGAGTCCTCCAGGTTCCTGCAGAACAGAATAAGCCGCCTCCTCCAAGCCCCTCAAATGGGATCTTATCGGTCCCCCGCAACCAGGGTCCCATCACCCCACAAACAGAGTCCCATCTCCCACCTCAACTAAGGTCTCATCATCCCCGCAAACGGAGTCCCATTGCCCCCACATTCCAGGTTCCATAGCTCCCCCAACCGGGATCCCATGGCACTGGGCCGGGGCAGAAGTCCGGAGAAGGGGGTCGCTAGCTGCGGGTTGCACAGCCCGACGGGATGCGAGGCCTGGCCTGGGGGTGCGGGTGACGCTCCTGTGTCTAGGCTCAGGGGAGACTTGGGCCCGGAGACCCCGCCCCGCACGCAGATCCCGCCCGCCCCGGCCGCGCGTTCCGGGGAAGCCAAGGCGCCGCCAGCCCGGACTGTGGGCAGAGCGCGCCCTCTGCCGGGCATGATCGGAAGCGGCGCGGCGGCGACCCCCAGGACCCTCGGGACTCCGGACCCCGACTCCCACCCGGCGGAGCTTTACCGGGTTATAGAGCCCGCAACTCTGAATCGAGCCCCGACCTCCTACGGAACCGCGACACTGGGCTGAGCTCCCGCCTTGGGCTAAACCTCAATCCCAATAGAGCTGGCACCTGGACTGAGACCCCAACTTTGGATAGAGCCTCTGATCCCTCTCTGAGCCCTGGGCCTGGGCCAAGCCTCAAACCCAACAGAGTCTCCATCCGCCTGAGCTCCCAACTCAGGGCTGAGCCCCTCGCTAGGCTGAGGTCTCACCCGAAATAGAGCCTGCGACCCCGTCTAAATCCCGACTCTGGGTTGAGCCTGGACCCTCGATAGAGCCTCCAACTCCAGGCTGAACTCTGACCCTGGACTGCACTCTTACTGAGCCTCATCACCCAGTGAGCCTGCATTCCTGGCCAAGATCATCCCTCCCCCACCCCTACACACCCCACTGAACCCCAGCCCTCCGAGCCCCAACCTTCTTATCTGATATAGAAAAGAGACCAGGTTTGGTGGCTCTTGCCTGTAATACCAGCGCTTTGGGAGGCAGAGGCAGGAGGATGGCTTGAGGCTAGGAGTTCGAGACCAGCCTGGGCAACATAGTGAGACATCCCCTATCTCTATAAAAAATAAAAATAAAAATTAGCCAAGCTTGGTGGTGCACACCTGTGATTTCAGTTACTTGAGAGGCTGAGGCGGAAGGACTGCTTGAGCCCAGGAAGTTGAGGCTGCAGTAAGCTGTGATGCAACACTGCACTCCAGGCTGGGTGGCAAATCGAGACCCTGTCTTAAAAAAAAGAAAGAAAAAAGGCGAAATCACACTAGGCTCAGATGCCTCCAGTCCTCCTACCCTGATGCGGAGACCCCCTTGATGCTGGGGTTGTGACGGGAGCTGTACACACCACACCAAAGTCAAACCTAATCAGGTCCTCATCCCACTCTGCCTCATCTGGCTGTGTGGCCTGGGACGCATCACTTCTTCCCTCCAGGGCTCCATTTCATCATCTGTGAAACGGGACAGTCACTCCTGACTCTACCACCTTGTGCCTGTGTGACCTCAGGCAAGTTACTTCCTCTCTCTGGGCCTCAGTCTCCTCCTCCAAAATGAAATAAGAAGGTGTTTTGTTTTGTTTTGTTTTGTTTCTCGAAACAGAGTCTCGTTCTGTCACCCAGGCTGGAGTGCAGTGGTGCAATCTCAGCTCACTGCAACCTCTGCCTCCTGGGTTCAAGCAATTCTCGTGCCTCAGCCTCCCAAGTAGCTGGGACTACAGGCGTGCACCATCACTCCTGGCTAATTTTTTCATATTTTTTATTCTTTGAGACGAACTCTTGCTCTGTAGCCCAGGCTGGAAGTGCAGTGCCACGATCTCGGCTCACTGCAATCTCGGCCTCTAGGGTTCAAGCAATTCTCGTGCCTCAGCCTCCCGAGTGGCTTGGACTACAGGCGTGCACCACCACGCCCAGCTAAATTTTTTTTTTTTTTTTTTTTTTTTT
>NC_037687.1:4583754-4734124 GCF_003255815.1 Theropithecus gelada
GCCCAGGCTGGAGTGCAGTGGCCGGATCTCAGCTCACTGCAAGCTCCGCCTCCCGGGTTCCCGCCATTCTCCTGCCTCAGCCTCCCAAGTAGCTGGGACTACAGGCGCCCACAACCGCGCCCGGCTAATTTTTTGTATTTTTAGTAGAGACGAGGTTTCACCGTGGTCTCGATCTCCTGACCTTGTGATCCGCCCGCCTCGGCCTCCCAAAGTGCTGGGATTACAGGCGTGAGCCACCGCGCCCGGCCGCTAAATTTTTTTTGTTTTGTATTTTTGTATGTTTTATTTTTATTTATTTATTTATTTATTTTTTGAGGCAGAGTCTCGCTCTGTTGCCCAGGCTGGAGTGCAGTGGCCAGATCTCAGCTCACTGCAACCTCCGCCTCCCGGGTTTACGCCATTCTCCTGCCTCAGCCTCCCGAGTAGCTGGGATTACAGTCATGTGCCACCACACCCGGCTAATTTTTGTATTTTTAGCAGAGACGGGGTTTCATCATGTTGGCCAGGCTGGTCTCAAACTCCTGACCTCAGGTGATCCGCCCACCTCGGCCTCCCAAAGTGCTAGGATTACAGGGGTGAGCCACCGGGCCCGGCCAATGAGACATTTAACTTACTTTTGCCTCCTGAGGCCTGTGCCACGGTCTTCCTGAATCCCGGGTGAAGGTCAGGACACACAACAGGCCCTCAACAATTTGTTGTCTGGCTTCCCGGAGGAAGAAACAGCGAGGCTGCTATGGGCTCCCTAGGCCCCAGCCGCAACCCGGACCCAGAGTTGGGGCTGCAGAGCGGAAATGGAGCCGCAGAGGGCCTGGGAGTAGCTCCAGGGCCTGGTTCCCAGGACTCACAGCTGCATCCTCTCTGGTGGACCCCAGCTGGCGCTGCTGCAGCCGGGAAGCTCCTGTGTGTCCTGCAGGCTCATTCCTATGGAAATTGAGGCTGGATTTGGCGATCCTCTGATGGTGTCTCCAGGCGTCCTCCACCTCACCCCAAAGATTTATCTTAGCCCCACAACCCTGGGTTAGATTCATCCCGTCTAGTGGCACAGAAATCTGTATTTTTTAATTTTTAACTTCTTTTGTTCTTTTTTTGTAGAGACAGGGTCTCCCTATGTTGCCTGGACTGGTTTCAAACTCCTGGGCTCAAGGGATCCTCCTGCGTTGGCCTCCCAAAGTGCTGGGATTCCAGGTGTGAGGCACCACGCCTAGTTGGAACCTGCATTTTTTTTTGAGACGGTCTCGCTCTGTCGCCCAGGCTGGAGTGCAGTGGCGCGATCTCTGCTCACTGTAAGCTCCGCCTCCCGGGTTCACGCCATTCTTCTGCCTCAGCCTCCTGAGTAGCTGGGACTACAGGCGCCGCCACCACGCCCAGCTAATTTATTGTATTTTTAGTAGAGACGGGCTTTCACCGTGTTAGCCGGGATGGTCTTGATCTCCTGACCTCGTGATCTGCCCGCCTCGGCCTCCCGAAGTGCTGGGATTACAGGCGTGAGCCACTGCACCCAATGCATTTTTACATTGCCTCTCAGATCTTTCTGACGCGAAAGGTTCCCCGAGGCCGAACTTTGAGAAACATGCTTCTGCCGAAATTCCTATTACCCAGGTGGGTAAACTGAGCCCCAGAAGGAGGAAGGGGCCCGTGCAGAACCACGTGGTTGCTCTGTTTTGCCTTTTGGCTCTCCGGTCTCTTCCTGTTGGTGCCTCTGTGCCTCCCTCCCCAGGTTCTCCGTCTGTCTCATACTCTTATCTTTTCCCTTTTCTGTGGCCGGCGCCCCGACTACGGCCTCGCCCCCGCATCCGGGCCCCTTCGCGATTCCGGAGGAATCCCCCCGACCCGCCCGACCCCCCCCCCGGCTCCGCCCCCTCCCCCCCCTCCTCCCGTCGCAGTGCCCTGCTCCCATTGGCCTCTTCGTACATTGCCCGCCCTGTCATTGGCTAATCCGAAGCGCTCGGCCCGCCCTCCATGCCTGGCAACTCTCCGGTCCCTTCCTGCGGGCGGGGCGAGTGGAGGGCGTGTCCTGCCGAGGGGCGAGGCAAGTGGAGGGCAGGGCCGCGCTGCCGCCCCGCCCCGGCCCCCGCCCCGCTCCGGCACTGCTCCCACCGCCGCGGCAACGGCCCCAGCCCACGGAGGCGGCTGGACTGACCCCCGACGGTTGGACGCACGGACTCTGCTCCGAGAGCAGGTGAGCGAGAAGTGCCGGGGCGCCCCCTATTTCAGCGCATCCCGGGGGCCACCTGGCCGCCCTGTCTCTCCCGCCCGGTAATGCTTCTGCACCCCGCCGCCTGTCCGTCTGCATTCCTGCCTCAGTTTCCCTCTGTCTCTCTGTCCCTCTTGCTGTATAGGTTAGGGAGAGACAGGTTGAGTCTCAATTGCCCCCCTTGGCGTGGGGCTCTGCTTGGGACCAGCACCCCCACCCCTCCGTGGAATCTAGTGGACTCTGCCCCCTTTAACTGCAGGGCCACAGGTGCTCAGGCCAGATTCCAGAACCCCGAGGGCATTCCAGGAGGTGGGCAGCTGGGCCAGCCATGCGGAGGTGGGCATGACTGTAGCTTCTGGCTAAACCAGGCATCGGTGGCGGGGAGCCAGGCCTAGGCCCGCCCAGGCCCACCCGGACTGGCCCCTAACGAACTCCCAAGTGGCCTGTGGGGCCGTGGCCTCAGTTTTGCCAGCTGTGAACTGGGACCGTCGCTGCCAAGGTAATTGGCAGGTGATCTGAAGGACGTCTGTCGCCTCCTGGACTTTTCTGTGAAGTCGAACTAGGTCCATTTCCTGGGATGGTAAACTAAGGCCTAGAAAGAGGCCAATGCTTCCAATGTTTGGCCAGGGAGGTGGGGACACAGGAAGGACAGAATCTGTTTTCTCTGCATCCTCACATTTTCCAGCACCTTCTCTATGGTGGGGGGAAGGGCTGGGGGAGGAGCAGCTCTAGGTGTAAACAGGCTACCAGAGGTTCTTTCCTGAGCCAGTCCCAGCTCAGCTGGGGCCGGTGAACGCCTCGGGAGGTCCCAGCGGGGTCAGCCCAGTCGTGGCGGAGCTTGGGCAAATCTAGATTTGAACTCTGCCACCCGCATGGTACCTTGAACCAGTTTTTCAATTCTGCTGAGCCTGTTTCCTCATCTGTAAAACAGGAGTGGGTCGTAACTCCCCGAATTACGACTGCTGGGGGATCAGGTGCAGGAATACAGGCCCTGCTTGTAACCCCCCTGACCCTCGCTGTGGCTCTGCCCCAGTAGCACTGGCCTCTTCCTGTTCCTCCAGCACCCCAGGCGAGGTCCTGCCTCAGGGCCTTTGCATAGGCTATGCCCTCTGCCACCACGGCAGGTCCGAGGGCGCCAACTTTGAAACATAACAAGCTCCCTGTATGGGCCGGCCCAGGACCTGCATAGGCAAGGGCTGGGAGGGGCAGAGGAGGGGCCGTTCAGGGACGCTGTACCTATGGAAACGGTGAACAAAGGGCTGTCTCCAGCCACACAAACACCTGGGTGAATTGGGAACTGGCCAGAGGCTGGAGCAGCCTGGGACACAGGTGGCAGGTGAGTGCTTAGACCCCTGGGGGGACTATGGGCTGGAGGGGACTTGAATCCTGCTCTAATCGTGGGGTACCAGGGGGTCCCTAAAGGAAGCGGCTCTGCAGACGGGTGCAGGTCTGAGGCCCCGCCGTGTGCCCCTCCCTCTGTGTGGCCTTGGACCAACTGTCAGGTGCCCCCAGAACCTCAGTTTCCTCATCCCGGTTCCTCCAGGGGTCAGCCCAGGTGGGCGAGGGGTCCTTTGATTGCCTGACAATTCAGTATGGTGGGTTCCGGAGGACTCAGTGTCCCTGTCTGTCCAAAGGGGCCACGAAAGGGTGCCTTGAGGACAAAACTCCAGCCATTGATGGGGAAACACTTCTCCCAGAGAGACGTCAGCGCTAAAAAATGACTCACACTTGCCCAGGTACAGCCTCAGGGGTTACAGACAGGGAGGGGCGCGAGGAGGCAGAGCAAGAGGGAGGAACCGCCGGGTTCCACAGCCTGCCTGCCCCTTCCCAGCATCCCCCGACACCCCTCAGCAGACAACTTCCCTGGAATCACACCCGCCTGAGCTTTGACTCAGGGACCTCTGGCAGAGTTCCTGGGATCTTGTAAATTCCCAGCTTCTAGGCCTCAGTTTCCCCATCTGTCCAATGGGGCTGGTCATCTCCTTTTTCTTGTGGAAAGGGGCTGAGATAACTGGGGGGAGGGAGGGTGCTTTGAGGGGTGGGGGAGATTCAGCAAGACATTGTCAAAGGCCCGAGGAGGGGATTACAGGACACAGTGCTTCTAGAAGCTTCCTAAGGCTTCCATCCTTCCCCTCTGGGGTGAGCTCTGGGAGAGAGGAGACTTGAACCCCAAATGTGCTGTGGACTAGGATGGGGAAAGGATCGCGCTAGGTTAAAGGCTGGGTTCAAATTCTGATTCTGCCACATCACTGCTTTATAAGCTCCTGACCCTCTCTGACTCAGTTTCGCCATAACCAAAACCTTGCAGGTCCATCTAGAGAATTTCCCAGCCTGGGCAACATGGTGAAACCCTGTCTCTACTTAAAACAAAGAAAAAGAAAAAATTAGCCAGGTGTGGTGGCACGGGCCTGTAGTCCCAGCCACTCTGGAGGCTGAGGTGGGAGGATCACCTGAGCCCAGGGAGGTTGAGGCTGCAGTGAGCCGAGATCACACCACTGCGCTCCAGCCTGGGTGACAGGAGTGAGACCCTGTCTTAAAGAAAAAGAAGAGAATTGGCTGGACGCCGTGGCTCACGCCTATAATCCCAGCACTCTGGGAGGCCGAGGCGGGTGGATCACCTGAGGTGAGGAATTCGAGACCAGCCTGGCCAACAGGGCAAAACCCTGTCTCTACTAAAAATACAAAAATGAGCTGGGTGTGGTGGTGGGTGCTTGTAATCCCAGCTACTCAGGAGGCTGAGGCAGGAGAAACGCTTAAACCCGGGAGGCAGAGGTTGCAGTGAGCCAAGATCACACCACTGTACTCCAGCCTGGGTTGACAGAGTGTGAGACTCCGTCTCAAAAAATTAAAAAAATATATACACATAAAATAAATAAAATAGACGGGGGATCTGGGAGGGCCTCCTGAGGAGGGGCCATGTAAACCCAGACCTGGATGACAAGAAAGAAACAGCCATGTAGAGACCTGGGGGAAGAGCAGCTCAGGCAGAGGGCATAGGTTGTGTAAAGGTCCTGGGGCAGGATGCCGCCTGGCATGATGGATGAGCAGCAAGGAGGCCCATGGGGCTGGAGCAGTGAGGAGGAGGAGAGAGGGTAGAGGAGAGGGCAGGGAGGGGACAAGGCATGGTGTGCAGATTCTTATGGTTGCCAGGAACACTTGACTTTGACCCCAAGGGAAGTGGGAGCCATGGAGGGTGGTTGGCAGGGGAAGGATAGAACCTGACTCAGGTACTCACTGGCACCCTTTGGCTGCTACAGGAAGGATAGACCGGGGGCATGGGGATAGATGGTGCCAGGAGACAAGGGGACCAGGCTGTGGGGGAGGTAAGAAGTGGGTTGCGTTAGGCCAGGCATGGTGGCTCATGCCTGTAATCCCAGCACTTTGGGAGGCTGAGGCAGGCTGATCACCTGAGGTCAGGAGTTGGAGACCAGCCTGACCAACATGGTGAAACCCCTTCTCTACTAAAAATACAAAAATTAGCCAGGGATAGTGGTGGGTGCCTGTAATCCCAGCTACTCAGGAGGCTGAGGCAGGAGAATTGCCTGAACCCAGGAGGCGGAGGTTGCGGTGAGCCGAGATCGCGCTGCTGCACCTGGGCAACAGAGTGAGACTCTGTCTCAAAAAAAAAAAAAAAAAAAAAAAAAAAAGAAGAAGAAGAAGAAGAAGTGGGTTGCGTTGGGACACATTTAGGGGCTGGATGCACCTCCTGCCAGGTAATCCTAGGCTTCTCTACAGTGTAAGAACCTATTGCTTGGGCTGAGGCAAGCCTGTCCTCTCCTCTGCAGAGCCATGAGCTGTGGGTACCTGATATTCATGTTTGGCCCTCGAACCCTTTCTCCAGTGGAAATCTGGCCACAGTGGAAAGTGTTCAGGCTCTTCGCCACAACCCAGCAGGCAGCTGGACCCTGCCCATCCGTGCGGTGGTCCTGAGGGTTCTGGGGAACCCAGTTTGAGAACAACTGATGTCACCCCCAACTTGGGCCGACAGATTCCCCTCTTTCTTTTGCCATAACTAAAATGGACACTGGCCAAGTGTGGCGGCTCACGCCTGTAATCCCAGCATTTTGGGAGGCTGAGGCAGGAGGATCGCTTGAGCTCAGGAGTTTGAGACCAGCCTGGCCAACATGGCAAAACCTGTCTCTACTAAAAGTACAAAAATTAGCCAGGTGTGGTGGCAGGTGCCTATAATCCCAGCTATTTGGGAGGCTGAGGCAGGAGAATTGCTTGAACCCGGGAGGTGGAGGTTGCAGTGGGCTGAGATCGTGACATTGCACTCCAACCTGAGCAACAGAGCGAGATTCCGTCTCAAAAAATAAATAAATAAAAATAAAATTGGCTGGTCATGGTGGCTCATGCCTGTAATCCCAGCACTTTGGGAGGCTAAGGTGGGCGGATCACCTGAAGTCAGGAATTCGAGACCAGCCTGACCAACATGGAGAAACCCTGTCTCTACTAAAAATACAAAATTAGCCGGGCGTGGTGGTGCATGCCTGTAATCCCAGCTACTTGGGAGGCTGAGGCAGGAGTTTGAACCCAGGAGGCAGAGGTTGCAGTGAGCTGAGATTGCGCCATTGCACTCCAGCCTGGGCAATAAGAGCGAAACCCCGTCTCAAAAAAACAAAACAAAAATAAAATGAAATGGACACTGGCCAGGTGTGGCAGCTCACACCTGCAATCCCAGCACTTTGGGAGGCCGAGGCAGGAGGATCACTTGAGCCCAGGAGTTCGAGACTAGCCTGGGCAACATAGCAAGACGCCATCTCTACAGAAAAAAAAAAAAAAAAATGAACCAGGCGTGGTGGCACATACCTGTAGTCCCAGCTACTCAGGAGGCTGAGGTGGGAGGATCACTTGAGCCCAGGAGGTCGAGGCTATAGTGAGCTATAATGGTACCACTGCACTCCAGCCTGGGCAAAAGAGTAAAACCTTTTCTTAAAAAAAAAAAAAAAAAAAAGAATAAATAAAAATAAAATGGACACCGGCTTGCAAGGCCTGAGTCATGGATTTTTTTTTGTTTTGTTCTGTTTGAGACAGAGTCTCACTCTGTTTCTCAGGCTGGAGTGAAGTGGAGCTCACTGCAACCTCTGCCCCCCAGAGAATCGCACCCTCCACGTGACACAGCCTCCCGTGTAGCTGAGATTACGGGTGTGTGCCACACACACACACACTCGGCTAATTTTTGTATTTTTAGTAGAGATGGGGTTTTCACCATGTTGGCCAGGCTGGTCTTGAACTCCCGACCTGAGGTGATCCACCCACCTCGCCCCCCAAAGTGCTGGGATTCCAGGCGTGAGCCACCGCGCCCAGCCTGTGAGTCATGGGTCTTAAAGGGCTTGGTGCAGTGGGACCCTGGGAGTTGGTGGGGTGAGGCCTGGGATCACTGGCCTCAGTGGGAAGAGGCCTGAGGCCCCCCTGAGCCCCCGGAGCACAGCCGGGGCTGTGACAAGACAGATGGAGTGGCTGGGCTGGCCCTGCTGAGCAGACCCATCAATTATTGACACTCTCTGTGAGGGGCATGAAGAATTAATGGGACAGGGGTGGGGATGGCAGGGACTTGTCACATAATTGCAGCCAGCTCACCAGAGCCACCTCCTGTGTTTTCAGGAATTTTGCTATCTGGTTGTTAAACACAGCCATTACTTAATGTGGGAGAATATAAACGTATACTTTTTTTTTTTTTTTTTTTCAGACGGAGTCTCGCTCTGTCGCCCAGGCTGGAGTGCAGTGGCCGGATCTCAGCTCACTGCAAGCTCCGCCTCCCGGGTTCACGCCATTCTCCTGCCTCAGCCTCCCGAGTAGCTGGGACTAGACGGGATTTCACCGGGTTAGCCAGGATGGTCTCGATCTCCTGACCTCGTGATCCGCCCGTCTCGGCCTCCCAAAGTGCTGGGATTACAGGCTTGAGCCACCGCGCCCGGCCTATAAACGTATACTTAAGGCTGGGCATGGTGGCTCCCACCTGTAATCCTAGCAATCTGGGAGGCCGAGGCGGGCGGATCACTTGAGGCCAGGAGTTCGAGACCAGCCTGGCCGACATGGCCAAAGCCCATCTCTACTAAAAAAAAAAAAAAACAAAAAACACCAAAAATTAGCAGGCGTGGTGGTGCGCTTCTCTAATCCCAGCTACTCGGGAGGCTGAGGTAGGTAAATCTTTTGAACCCGGGAGGCGAAGGTTGCCGTGAGTCAAGATGGTGCCACTGCACTCCAGCCTGGGCGACAGAGTGAGACTCTGTCTCAAAAAAAAAAAAAAGGGCCGGGCACAGTGGCTCACGCCTGTTTATCCCAGCACTTCGGGAGGCCAAGGCGGGCAGATCACAAGGTCAGGAGATGGAGACCATCCTGTGAATGGTGAAACCCCGTCTCTACTAAAAATACAAAAAATTAGCCGGGCATGGTGGCGGGCGCCTGTAGTCCCAGCTACTCTGGAGGCTGAGGCAGGAGAATGGCGTGAGCCTGGGAGGCGGAGCTTGCAGTGAGCCGAGATCGTGCCACTGCACTGCAGCCTGGGTGACAGAGTGAGACTCCGTCTCCAAAAAAAAAAAAAAGAATATAGGGACCAGGGAAATAATCAAGGGAGCCAGGGAGTTGGTGCCTGGTCACCCATTTTGCAGATGGGAAAGCTATCCCCATGCATGGGATCTGTCGAGGGTCACAGCAGGGAGACCTCAGTGCTGTGGATGGACCTGGACGGGCTGTGGACAGGGCTGAAGCCTCCTGGCTGTTCCTGTAACAAGCGTGACACAGCCCTGCCCCAGAGCCTTTGCACAGGCTGCGCCCTTTGCCTGGAGCATCTTCCCGCAGACCCTGTCATTGCAGGCCCAGCTCCACCGGCCCAGCCCCTCCCTAGAGAGGCTCTCCTGGTTACCCTGACCTTCATCCCCCGCCCCCGTGGCCCATCTGTCTCTCCCTCAAATTAACTTGTTGGTTTCTATTTATTGGTTACTGGCACCTCCTCCTTCCAGCAGGGGAACACAGTGTTTTGTTTTTTTTTTGAGACGGAGTCTCACTCTTGTCACCCAGGCTGGAGTGCAGTGGCGCAGTCTCGACTCTCTTACACCTCCGCCTCCCAGGTTCACGCCATTCTCCTGCCTCAGCCTCCCGAGTAGCTGGGACTACAGGCGCCCGCCACCACGCCCGGCTAATTTTTTGTATTTTTAGTAGAGATGGGGTTTCACTGTGTTCTCCAGGATGGTCTCGATCTCCTGACCTTGTGATCCGTCCGCCTCAGCCTCCCAAAGTGCTGGGATTACAGGCATGAGCCACCGCGCCCAGACTAATTTTAGTACTTTTAGTAGAGACAGGGTTTCACCATGTTGGCCAGGCTAGTCTCGAATTCCTGACCTCAGGTGATTCACCCGCCTCAGCCTCCCAAAGTGCTCGGATTACAGGTGTGACCCACCGCATCCGGCCAACGGTATTTCTTAGAGGGCCAATTTAGACATTTGGAAGCTTTTTTTTTTTTTTTGGGACGGAGTCTCACTCTGTCACCCAGGCTGGAGGGCAGTCGCGCTGCTGTATCCCCAGTGACTTTGTGGTCTCTTCTGCAAAACAGGCCACCTGGCCAGTACCAGGTGAGAATGACAAATAGGCACATGTCACTGGTTCAGGACATTGGGGTTTGGCCACGAGCTTCTGCCCCAGGACAGTTGGCGCTCCATAAATGCTTGTCAAGCCACTGAATGGGTGTTAACACCCGAATCCCAGAAGCTGTAGCGGGCTGTGTGTGCTTGTGATGACGGGGTGCCCTGGCATTTGGAGGGTGATGCCCCTAGGCCCCAGGCAGTCCCTGGGAAGGCCCCTGCCCTGTAAGGGCTGATGAGGCCGCTACACCGCCTCCTGCAGGAAGGAAGACCCAGGTTTATTTTGGTCCTCGGCTGTTCCCCTGGGAGAGCAGTCATCCTCCTGTCTGGCTGCCTGGATGGGAGCGTTTCTGGCAGAACAATGGGTCAGGGAGGAGGAAGGGGAAGGCCAGGCAGCTGGGCCGCGCCAGGTGTCAGCAGGACCGGGGCTGCCCCGATGGTCTTCGGAGTGTGGGGTCAGGAAGGGAGGCTACAGCTGCTTACCCCCGTCCCTCTTCCTGTTAGCCTTGTAGGGGGTGGGGGTTGCTCTTGGGAGCCCAGGCCCTTCCTGAAGCTGTAAACAGGCCTGACTCCCCTCCAGAATCAACTTCTCCAGCCTCACGACTCGTAGATGGGAAAGTCAAGGCCCAGAGAGGGGCACAGCCCTGCCTGGGGTCACGCAGCTCCTGAGATGGGCAGAAAGATGTGGGCTCCAGGGCCGATGGGGTCCAGGGACCTCATCCCCAGATGCAGAGAAAGGCCTTTTCCTCTTTGAGTCCCCTCGGTTTGTTCATCTATGAATTGGGGAGACGGGACCCAGGGGTTCGGGAATTTGCTCTTGAAATCTGCAGACACTTTTTTTTTTTTTTTTTTGCGATACAGTTTCGCTCTCATTGCCCAGGCTTGGAGTCCAGTGGAATGATTTCAGCTGACTGAAACCTATGCCTCCTGGGTTCAAGCGATTCTTCAGTCTCAGTCCCTCAAGTAGCTGGGACTACAGGAGCCCACCACACCATGCCCGGCTAATTTTTGTAGTTTTAGTAGAGATGAGGTTTCACCATGTTGCCCAGGCTGGTCTCAAACTCCTGACCTCAAGTGATCCACCTGCCTCGGCCTCTCAAAGTGCTGGGATTACAGGCGTGAGCCACCGTGCCCAGCCATGTGTGGCTTTTTTTTTTTTTTTTTTTGAGATGGAGTCTCGCTCTGTCGCCCAGGCTTGAGTGCAGTGGTGCAGTCTCGGCTCACTGCAACCTCCGCCTCCCGGGTTCAAAGCAATTCTCCTGCCTCAGCCTCCCAAGTAGCTGGGACTATTAGCCACCACGCCCGGCTAATTTTTTGTTTTTAGTAGAGATCGGGTTTCACTGTGTTAGCTAGGATGTTCTGGATCTCCTGACCTCGTGATCTGCCCGCCTCGGCCTCCGAAAGTGCTGGGATTACAGGCGTGAGCCACCGTGCCCGGCCAGCTTTTTTTTTTTTTTTCGCACAGGGAATCTCACTGAGATAGAACTAGGTTTGCAAATTCACACAGCTAAGAGGCACGGAAGGGCAGAATTCCAGGCACTGGTTGCAGCCTCTTCAGAGGAAGCTCACAGCTTAGTGGAGATTGGGGGTTTGGTCACAAGCTTCTGCCCCAGGACAGAGTTAATTCTGATCTTCCCCATATTTCAGATGGGGAAACTGAGACCCGTTAAGTTGCTTGCTGCAGAGGCCAGAGCTGGGAGCAGGCCCTAAATATCAGGGTTGCCCTCTAAGACTCAGGGCCAGTTGAGGGTGTTAGATGGGGAAGGCAGAGGGAGTTGGGGTTCAAGGGCGTTGGGAGCCAGTGGTCACTGTATTGCCGTGCGGCCTTGGGGAAGTGGCTCAGCCTCTCTGAGCCTTTGTGGTCTCTTCTGCAAAACAAGCAACCTGCCTAGTACACGGTGGGGGTGATGAAGTGGGCATATGTCATTGACTCAGGGCCTGCCACGTGGTGCTGAGTCAACAGCACCCCTTTTCTGGCCCAGGCCTGCGCAGAGCCAGGGTCTGGTGACTGAGGTCGGAGGGCAGGGGCGGCCCATCCAGTAATTCCCGTGCCTGCCCTGACCTCAGAGGGCGGCCGAGGGTTTGGAACTTCTCCCGGAGTCTGAACTCACACAAAGACCAGCTTTGTGGGGGCTCCTGGGGTAGGTGGGTACCCACATGGCATTCCGAGACTGGCAGCCTGGCACTGGGGTGGGAGTGGAGGCTGAGCAGGGCCTGGGGCAGTGAGGGAGACCGGGGGTGGGTCTCAGCCCCTCCCCCCTCCCCCAGTTCTTTCACACTCCCCTCTTCATTCAGCAGATGTTTCTGGAGTCTTCAGGGATGCTGTGGATAAGGAATCGGGCCCATGACCTCCCCTGCAGCCTGGGGTGAGGCAGACCAATGGGGGTGCAGAGCCGGGGAGCAGAAGAGCAGTGGGGATGCCTGGGACACCTACATCTCAGAGGAGGCAGAGACTTGGGGGCCAAAGTGATGGGGACGTATAGGAGTTTACCAGGGAAGAGGCAGGTGCTTCGGGACCAGGGCTTTGGGGATGTATAGGAAGGAGTTCACCTGGGAAGAGGCAGGGGCTTAGGGGCCAGGGCTTTGGGGGATGTATAGGAGTTCACCAGGGAGGAGACAGGGTCTTAGGGTATTGGGGTCCACAGGGAAGAGTCAGGGCTCCAAGTGAGGTGCGGGGCTTGGTCCTGGGAGCTTCGGGGAGCTGTCAGCTGGTTCTCAGCAGGTAGGGGCTATGCCCCACTCTGAGATTTAGGAAGAATTCCGGAGCTGCAGGAAGGAGGTGGGTGGAGGGGGAAGCTCCAGGGCCGGGGAAATTGGGCAGGCTACAGGGCAGAGTGGACAGAGAAAAGGAGCAGACAGGGACAGGGGGGTGGCTCTGCTGGCTCTTGTACCTCAAGAGCTGGCCAGCCTCTCACTTTGGCCACCTCCCCTGTCCCAGCCTGGACGGGGGCTGTCCAAGTCAGTGTTTCCCTGTTGGAGGAATCATCAGAGCCATGCCTTCCCAGAAACCCCACAAATGTCTGCCTGTGAACACATCACCCCCTGGCTCACTTGGAGTCGAAGGCCTTAGGCATGCCTGTGATAAACCCTGTGGAGGCTGGGCGCGGTGGCTCCCGCCTGTAATCTCAGCACTTTGGGAGGCCGAGGCGGGCGGATCACGAGGTCAGGAGACTGAGACCATCCTGGCTAACACAGTGAAACCCTGTCTCCACTAAAAATACAAAAAATTAGCCGGGCATGGTGGTGCATGCCTGTAGTCCCAGCTACTAAGGAGGCTGAGGCAAGAGAATGGCGTGAGCCCGGGAGGCGGAGCTTGCAATGAGCTGAGATCGCACCACTGCACTCCAGCCTGGGCGACAGAGCGAGACTCCGTCTCAAAAATAAATAAAAATAAACCCTGTGGGGGCAGTGGGGCTGAAGGCACTGCCATAGTAACGGGGCTCCTCCACCCTGAGCAGCCTGGAGTCTGTGGCTTATTTGGAACCCCATCTCACGGAGCTGTGGGGTGAGGGTGGGGAGCGTTGAGCTGGACCTAGGGGTATGGAACGGAACCCCCTGTAATGATCACCTTGAGCCTCTTCTCAGCTCATAGCAAGGATATGGTAGGTTTGAGGGCTGGTGTCAGGCCCTACAGATAGTGGGTTTCAGAAGGGCCTTCTCTGTTTGTTTGTAATAATAATCAAATAATAATAAATAAAAAATAAAATTTTTGATTTTGTTTTGTAGAGATAGGGTCTTGCTATGTTGCCCAGCCTGGTCTCAAACTCCTGGCCTCAATTCACCTGCCTCAACCTCCCAAAGCACTGGGACCACAGGCTTGAATTACAGGCTGCAGTGCGGTGGCATGGACTCAGCTCACTGCAACCTCCGCCTCCGGGGTTCAAGAGATTCTCCTGCCTCAGCCTCCCAAGTAGCTGGGATTATGGGCGCCCACCACCAAGCCTGGCTAATTTTTGTATTTTTAGTAGAGACAGGGTTTCACCATGCTGGCCAGGCTGGTCTCGAACTCCTGACCTCAGGCGATCCGCTGGCCTCGGCCTCCCAAATTTTCACGATTACAGGCGTGAGCCACTGCATCCAGCATGACACTTTTTTTTTTTTTTTTTTTTTTTGGAGACGGAGTCTCGCTCTGTCCCCCAGGCTGGAGTGCAGTGGCCGGATCTCAGCTCACTGCAAGCTCTGCCTCCCGGGTCTACGCCATTCTCCTGCCTCAGCCTCCCGAGTAGCTGGGACTACAGGCACCCGCCCCCTCGCCCGGCTAGTTTTTTGTATTTTTTAGTAGAGACGGGGTTTCACTGTGTTAGCCAGGATGGTCTCGATCTCCTGACCTCGTGATCCGCCCGTCTCGGCCTCCCAAAGTGCTGGGATTACAGGCTTGAGCCACCGCGCCCGGCCCAGCATGACACTTTTTAAAGAAACATTCTGTCAGGCCCTCTGGGGTCTGTGGTGGTGTCACCTCTTCTGTGAGTGCCCCAGCGTGCGAAACTGATGGCTGGTCCCTGTCCCCCGCAGGCCATGGACACCTTCAGCACCAAGAGTCTGGCTCTGCAGGCGCAGAAGAAGCTCCTGAGTAAGATGGCATCTAAGGCAGTGGTGGCCGTGCTGGTGGATGACACCAGCAGCGAGGTGCTGGACGAGCTGTACCGCGCCACCAGGGAGTTCACGCGCAGCCGCAAGGAGGCCCAGAAGATGCTCAAGAACCTGGTGAAGGTGGCCCTGAAGCTGGGGCTGCTGCTGCGCGGGGACCAGCTGGGCGGGGAGGAGCTGGCGCTGCTGCGGCGCTTCCGCCACCGGGCGCGCTGCCTGGCCATGACGGCCGTCAGCTTCCAGCAGGTGGACTTCACCTTCGACCGGCGCGTGCTGGCCGCCGGGCTGCTCGAGTGCCGCGACCTGCTGCACCAGGCCGTGGGCCCCCACCTGACCGCCAAGTCCCACGGCCGCATCAACCACGTGTTCGGCCACCTGGCCGACTGCGACTTCCTGGCCGCGCTCTACGGCCCCGCCGAGCCCTACCGCTCCCACCTGCGCAGGATCTGCGAGGGCCTGGGCCGGATGCTGGACGAGGGCAGCCTCTGAGCCCCGGGGCCGCCCGACCGCGCCCCTCGCGCCTTCTGGGGCTCTTCTGCTGGGCGCGGTGGGCTTTGTGGGTTTTTTCCACCTCTTTTCTCCCAATCGGACTCCGGTCGAACTCCCCCAGACACGTGGGTGACCTGGCCCCTTTGAGAGGACGCTGAGCCATCTGTAGCAGCTGTTTCAGACACGGATGTCACCTCTTCTCCTGGCCCCCGCCCAATGGGGAGAGGAATTTGGGGCCCTTCTCTGGGGACCACCTTCCACCCTTGTTTGTACTTCCTGGGCCATGAGGACCCCGGGTCGCTTGATGTAAAAGTCAAAAGCTGCTGCTTCCCACTTGGTGACGTCACCTGGGATTTTTATCCCCGCACACAAGGACTAGGGGTTCACATGGTGAACTGGGGGAAGGGGAGTGTTAGGGGGCAAATCGCAGCACCCCCCCCCCCGCCCCATCCATAAATTCATGTCCTAACCCCCAGAACCAGAAGATGATCTGATTTGGAAATAGGATCATTACAAATGGGATTAGTTCAGAGGATGTCATCTTGGAGTAGGGTGGGCCTCAATTCAAGGACTGGAGTCCTTAAAAAAAGTGGGCTCGGGGCAGGGCTCCGTGACTCACGCCTATAATCCCAGTACTTTGGGAGGCCGAGGTGGCGGATCATGAGGTCAGGAGATCAAGACCATCCTGGCTAACACGGTGAAACCCCGTCTCTACTAAAAATACAAAAAATTAGCCAGGTGTAGTGGTGGGTGCCTGCAGTTCCAGCTACTCGGGAGGCTGAGGCAGGAATATTGCTTGAACCAGGAGGTGGCGCTTGTAGTGAGCCAAGATCGTGCCACTGCATTCCAGCCTGGGTGATAGGGAAAGACTCCATCTCAAAAAAAAAAAAAAAAAACAAAAGGCGGGGGAATTGGGGCCAGGTGCAATGGCTCACTCTTGTAATCTCAGCACTTTGGGAGGCTGAGGCAGGAGGATTGCTTGAGCTCAGGAGTTCAAGACCAGCCTGGGCAAGATGCTGAGACTCCCGTATCTACAAAAAAAAAAAAAAAAAAAAAGGCCGGGTGCAGTGGCTCACACCTGTAATCCCAGCACTTTGGGAGGCTGAGGCAGGCGGATCACGAGGTCAGGAGATCAAAACCACCCTGGCTAACACGGTGAAACCCCGTCTCTACTAAAAATACAAAAAATTAGCCGGGCGTGGTGGCAGGCGCCTGTAGTCCCAGCCACTCGGGAGGCTGAGGCAGGAGAATGGCGTGAACCCAGGAGGCGGAGCTTGCAGTGAGCCAAGATTGCGCCACTGCACTCCAGTCTGGGTGACAGAGTGAGACTCCGTCCCCCCTCCCAAAAAAAAAAAAAATAAAATAAAATAAAATAAAATTATTGTGGTGGGCCGAGGGTGGTGGCTCCCAGCACTTTGGGAGGCTGAGGCGGGCAGATCACAAGGTCAAGAGATTGAGACCATCCTGGCCAACATGGTGAAACCGTCTCTACTAGAAATACAAAAATTAGCCAGGCATGGTGGTGGGCGCCTGTGGTCCCAGCTACTGGGGAGGCTGAGGCAGGAGAATCGCTTGAACCTGGAAGGCAGAGGTTGCAGTGAGCCAAGATTGCACCACTGCACTCCAGCTTGGTGAAAAAGTGAGATTAGTCTCAAAAAAAAAAAAAAAAAATTATTGTGGTGGTGAGCATCTATAGTCCCAGCTACTTGAGAGACTAAGGAAGGATGATCACTTGAGCCCAGGAATTAGAGGCCGCAGTGACCAATGATCATGCCACTGCACTCCAGCTTGAGTGAGGGTGGGTCCCTGTCTTCAAAAAAAAAAAAGGATTTGGACACAGACATGCATGCAAGGAAGGCCAAGGATGCCAGCCACCACCAGGAGCTGGGAGAGGCCCGGGGCAGATTCCCCTCAGCCTTGGAGGGACCTAGCCCTGGCCACACCTTCATCTCAGACTTGTGGTCCAGAGAACTGAATGAGAACAAATGTGCCTGAAGCCCGTCAGTCCATAGGACTTGGTCCTGGAAGCCCCCACTCAAGAAGGCTCCAGTGAACGCTGGCACGTTCAGCCAGGATGCCTCCATGACACTGGAGACCTCTGCCCTGGGTCGGGAGGAGAACAGCTCCAATCCAGGGACTGTCACGTGGGAGGGGACGGAGCGTGCCCCCCCACCCAGGGGTAGGGGAAACCACCTGAGATGTATGCACATTTTATTTATTGTTTTGAGACAAGGTCTCGCTGTGTCGCCCAGGCTGGAGTGCAGTGGTGCAATCTCGGCTCACTGCAGCCTCGTCCTCCCAGGCTCAAGTGATCCTCGGCTGGGACTACAGGCGTGCACCACCACACCTGGCTAATCTTTGTATTTTTTATAGACACAAGGTCTCACCATGTTGCCAGGATGGTCTCAAACTCCTGGGCTCAAGCGATCTACCTCCCTCAGCCTCACAAAGTGTGCACGTTTGTAATATCGTGATTTCATGTTTGGAGAATCAGCAACCAACCAGCCAACCATGTTGCTTTTATAAGACAGACCCAAGAAAGCAAAGCTCGGCCGTCATCTTGGCTCTGGTACTACCCAGAGATGCCACGATTATTAGCTCGGGGCGTGGAGGCGTGCTGTGGCGGAGCCTATTTGCCATTTTTGTTTGTCAGCAGGGGGCATGGGTTCTCAAAGGTTGCAAAATGGTGCTGCAGGTCAGGAAGGTTATTTTGGGTGCCTGCGGGGGAGGGGAAACGAGGTCCCATGACTGTTTTGCAGAACCTCGTCTGTAGAGGGCAGAGGTTGCCGCAGGGGCCTGTGGGCCTTACTTGGTGAGAAGGTAGGTCTAGCCAGCTCCATCCAGTATTGGAGACACTTGAAACGTGCCAGCATTTAAAAACCAAGATCACACACACCCGTCCAGATTTGGAGTTTCTCTTGCAAACTCGCCAGTCGGGGCCATCCGAGCCTGCACTGACCCCTGGTGAAGCTGTGTACGGGCTGCCCCTCTCCCTTTTGCCACAGTCCTCTCCACTCCCTTTCGCCTCTCCCTGGCCTGCCGCACTCACTGATAGGAAATCCTGACCCCAGACTCGGAGCACGTTTCCTGTGGTTTGGTTTTTGCTTCCGTGAAAAAGCCAAAGGTCTTGGCCAGAGAGCCAGCTGTTCCTACCTCTACCCCACGCTTCCAAGGCAACCTTTTCCGCTTATCTTAGGCCGAGAGACAGACCTTCAAGAACTTACGTGGATTCTGATTCTCTCACGAAGCCCCCATGGAACCCTGTGCTGTTGAGACATCAATGTGCAAAACTCTACGTGTCCCTGCTGGGCTGTCCAGCCAGTCTGGACTCTTGTAAATTTGAGATTTAATTAAACGAAACAAACCAAATAGAACTACGGAACAAATTTTTTTTTTTTTTTTGAGATGGAGTCTCGTTCTGTTGCCCAGGCTGGAGTGCAGTGGCACAATCTCGGCTCACTGCAAGCTCCGCCTCCCGGGTTCATGCCATTTTCCTGCCTCAGCCTCCCAAGCAGCTGGGACTACGGGTGCCCGCCACCACACCTGGCTAATTTTTTTGTATTTTTAGTAGAAACAAGATTTCACCGTGTTAGCCAGGATGGTCTCGATCTCCTGACCTCGTGATCCACCCGCCTCGGCCTCCCAAAGTGCTGGCATTACAGGTGTGAAGTGAGCCACTGCGCCCGGCTGGAACAATTTAAATAAAAGCACACACCAGCCTGGGCACAGTGGCTCATACCAGTAAACCTAGGGCTTTGAGAGGCCGAGGCAGGAGAATCACTTGAGCCAAGGAGTTCGAGACCAGCCTGGGCAACATAACAAGACCCTATCTCTAAAAAAAATATAAGACTGAGTGTGGTGGCTCATGCCTGTAATCCCAGCACTTTGGGAGGCTGAGGCAGGTGGATCACCTGAGGTCAGGAGTTCAAGACCAGCCTGGCCAACATGGTGAAACCCCGTCTCTACTAAAAAGTACAAAAATTAGCCAGGCATGGTGGCAGGTGCCTGTAATCCCACCTACTTGGGAGGCTGAAGCAGGAGAATCACTTGAACGTGGGAGGCGGAGGTTGCAATGAGCTGAGATCGTGCCATTGCATTCCAGCCTGGGCAACAGAGTGAGACTTGGTCTCAGAAACAGAATTAAAAAAATGAAAATTATAGCCAGTCAGGGTGGCATGCACCTGTGGTCCCAGCTATCTGGGAGGATGGCTTAGACCCAGGAGGTTGAGGCTGCAGCGAGCCGAGATCACACCACCGCACTCCAGCCTGGGTGATGGAGCAAGATTCCGTCTCAAAAACAAACAAAACAAAAAAGCACACACATGCACATGTGGGCTCAGAGGGGAAGCTCCTGTGTATCCTGAGATTGCCTGACATGTGCTGGTGCATCAGGCCGCCCAGGCATCATCTTTGATGCCTGGAACCACGGATCCGGAAGCTGTGGGTGATTCCCAGCGGACCATGGCAGAGTCCCCCACCCTGGCCCGGGGTATGGGCGGTGGGCACCATTTCCCATGGCCTTTTCTGCACAGGAGGCTCTGGCAACCCTGTTGTGCTTATCTTCTGGGCCCTGTGGAGCCTCAGAGTCGAGAGCTGGAAAGGCTCCTGGCCCCGGAGGGGTCCCCAGACCTCAGAGCACTGCCATTCTTGGTCTAGGGGCCCTTCCTGCTGACGTGTGCTGCTGTCAGGCCTTTCCTCAAGTGGTGGCATCAAGTGTGCAGTGGGAAGGCTGGCTGGTTTTCTTTTTTTTGAGACAGGGTGTCGCTCTGTAACCCAGGCTGGACTGCAGTGGTGCGATCTTGGCTCACCGCTGCCTTGGACTCCTGGGTTCAAGCGATTCTCCTGTCTCAGGCTCCTGAGTAGCTGGGATTACAGGTGTGTGCCACCACGCCTGGCTAATTTTAAAATGATTATTTTTTTTGTAGAGATGGGGGTCTTGCTATGTTGCCCAAGCTGGTCTTGAACTCCTAGTGTCAAGTGATTCTCCTGCCTTAGCCTCTCAAAGTGCTGGAATTTATAGGCGTAAGCCATCACGTCTGGCTTGTTTTTGTTTTTTAGTCACTGTGTTGCAACCCAGCTTCAAAAAACTAAGGGAGGCTGGCCACAGTGGCTCATGCCTCTAATCCTAGCACTTTGGAAGGCCGAGGCAGGTGTGGATTGCTTGAGCCCAGTTCAAAACCAGCCTGAGCAACACGGCAAAACCCCGTATCTATCAAAAAAAGAGACAAAAATTAGCCGGGCATGGTGGCGCGTGCTTGTAGTCCCAGCTACTTGGAAGGCTGAGGTGGGAGGATCACTTGAGCCCAGGAGATGGAGGTTGCAGTGAGCCGTGATTATGCCACTGCACTCCAGCCTGGGTGACGGGAAGACCCTGTCTTTTTTTTTTTTTTTTTTTTTTTTGAGACGGAGTCTCGCTCTGTCACCCAGGCTGGAGTGCAGTGGCCGGATCTCAGCTCACTGCAAGCTCCGCCTCCCAGTTTTATGCCATTCTCCTGCCTCAGCCTCCCGAGTAGCTGGGACTACAGGCGCCCGCCACCTCGCCCGACTAGTTTTTTGTATTTTTTAGTAGAGACGGGGTTTCACGGGGTTAGCCAGGATGGTCTTGATCTCCTGACCTCGTGATCCGCCCGTCTCGGCCTCCCAAAGTGCTGGGATTACAGGCTTGAGCCACCGCGCCCGGCCTACCTTGTCTTAAAAGAAAAAAAAAAAAGGCCGGGCGCAGTGGCTCACGCCTGTAATCCCAGCACTTTGGGAGGCCGAGGTGGATGGATCACCTGAGGTCAGGAGTTCAAGACCAGCCTGGCCAACATGGTGAAACCCCGTCTCAACTAAAAATACAAAAAAATGAGCTGAGCGTGGTGGCAGGTGCCTGTAATCCCAGGTACTTTAGGAGGCTGAGGCAGGAGAATCACTTGAACCTGGGAGGCAGACGTTGCAGTGAGCCGAGATGGTGCCATTGCACTCCAGCCTGGGTGACAAGATGGAAACTCTGTCGAAAAAAAAAAAAAAAAAAAAAAAACACACACTAAGGGAAAACAACGCCCACAGGCTGCAGAGAGCAGGTCGGCCTTGCAACATCCTCCTGGGCTGGGGCCTCTGGCAGGCACAGGAACCTGAGTGTGCAGCATGTAGGAGGCAAGGGACAGCGAGTGCCAAGGGGGGAAGGAGGCAAGTTCACATACAGCCACCTTGGGATCCAGTGCTTTGATGCCTGCAGAGAAGTCCCACCCAGAGACACCACCCACCAGCCCTCGATGGGGCAGTGTCAGCCGCGTCTGAGCCCCTCACGCACAATGGCCAGCCGGGAGGGCCCAGGCTGTGGGGTTGCTTTTTAACGTTCTTATTTATTTAACTATGAAAAAACATTTAATCTCTTCCCAGTTCATCTGAAAGGAGGTCCGTCCCTTGGGTAAACATAGGAAAGCAGTTCTGAGGGTTGGGGGGAGCATGGCTGCTTTCCCCAGTGTGGCCCCTGTGTTCCCCACCCTCTTTGTGCCCCGGATCTGTGATCCTGAGTCCAGAAGAGCTCAGCAGGAAGCGGGGACTGGGAAGCTGTTGGGAGCCAGGAGGGCCCTGGGGCCTCTGTTCTCTGCCCCAGGGCTTCAGCCACCCTGCAAGTCCCTCCGGACAAGGCAACGTCAGCCCAGGCAGAAAACTTAAGAGTCCCTCCTAGAAAACCAGTGATGTGCTGGCCTTTTCAGGGCCACAGGCCCCTTCAGCTTCACCAGAGATGAGAAGGTGCCACCCACAACAGGGCTGCTGGTCACAGCTCAGTGCGTGATGCCTTGGCCACAATCACCAGCTTGGACAGCTCGGCCTTGAAAGCCCCGGGCCTGTGAGCCACTACAAGAAAGAAACACATGGTTGCGCCCTGAACGTTGAAAATTCTCAGAAGTCCTGAGGATTTGGGGTGGGGTCCATGGTGGGGGCTGAGCAGGGAAGGGGAGCAGTCTCCAAAGCAGACTCCCATGTGAAAAGGCCCCAGGCTCTGAAAGTCTTACAGGTGATAGACGGGAAAATGGTGGTGTGGAGGGTGAGGTCGGTGGGGCTAACAGAGGTGGCAGGCAGCAGGAAGCCACGGAAAGACCTGAGGTGGGAAGAACCCTGGTCATTTGTGCCATGTTGTTGAGAAGAGATGCAGAAAGGGGCCAGAAGCAGCCCAGGAAGGAGATGATCCTGGCCTGAACAGGATGCAGGGTGGGTCAGGCTGCAAGACCACCTGCTCAGTGGGTGAACCTGTCTGAGGCCCACATGACACTTCTCCAGCAGGGTCAGAACTCTGGCTTCCACTGCTACACCCAAGTCTCTTGGCCCTACCTGCTCTGTCCACTCCCTCGCCTCCCACCCTTGCCCCAGCTCGGTGCCTCCGATTCCTCTTTCTGCTTAGCACTGGCCCCATGCAGCTGAACATGGCTTGAGGACACTGGTGCTGCTCAGGCAACCAAAGGAGGACCCTGATGTTTCCCAGTGACCCCTGCAGCTTCCCCTCGGCATGCCACGGTCCCAACTTCAAAGCCCTGATGGTTTCTACTTTATTTATTTATTTTATTTTATTTATTTTTTTGAGATGAGAGTCTTTCTGTGTTGCCCAAGCTGGAGTGCAGTGGTACGGTCTCGACTCACTGCAACCTCCGGCTCCTGAGTTCAAGCGATTCTCCCGTCTCCACCTTCTGACTAGCTAGGATTACAAGCATGTGCCAACATACCCAGCTAATTTTGGTATTTTTAGCAGAGACGGGGTTTCACCACGTTGGCTAGGCTGGTCTGGAACTCCTGGCCTCCCAAAGTGCTGGGATTACAGGTGTTAGCCACCACGCCCAGCCCTGTTTATTGTTTTTGAGACAGAGTCTTACTCTGATGCCCAGGCTGGAGTCCACTGGTGCGAACATAGCTCAATGCAGCCTCAACCTCCTGGGCTCAAGTGATCCTCCTCAAACTCCTGACCTCAAGTGATCTGCCCACCTCCGTCTCCCAGAGTGCTGGGATGACAGGCGTGAGCCACCACGCCCAGCCTAATTGTAAAAAAATTTTTGTAGAGACAGGGTCTTGCTATGTTGCCCAAGCTGGTCTTGACCTCCTGGGCTCAAATGATCCCCCACCTTAGCCTCCTGAGCAGCTGGGATAACAGGCATGAGCCACCGCGCCCAGCTAAGATAAAGTTCTAGTGGCACACAGCCATACCCGTTCATGGACATACTGTCTGCATCAGCTTTGTGCCACAATGGCGCAGCTCAGACAGAACGTACAGTGCCACAAAGCTGAAGATATTGATGAGGTGGCCTTTACAGAACCAGTTTGTGGATGCCTGGTCTACAGTCTCCAGGGACCCCTATGGCCGACCCCCCTCTCCAAACCGCCCCGATTGCCCCCCTTGGATGGGGGTGTCGTCACCTCTACTCCATCCCCATCTTTCCGTACCTGCTGTTTTGGTCACTTCAAATTCCTCCGTTTTCAGGGGGACATCGCTTTCCCTTTCAAATGCAGCTTTAGACTGAAAGAGAACGAGTGAAAACTTTACCAGGGCCATTTCAACGCTCATCATTAGAACGATTCAGTTTGCTTTCCAAAGAAGCACAGACTAAAGCTTTGTGCTTTTACTAAAGAGGGAGAGGAGACTTTTTTGTTTTTGAGCCAGGGCCTCACTCTACTGTCCAGGCTGGAATGCAGCAGTGCAATCATAGCTCACTGCAGCCTCAAAGTCCTGGACTCAAGTGATCCTCCTGCCTTGGCCTCCTGAGTAGCTGGGACTACTGGTGCACAGTAACACATCTGGCTATTTTTTTAACTTTTGGTAGATACAGGGTCTTGCTATGTTGCCTAGGCTGGTATCAAATTCCTGGCCTCAAGCAATCCTCCTGCCTCAGCCTCCCAAAGTGCTGGGATTACTGGCATTGAGCCATCGCACCTGGCCTGGAGAAGTCTTTTCTGGCATATACAAGAGAAGCCAGCAGCAGCAGGTTACCAACCTCCCCGTGTCCCGGCGCCTCCTGGTCTGGGGGCGTCTGTGTGCCAGGTTCCTCCAATTACATACCCTACCTCTGCAGGATTCGCTGTCCCCTCTCCTCCCTGTCCCCACGGAGCCCTCTCGTGGCGGGACATCTCACAGCTGCCCCAGTGCACAGAAACCACACTCAGAGCCTGCCCCACCCCAAGATACTCACGTAGGCCATGGCGTACTCGATTTCGGCGCCTCGCACCTCTGCCTTGAACTGTGTGAAGTACAGATAGGACTTCCCCTGGGGCCTGCAGAGGAAGGGGGGCGAGGGGGTCAGGCCAGGCCTGCTGGGTCTGGGTCTGTAAGCCCTGGAAGTAGCCCCACCAGGGACCTGGGCTGGGGTCAGCAAGTCTCATGCCTGCTTCTCAACATGGACACCATTCCCGAACACTGCTCACTGGGAAGGACAGAGAGGGTCCTCTCAACATCAGACCCTCTTTCCTTTGTGTCAGAATGTTTTGCGTTTTTTTTTGGAGACGGAGTCTCACTCTGTTGCCCAGGCTGGATTGCAACGGCACAATCTCACTCACTGTGGCCTCTGCCTCCTGGTTTAAGTGATTCTCCTGCCTCAGCCTCCCTTGTAGCTGGGATTACAGGCACTTGCGACCACAGCCGACTAATTTTGGTATTTTTAGTAGAAACGGGATTTCACCATGTTGGTCAGGCTGGCCTGAACCCCTGACCTCAAGTGATCTGCCTGCCTGAGCCTCCCAGAGGGCTGGGATTAGAGGCGTGAGCCACCGTGCCTGGCCCCTTTGTGCCAGAATGTTCTTCCAGCTCATTTACAGACATGCCTCTCTCCTCTGTGGGCTGGGAGCTGCTCTGGGACAGGACCCCATGTCCATTCACTGCACATGGCTTCTTGGGTGCCGACAGCAATCCAGGTACTACAATGGGGGCTAGGGCTGGATAATGAGAGGACAGTAAAGGCTTCCCAGAGGGCGCTGACTGGGAAGTACAGGAGTTAACTAGGAAGTGGGGAGGAGCATCTGCCCAGGTCTCTAGGAGGCTACTAACGGGGGCTTCTAAGGAACTGGAGTGGCAGAAGGTGCCGGAAGGTGACAGCAGGGGATGATGGCATCTCTGGTGTGAAGAGAGTGTGATGGGGATGGAGGAGCAGCAGGGCGGCCATTTCTGTGGAAGCCCTGGCTGCGGTTCTACGTGCATGGGTGGGGCGAGGGTATCCAGGGAGCCCCTAGATTCTTCTTTAAGCCCTAGCACTGCCAACAGGCCTGGTCAGGGAGGATCCAGTCACTGTCTGAGATGGGGAGGCCTGGGGTGGCAGGTCTCCGGGGCTGAGCATGCCCCTGGGGAGCTTTTGTGGGGGTTGGACAGGAGGATTCAGGCTCAAGGTGAGCCCAGCTACCATCCCAACTGCTCCAGGCCTGCACCTGCCCAGATGCTTTCTGGGGAGCCGGCACTCAGGGCTCAGGGGTCCATGCGGGGCAGTGGCCTGCACAGACAATGGTGACCGTGGGCTTCCCCGTGACTACAGGGCGACCTCTGCAGGGTCTCTCTGGGGTGATGGGGCCTGTCTCCTGTCAATGACCCTGCTGATGCCTCCTGGGCTGGCCTTGGCCTGCCTGTGACGCAGCCAGTCCCATGGAGTGGGTGAGAATCTCCCCAGAAATGACTGGGTGAACACCTGCTGTTTGTAAAGCACCCTTCAGGGGATGGCGGGACAACGCCCACACGAGGCAGCAAATCACACCCTGTCCTTCAATTAAACGTTGCCATTCCCTGATCTCCATCTCTCATTTGTCAACGTGCTTTAACCTGACCACAGCGGTGGAACTACAGCTTGGACTTCTCCCTCCAAAGTGTCTGCACAAAATAAATGCTCAAGAAATACCCACCGTTTGGGCTGAGACATTCTGGGCCAAGGATCAGGGAAGAAGGGACAAGATTCCTGAAGCCCCTGACCTCCTCCCCACTAGGGGCCCGATGGCTTCCTTCCCTTCATGTCCTTTCCCAGATCAAGCTGGGATTTAGGCAGTGGAGTTACGAGAATGAGTGGGACAAGTGGAGCTGGATAAGCCCATAAACCATGAGCCTGACTGAGGATAGCAGCAGGGGCCGAACCAGGCAGTGCCTGGGGAGACTTGGGGAGGGGCTGCGGACCCAGACGCGTGTGTGTTTGGGCAGATGGAAGAGAGGCACAGCTTTTGTGTGATTCCCAGATGTCTGCACCCCAAGAAGGCTACGAGCCATCAGGCTGGTCCTTCAGAGAACATGCTGGTAAAGACACGCCTGAGGGGAAACAGGAGGTCATGCTGGGGTCCCTGCAGGCGCCAGCTGGGGCCCCTTCTGGCGGGACACACTCCCTGGGAGATGGCATCCTCCAAACCTCCACGGCCATTACCCCACAGACTCCCACACCTGTCACTGGCTTAGCTCGTCCCCAGTCCAGACCTGCACCAGCTCCGCCAGTTCCACCAGGACTCTTCCCAGCATCTCCCTCCTCCTCCCACCCCAGCTGGCTGATTCCACAGCCTCCAATCTGTGCCCTCCCCACCCACCCTGTCCTCATTCTACAGCTTCCAATCGACCCTCTCCACCCAGCCTATCCTCATTCCACACAGCCTCCAATCCCCTCTCCACCCACCCCATCCTCATTCTACAGCCTCCAATCCCGTCTCCACCCACCCCATCCTCATTCTACAGCCTCCAATCCCCTCTCCACCCACCCCATCCTCATTCTACAGCTTCCAATCCCCTCTCCACCCACCCCATCCTCATTCCACACACCCTCCAATCCCCTCTCCACCCACCCCATCCTCATTCCACACACCCTCCAATCCCGTCTCCACCCACCCCATCCTCATTCCACACACCCTCCAATCCCGTCTCCACCCACCCCATCCTCATTCTGCACAGGCTTCAATCTGGGCACACCCCCTACCCCCGACTCCGTCCTCGTCGGTGCCTGGAGGGGCTCCCTGCCTCAGTCTGCCTCCTTCAGTCAGAGGGATATGAGCTCCACAGGTTCCTGCAGGGAGCCCTATGGAATAGGACTCAGCCAGGAAAAGAAACGAGGCTGACACAGGCCTCAGCACGGATAAGCCTTGAGGATGTCACGCTCAGTGAGAGAAACCAGACACCAAAGGCCACACAGGGAGGGTCTGACCCCATTTCTATGCAATGTCCGGGACAGGCCCATCCATAGAGACAGGAGGGAGATGCGTGGCTGCTATGTGCTGGGAAGGGGAATGACTCTGATGGGAACAGTTTATTTTCAGGGGATGAAAATGTTCTGGATGCAGAGGTCTGGCTGCACACCTCTGAGAAAGTACTACATGCAGCTGAATTGTGAGCTTAAAATGCTGTGTTTTATGGAATTTTATCTCAATTTTTAAACATTGCCAAAAAGGGCCAGGCATGGTGGCACACGCCTATAATCCCAGCTACTCAGGAGGCTGAAGGAAGAGAATCGCTTGAACCCAGGAGGCGGAGGTTGCAGTGAGCCAAGATCGCACCACTGCACTCCAGCCTGGGCAACAGATGGAGACTCCATCCCCCCCGCTCCCCAAAAAAAAAAAAGAAAGAAAGAAAACTTGCCAAAAAGCCCTTTGGTGAGTTCGTGTCACCCTCAGGGGAGGGTGGAGCCCCTCAGGGCCTTCCTGGGCCCTGGTCGATGCTCGGTACCCTCTGAGCTGCTTCTCCTTTTCCTGGGACGTTGCCCCGCAGAGGCTCCCCTAGTCTCCCCCAGACCTTCTCAGCCTCTGCATCAGTGCACTTCCTTGGGGAGCAGTCACGCCCCAGCGACCCCGCCACCCCCCACCTACACGTGCATGAGTCCCCTTGCTGGCCTGTCTTCCCCTCCAGGGGTGCCGCCCCCATCTGTTTGGCCGTCCTTGTCCTCTCTCGTTCCCTGCCTTCCGAAGCAGCTCCCGGGGCCAGCGGGCAGGCCAATGGCAGCCGGAGATGCCATCCCCACCCCGAGCCTCACCTCCAGATGGTACAGGTAAAGTGCTGGTGGTCTTCGCTGGTCCCCAGACTCATCTGCCATTGCTGGGGAGAGAACACAGCGTGGGTCAGCGCCAGACACCCAGATGCTCTCGCAGAGTTCCAGGTGTGTCTCTGATTCTACAGTCAGGCCACTTCTTCTGTACCTCCCAATTCAGGGGCTGGCCACTATATGCCCTGCCCCGCCCCGCCCTCCTGGTGGCCTGGGGTTTGCTGTCCATCTGTGATCAGGGAGCCTGCCTGCAACACATCCTTCCCATAAAAGTGGTGCCTCAAATGAGAACCACCCCAAAGCGGCTCCCAAGGATGGGGAGATAAGAACAACGTTTTTTTGTTTCTGAGACGGAGTCTCTCTCTGTGGCTTGGGCTGGGGTGCAGTGGCCGGATCTCGCCTCACTGCAACCTCCACCTCCTGGGCTCAAGCAATCTTCCCACCTCAGTCTCCCAAGTAGCTGGGACCACATCCAGCTAATTTCTGTGTTTTGCAGAATCACTGTCTTGCCAATATTGCCCAGACTGGTCTCAACCTCCTGGCCTCAAGCAATCCTCCTACCTTGGCCTCCCAAAGTGGTGAGATTACAGATGTAAGTCACCACGCCAGGCCTAAGAACAACTCTTAAACATATAAAAGTATGTCCAACATCGTTTATGGAAAAAAAAAAAAACGAAACGCAAGCTGAACTACAGTGAGATACCTTTTTCTCCTACGGCAGAAGGCCCACTGTCTGCTAACACACCATATGGGTGTGAAAACCAAGGCTATCCCGAGTTGTTGGTGGAGCTGCAACAGGTACAAACAAAAGGGAAAATGCAGGCCGGGCATGGTGGCTCACGCCTGTAATCCCAGCACTTTGGGAGGCCGAGGCGGGATGATCACTTGAACCCAGGAGTTCAAGACCAGCCTGGGCAACCTAGTGAGATCCCCCATCTCTAAAATGACTAGCATCTTGCAGGATGTGACCACTGGGGAACCTGGTTAAAGGGTACTTGGAGCTCTCTGCAGGATTTCTTACAAGTGAACATATATCTACCAAGATCTCAAAACACATAGTTTTACATTTTTTTTTTGAGACGGAGTCTCGCTCTATCACCCAGGCTGGAGTGCAGTGGTGTGATCTCGGCTCACTGCAACCTCTGCCTCGAGGGTTCAAGCGATTCTCCTGCCTCAGCCTCCTGAGTAGCTGGGATTACAGGCGTGTGCCACCACGCCTGGCTAACTTTTGTATTTTTAGTAGAGATGCGGTTTCACCATGTTAGCTAGGCTAGTCTTGAACTCCCGACCTCAGGTGATCCACCCGCCTTGGCCTCTCAAAGTGCTGGGATTACAGGCATGAGCCATCGCACCCGGCCCAGTTTTACTTTTAAGAAAACGGACCCAGGAATCCCACTTCTGGGCGGTTTCCCCACAGATATAACCGCACTTGTACAATGAACCCTGGCCAAGGTTATTCACAGACTGGGTTGGAAGTAACCCTCGATCCATTAGTACGGGGCTGTCAATTAATTCCACATGTCCATGCAATTGAAGCTCTTTACATAGGATACAGAAAAATCTCTAGGAGGCTGGGCGCTGGTGGCTCACACCTGTAATCCTAGCACTTCGGGAGGCCGAGGCGGGCCAATCATTTGAGGTCAGCAGTTCAAGATCAGCCTGGCTAACATGGCGAAACCTGTCTCAAGGTGTTCACCGGGCTAGGCTCTCATTGGTAGCTCAAGGTCCTCTTCCAAGCTCTTGTGGTTGTGGCAGATTTCAGTTCTTCCCAGTTGCGGGACTGAAGTCTTCATTTCCTTGCTGGCAGCCAGAGGCTGTTCTCAGCTCCTAGAGGCTGCCTGTATTCCCTGCCCTGCAGTTCCCTCAAGGGCAGCAGTGGCGTATGTGTCCAAGTGCTTCAAATCACCCTTTTTCTTTTTGAGACAGAGTCTACCTCTGTTGCCCAGGCTGGAGTGCAGTGGCGCGATCCTGACTCACTGCAACCCCCACCTCCCAGATTCAAGTGATTCTCCTTCCTCAGCCTCCCAAGTAGCTGGGATGACAGGCATGTGCCACCATGCCTGACTAATTTTTGTATTTTTAGTAGAGACGGGGTTTTACCATGTTGGCCAGGCTGGTCTTGAACTCCTGACCCCGGATGATCTGCCCCTCTTCGGCCTCCCAAAGTGCTGGGATTACAGGAATGTGCCACCATGCCCGGCTAATTTTTGTAGTTTTACTAGAGACGGGGTTTCACCATGGTGGCCAGGCTGGTCTCAAGCTCCTGACTTCAGGTGATTCGCCAGCCTTGGCCTCCCAAAGTGCTGGGATTATAGGCATGAGCCACTGTGCCCGGCCCAAATCATTCTTACCAGCTCTTCTGCCACCAGCTGGAGAAAACAGCCAGCAAGGAAACAGGGACCTTGGTCCTCGAACCACAAGTAACTGAATTCTGTCAACTAAGAGCTTGAAGGAGAGGATTCTTCTCCCAGCCCAGAGACTTTTTTTTTTTGAGACAGGGTCTTGCTCTGTTGCCCGGTAGCACAATCATGGCTCACTACAGCCCCGACCTCTTGGGCTCAAGTGATCCTCCCACCTCAGTCTCCCAAGTAGCTGGAACCACAGATGTACGCCACCACATTCAGCTAATTTTTAAATTTTCTGTTAATTTCATGCTCCTAGAGACGGAGCATGAGCCACCATGCCTTGCCTGTGATACCTTTATTTATTATTTATTTTTTGAAAGAGTCTCACTCTGTTGCCCAGGCTGGAGTGCAGTGGCACAACCTTGGCTCACTGCAACCTCTGCCTCCTGGGTTCAAGTGATTCTCCTGCCTTAGCCTCCTGAGTGGCTGGGACTACAGGCGTGTGCCACCATACCCAGTTAATTTTTGTATTTTTAGTAGAGATGGGGTTTTGCCATGTTGGCCAGGCTGGTCTCAAACTCTGACCTCAGGTGATCTGCCCACCTCAGCCTCCCAAAATGCTGGGATTACAGGCATGAGGTATCATGCCCGGCCTGTGATACCTCGAGTTTGGTTTTATGAAGCACACAGCTGAGCTGACCCAGACTTCTGACCTACAAAGCTATGAGATAATAAATGGGTGCTCTGTTTTAAGCCCCTAAGCTGTGATAACTTGTTACACTACACATAAAATACAACACCCCAACAGATGCTCATGGGGATGGCAGACTCCCATCTTCCATCCCTCCTTTTGTCCAGACATTTGCTTGCTCTGTGGAATAATGACAGCAGAATCTGTCATTACTGTTTAATGCCAATACTCTCCCTTTTTATTGGTTTAGGAAGAATCATTCAATGAGTGTAAGATGATGTATGTGAGACCCAACCCTGTTGTCTGCTACAGAACATCTCCATACAACAACGGATACTGTCACAGTAAGCTAGAAGGAATTTTGAATAACTCACCTCATTGGTCCCTCCTTGAGAGGCGTAAGTGAACATACACGTATATTTGTCCTAGAGAATGAAAGAAAAAGAAAGGTCTGGTAGAAGGAAATTTTTATTTTGTTTAAGAGACGGGATCTTGCTGTCACCTAAGCTGGAGTGCAGGGGCGTAATCACAGCTCACTGCAGCCTCGAACTCCCAGGTTTGAGTGATCCTCCTGCCTCAGCCTCTCAAGTAACTGAGACAATAGGTGCGCAACCACCACACCCAACTAATTTTCCTTTCTTTTTTTTGAGGCAGAGTATTGTTCTGTCACCCAGGCTGAAGTGCGATGATCTCAGTTCACTGCAACCTCTGCTTCCCAGGTTCAAGCGATTCTCCTGCCTCAGCCTCCCGTGTAGCTGGGATTTACAGGCGCTTGCCACCACGCTTGACTAATTTTTCATATTTTTGTAGCGATGGGTTTTGCCATGGGACATGGGGACCCTGGACAAGTGAAAACTTAGTCTGAGCCTCTATTTTCTCTCTGTTTCTCTTTTTTATCTGAAGCATTTTCTCATCCGTATCTTGGGCGTAACATATAAAGGACTTGGCATGACACCTAGCTTTAAGGAAGTAGTCAGCAAACTGGCCTGGCACGGTGGTTCATACCTGTAATCCCAGCACTTTGGGAGGCCACGGCAGGCAGACGCCTTGAGATCAGGAGTTCAAGACCAGCCTGGCCAACATGGTGGAACTCCATTGCTACTTACACAAAAATTGGCCAGGCACGGTGGATCATGCCTGTAATCCAATCACTTTGGGAGGCCAAATTGGGAGGATCACCTGTGGTCAGGAGTTCGAGACCAGCTAGCTAACATGGTTAAACTCCCTCTCTACTAAAAATACAAAAATTAGCTGGGCGTGGTGGTGCATGCCTGTAATCCCAGCTACTCGGGAGGCTGAGGCAGGAGAATCACTTGAACTCAGGAGGCGGAGGCTGCAATGAGCCAAGATCGCGCCACTGCACTCCAGCCTGGGCGACACAGTGAGACTCCATCTCAAAAAACAACAACAACAAGAATTATCCGGGCGTGGTGGCACGCGCCTGTAATTCCAGTTATTGGGGAGGCTGAGGCAGAATTGCTTGAACCCAGAAGCCAGAGGTTGCAGTGAGCCGAGATCCCGCCACTGCACGGAAGTCTGAAAAAATGAAGTAGTCAAAAAACAGTAACGATACCATTACTACAGACGGGGAAAGGGAGGCTGAGAGGGGAAGAGACTTTGCCGACAAGCTGAGTACAGGGCTGAGGACCCGGCCTCACACCCTCGGTGAGGGGGGATCTTGTGCAACGGAAGGAAGGGGAACTTCCTCCCTCGTCGGAGCTGCAGCGACTGACTTCCATCAGGCCCAGGAGGGCAGATGCCCCTTAGCCTCCTGCTGCTCCCATCACTGCCCCCTCCCCACCTCTGCATCTGGAGGGCAGGGCTGCCTGGACACTCTAGGCAGGTGACAGGTGATCACGCCCCCTCAACGCCGCTGGCGCCCACAAAGCACAGCTCCCCATGAGTTCAGTCCTGCCCCAGTGGTGACCCCGGTCTCAATGTGCCGCGCTCACCAATCAGCCTCCAACCCTAACAAACCGCACCCCTTCCTCAGTACTTACCTCTGCGGTCCGCGCCCCTTCCTCAGGCCACGCCCCCAGTGCTCCGCGCCCCCTCCCCCGGCCTGCCAGCACTCGAAATACCCGGGACGGCGGTGGCACGTACCCCCGGGCCCACGTTATGGGAGAAGGAATGCACGACGCCGCCGGGCCGCACGTCAAACGCCACCGTCGTGGGCTCGGACACCGCCTCCGCCGGGCTCAGCGCCACGGCCCCTAGGAGCAGCGCAGCCCACAAGCTCGCGCCTACGCCGTTCCACCCTCCGCTGGGCGCCGCCATGTTGGACAAGGGTCCTCAGGGCAAGGGCGGGCGGACGGGGCGCGGCGAGGGACACGTGGGGCGTCCGCTGGAGGCCACGTCGGCGTAGGCTGTATCACGTGACCCGGCGCTCCCCGCCCGGGGCCGCCATCTTGGGGGCGGGACTTTGCCGAAGGGCTGCCTCGCCCTAGGGACCCTGCGTAACCGGGCGGTCATTGGAGGGTCCCTCAGGTGGTAATGGAGTTCGTTTCGGGGGCTCAGGATCCCTCCCCAGCCGCGTGGCTGACTGCAGCTCTTTCAGTTAGGAAATGTACAGGGAGTGAGGGAAATCGAAGGTCACCATTAAGCGAACTTCTCATAATCGTTGCAGTCAAGATGTGTGTGCATCGATATTCAAAATTAGCGGGGGGGAAGTAGGATGAGAAGCAGGATACTTGCTTTTGTTTCCCTCTTGCTGCCCAGGCTGGAGTGCAGTGGCGCGATGTCGGCTCACTTGCAACCTCCGCCTCCCGGGTTCAAGTGATTCTCCTGCCTCAGCCTCCCGAGAGGCTGGGACTACAGGTGTGCACCACCACGCCCAGCTAATTTTTGTATTTTTGGTAGAGACAGGTTTTCACCATGTTGGCCAGGCTGGTCTCGAGTTCCTGACCTCAAGTGATCCGCCTCCCTTAGCCTCCCAAAGTGCTGGGATTACAGATGTCAGCCATCAAGCCCGACCAGCCTGTGTATTTGTTAATAGGATTATGTGGGTGTTCACTTCCTGGCTTTGATAAACCGGCTTGTCCTAGGGTTACAGACGATGTTCACATTAGGGGGAGTTGCATGAAGCGTATTAGGAAACCCTACAGTTTCTGCAGGTTTTTTGGGAGGCTAAAATTATTTCAAAATAAAAAGTTAAAAAGAAAATAATCCCTACCTCAAGGAGTTGTTGGGAGGATTAAGTGAGGGAATGAAGTTCCCACACCAGGACGAATCAACTAAGAATTATATAGGCCGGGCGCGGTGGCTCAAGCCTGTAATCCCAGCACTTTGGGAGGCCGAGACGGGCGGATCACGAGGTCAGGAGATCGAGACCATCCTGGCTGACACGGTGAAACCCCGTCTCTACTAAAAAATACAAAAAACTAGCCGGGCGAGGTGGCGGGCGCCTGTAGTCCCAGCTACTTCGGAGGCTGAGGCAGGAGAATGGCGTGAACCCGGGAGGCGGAGCTTGCAGTGAGCTGAGATCCAGCCACTGCACTCCAGCCCGGGCGACAGAGCGAGACTCCGTCTCAAAAAAAAAAAAAAAAAAGAATTATATATTCTAGCTGTTGCTATCATTAGATCCCAAGTTTTGGGAAGTCAGTCATTTGGGAACTGAGAGGGAAGTCATTCTTTGATTACAAACGCCTTAACATTTTAAGAAAACACCAGTGGCCAGGTCTGGAGGGTCAAGAATTAAACTGGTGTTTCCAGTTCTTCCCAACTGGCAAAAAGACAGAATCCAGAGAGAAAACGTCAGAGATGACTCCTAAGATGGGTTATAATGCACCCTTCGAGGAAGTAAATCACTCTACTCCATAGCTGAGCCCCAGGGAGGTGAGAAGGATCCCAGGGGAGGCTGACTCCTCTGCCAATGACAGAAGTCCAAGCCAGTTGCCTTTCTGCAGTGGCAGCCTGTTCTAAATTGGGATACCTGCTTGCATTAGGAAATTCCTTGGCCAGGCGTGGTAGTTCATGCCTGTAATTCCAACCCTTCGGGAGGCCAAGGTAGGTGGATTGCTTGACCTCAGGAGTTCTAGACCAGTCTGGGCAACATAGTGAGACCCCCATTCTTATATATATTTTTTATATATATATATACACACACACATATATATATATATTTTAAGATAGCTGGGCATAGTGGTGGGCGCCTGTAATCCCAGCTACTTGGGAGGTTGGGACAGGAGAATCTCTTCAACCCGGGAGGCAGAGGTTACAGTGAGCTGAGATCATGCCACTGCACTCCAGCCTGGGTGACAGAGTAAGACTTCGTCTTAATAAATAAACAAACAAATCTCTTCCTCCATGCAGCTGTCTGTTCCAGACCCATGAGACACTGTCTCCATAAACTGGACAAGCACAGTGCAGCCCTGCTCCTTAGGTGAGTGACACAGCACGGTTCCACTGATGGAGTTCCCATTACCTTACCACGGTGTTCGGCTTTCAGCCTGTCACCATGAAGGATTCGATGCATAGCCAAGCTCTGCTGCTAACAAGGAATTTCAGTTGTGAGCTGTTGGAAGTCCGCTGCTAAACCCAGGCAGGTTGTGTGTATGTGTGTGCATGCGTGTGTGTGTTCTTTCCAGAAAGGTTTCAGCCCTAAGTTTCCCCCACCCACTACAAATCATCAGACTAAAAGGATTAAAAGAAAAAACAAGGCTGGCCCCAGTACTTTGGGAGGCAGATCACTTTGAGCTCAGGATTTTAAAAACTGCCTGGTCAAGATGGCAAGACACCGTCCCTATAAAAAATACAAAAACATTAGCTGGGCATGATGGCTTGTGCCTGTAGTCCCACTTACTTGGGAGGCTGAGGCCAGAGGATCACTTGAGCCATGGAAGCAGAGGTTGCAGTGAGCTGAGATCACACCACTGCACTCCAGCCTGGGTGACAGAGTGAAACCCTGTGTCAAAAGAAAAAAAAAAAAAAAACAGAAAAAGAAAACAAGGCTGGGCTCAGTGGCTCTTGTAATCTCAACACTTCTCAACACTTTGGGAGGCCAAGGTGGGAGGATCACTTGAGCCCAGGAGGTCGAGGTTGCAGTAAGCTGTGATTATACCACTGCATTCCTGCCTGGGTGACAGAGGAGCAAACAGCAAATTATTCCACAGATCCCACTAATCATGACATGAAATCTGTCACCTAAAGGACAAGATTCGATCACACGAATATCAGATTTTTCTTTTTTTTTTTTTTTTTTTTGAGACATGGTCTTGCTCTGTCGCCCAGGCTGGAATCCACCCACCTTGGCATCCAAAAGTGCTGGGATTACAGGTGTGGGCCACCACGCTCAGCCTTGTATGTTTTTTTAAGCCCACTTTTTTTTTTTTAAGTGGAAATTTCCAAAGGATGGAGCAAGTGGATCAAGCAGGGCAGTCCATCCCTGCTGTTAGAAACGGAGCCCAGATGCCCCACACATTGCCAACAGGGTCTCCCTGGGTGTCTTGGCTGTTGGGACAATGTGAGGAGGTCCTTGGCTTGTCATGGTTCTCAGGGTGCAGAGTCTCAGGTAGAAAAGGAGGCGTCAGCCAGGTGAGGATCCAGCATGGAGGATGCTGCAATTTGGGCCCGGGGGGTCAGGCCAGGCCACACATGACAACCAGAGCTGAGTCCCTGGAGACCGGTAGACCTTCCTAGACCAGCGAGGACAGGACTACCCTCATCAGGTGGCTGGGGCCATCCTCTTTGGGTCAGTCTGATCAGGGCATGGTGCCCAGGCAGCCCCAGCACCCCCGCAGTGCTTGAAGATGGCAGTACCCTTCTGCTGTGTCTTGTCTGTTGCCCCCCGGAAGCCCCTCCCACTCAGGAGCCCCAGGACTTAGAAGGAACCTCAGGCAGGTGACATGTTACCATCTGGAATCGTTTAATGTGTCTACTTCTTCCACGCATAATTATAAAAGAATAAGAATCGACAAAAATATTTTCTTTCCATAATATGTAGAGGTGGTTTTTTGTTTCTGGTTTTTTTTTTTTTTTTTTTTTTTTTTTTTTTTTTTACTTTTTTTTTGCCCGCCCCGGCAGAGCTCTTGGCGGGGAGGGAAAGGGAGGAGGAAGTATAACCCTGAGGTGGGGATGGTTCAGCTCCCAACCCCGGAACCCCCGGTGTGTACGGGCCAGGCAGACACATGTGGCCGGGCGGCTGGGCTGGGGAGGGAACAGCCGCCACTGACCAGCAGAGCGTAGAAGTTCGGTGCGTTTCAGTGCCTGCCTGAAAGCCTGGGGACAGGAGGGCTGTCCACAGGTGGTGCCCCCTGTGGGCCCTGGCTGCTCCTCATGTGGGGCCCGCATGACCCTCTGCTCGGGCTTGGGAAGAAATGGAGCCTACCAGGTGCTGGGTTGCAACCCCACTGCCTGGTGTGGACCCCGAGTCTCGATTTAGGCACCCCTTGCTTTCTGTCTTTTGTTTTTTATTTATTGTGAGACGGAGTTTCGCTTTTGTTGCCCAGGCTGGAGTGCAATGACACAATCTCGGCTCACCGCGACCTCAGCCTTCTAGGTTCAAGCGATTCTCCTGCCTCAGCCTCCCGAGTAGCTGGGATTACAGGCGTGAGCCACCACGCCCGGCTAATTTTTTGTATTTTTAGTAGAGACAGGGTTTCCCCATGTTGGTCAGGCTGGTCTTGAACTCCCGACCTCAGGTGATCCGCCCGCCTCAGCCTCCCAAAGTGCTGGGATTACAGACGTGAGCCACCGCGCCCGGCCTGTCTTTTAAATAATTATGAAAAATATCCCCTCAAACAAAACACAAACATGAAGTGGGGAAGGCTGGCAGGGGGGACAGGCAATTGCATGCTTGGGTGCTGGGGACGGTGGCTGGCCGGGCCAGGGGACCGAGAGGTCACAGGGAGCCCCGGGCGGAGGGCAGCCCGCTCCTCTGAGTCTCTTCTGGCCTCTCCAGTGCCCATCAGCGTGTGACCTCCTCCTCCCAGAAGGCAGGGAGAGGAGGGGCTGGCCCGAGACCACCATCTCTCTATCTCGGCAACCAAGAAGCAGCGGACATAAAACCCAGGAGCATTTTAAAAAGGATAAAAGGCGTCGGGGCGGTGAAGGCAGCGGCTCCTTGGAGCTGGCCAGCGCGGGGCGGGACAAGGTGCCTCATTGGGGCCCGCGGGCCACTCAGTCCCTTCTGCCTGGTCCCCGCGGAGGCTGCAGCCACTTGTGCTGTGATGTGGCGGCTCCCGGCGGGCAGGCTCAGAGGTATTCCTGTAGAAAGTGCAGCAACGTGACTTCATAGTGCTCGCCCGACTCGGGGCAGCGAATACTGTGTCTCTCGTTGGGGTAGATCTGTGGGAAGACAGGAGGCAGGGCTGGGGGACGTGGCCGGACCCCCCCTCATCCTAGGCTCCTCCCTTATTCTGGCTCAGGGCATCCCGGAGTGCCCAGGTGCTCTGAGGCCCACGGATCTGGGTTTGAATCCCATCCTGGCTGTTGACTTGCAGTGTCACTCTGGGCCCCTCTCAAAAATGGGGTGAATCCGGACCTTACAGACTCTTTGGGAAGGTTTGGTAAGACAAAGTTTACAAACACCTTGCAGTGTGCGCTTGCACAGAGCAAAGATTTAGGAAGAAACCGTGTGCCTCTTTCCCCCAAACCTGCTGACGTGTGAGCAGCTCATCTCTGTGGAGGTGGCTGAGGCTTCAAGCCTCAGGAACATCTGGTGCCCTGGTCTCGCGCCATTTCCACTTTCCAAAAGGCATGTGACTAGCTCTGGGCCTTAGGACAGCTGTTTCTGAGGATTTGTGAAGTGTTTTCTGGGTCCTCTTAGCACCCAAGGGGGGATCAAGCCAAGAGGCAGGCAGGGAGAGGACGGAACTCCCCAGGCTCCTGAGACCTGGCCCAGCCAACACCAGGCCCGGGGGTGGATCCACACAGTGGGTGCAGGTCCTGCCTCTGGCCACGAACGAGGGCTCTGGGGGCACTGATGGACAACCCCTATAGCTCCCCAGTGCCCCCTAGGGGTTGGTAGGACCAAGGCATGAAAATAACCCCAGGTTCTCCACAAAGAACTCTGGGACTGGTTGGCAGGAGGGGCAGGTGGCCCATCTACACCACCTCCTGCCAGTGAGATGGGTTTCTGAACCATACCCTCCTCTCCAGGCTCCTGGCCCCCACCCTTGCCCATCACCCTGGGAATGCACCAAGCCACCCACTGGTTTCCCCTCCTCTACTCTTGCCTTCTTTAATCCATCCCTGGATGAATCACGAGTTTGATGACACCATCCCCAACCTAGACCTCTGCAAGGACTTGCCAGTCTGACATCAAGACCAGCTTCCAGGTCCTGCTGCCCCAGACACCTCAAGGGCCCACTCCTTCCCCAGCCCAGGCACTGGCACTCCCTGGGGCAGACTCTACTGCCCTTGCCACCAGCTATATGCGCATGTTGTGCCCATGCTTTTATGCCACTCTGGGTCCCAGCTGCCTGGTTACTTTTTCCTCTTGGCCTAAGAGGGCAGAGAGAGGGTCTGTCTGGCTCCTCAGTGAGCTTCCAGACCAAGCCCAAGGCCCGGCATGTGACAAATGTGATTTGTGCACAAAGAGGGCCTGGGGCCGCCAGCCACCTGGTCCAGATGTTTTGGGGTCTTTGAAACAGAAGGTGAAGTGCATTCTATCTGTCCCACACAATGCCATGTGCCCATCCCACGGCCTGTCTCATCTCACGTTCCACTTCCTGTGGGAAGGCAGTGAGACAGGACCCGGGGCCCACCCTGCATGCTGAATGCTTTTCTTTTTTTTTTTTGGAGATGGAGTCTCGCTCTGCTGCCCAGGCTGGAGTACAGTGGCGCGATCTCGGCTCACTGCAACCTCTGCCTCCCAGGTTCAAGCGATTCTCCTGTCTCAGCCTCCAGAGTAGCTGGGACTACAGGCGTGTGCCACCACACTCGACTAATTTTTGTATTTTTAGTAGAGACGGGGTTTTGCCATGTTGGCCAGGCTGGTCTCAAACTCCTGGTCTCAAGTGATCCACCCGCCTCGGCCTCCCAAAGTGCTGGAATTACAGGCGTGAACCACCGTGCCCGGCCTGAATGCTTTTCTGACAGACTTTGGCCTGAGCAGCCTCCGAGGAGGCCGAGTTATCATGTCCGTTTCAAAGACGCAGAAACGAGGTGTAAGAGTAAATGCTATCCCAGCTACCTGGCCCCTGGGAGGGTAGTGGGCTCGGGTCTCAGGCTGGGAAGAGACATCTGAAGTTCTATTCCAGCCCTGCCTGACATCACCCCCGGGGCTGCTTGGGATGTAGGGTGTTGGTGGAGGGTACTGCCAAGAGATCAGCTCATCACACCACAAGGCGGCTCTGCCTCCCTCCTGCTCTGCAGCCCCATTTCCCGACTCTGTTGAAAGGCAACAGGGCGCTCCCCACCGGACAGAGCATGCCCAGGCGCCCAGGAAGCAGAAATTGTCTGCAGTCCTCAGGTATAATAAAACCTGGCCCTCGGCCGGGCGCGGTGGCTCAAGCCTGTAATCCCTGCACTTTGGGAGGCCGAGACGGGCGGATCACGAGGTCAGGAGATCGAGACCATCCTGGCTAGCATGGTGAAACCCCGTCTCTACTAAAAAAATACAAAAAACTAGCCGGGCGCGGTGGCGGGCGCCTGTAGTTCCGGCTACTCGGGAGGCTGAGGCAGGAGAATGGCGTGAACCCGGGAGGCGGAGCTTGCAGTGAGCCGAGATCCGGCCACTGCACTCCAGCCTGGGCGACAGAGCGAGACTCCGTCTCAAAAAAAAAAAATAAAAAAAATAAAAAAAAAAAATAAATAAAACCTGGCCCTCTTGCCTCCAAGATACCTCCCGAATCTCCTGCTGGAACAACTATGGACCACGTCCCACTGTCCCCCACAGGCCGTCCACAAAGCAGAGAAATGTGGGTCAAACGGCAAGCCGCCCCACTCTATACTCTGCTCACAGGGCACCTCCCATCACCTTCAGATGGAAATCCAGCCGAAGCCCAACCCCCACCGAGGCCCCGCCCCTCTAGAGCAGAAGCCCCACCCTCCTCACTGAGGCCCCCCATCTCTACAGTGGAAGCTCCACCCTCCTCACCACTGAGGCCCTGCTCCCCGACCGAGCCCCACCCTCTTCACTACAGAGGCCCTTCCTCACACCAAGCCCAGCCATTTACTGCAGAAGCCCCACCCACCGCAACACTGAGGCCCCGTCCCTCTGCAGAAGCCCCCCCCCCCTCGCCCGAGGCCCCGCTCACAACCCCATGCCCACCCCTTAGCGCAGAAGCCCCGCCCACCTAGACTGAGCCCCACGTTGCTGCCGAGGCTCCACCCACTCCCCCCACTCTCCTCCCGCTCGGTCCCCCAAGCCTGGCTGGCTCCACTCACTCTAACACCCTTCACTGCTGCCTCCTCAAGGAATGCTTGGCCCCAGCCCCTTAGTAAGGAGCCTACTAGGGCCTTCAGCACCCAGCGGTTTCTTCTACGCAATTTCTCAGTTTCAAATAAAGACCGTCTGTGGGGCAATTTCGATAAGGGTTCCTCCCTCCATTAGGCCCGGAGCAGGGGTGGGTGTGGCAGCCCCTGACCCCGTGCTCCCAGCACCGAAGGCAGGCGGAACCCTGAGCTGTCAAGACAGGACTGATCCATCAATGGCCCCGGGAGCTGGAAGGGCGGGGGCATGGGGCAGTGGGGTGGGGGGCTGGGAGCCCCAGATCCCCCAGGGAACCCCTGATCACAGTGGGAAGCCACCCCGCCTCCCCCCACCCCCCACTTCCAGGGCTCTGTTGGCTCGGGGAGGGGCCGAAGCCCCCAAGGGCCACCCACCTGGAGCTGGTAAGGTTTCCCTGCTCGGATCAGTTGGGAGACGAGGAAGTTTGTGTGGAAAAAGTGCACGTTTTCGTCCAGGAAGCCATGGAGGATGAGCAGGCGGTTGGGCCTGGTAAACAGAGGGGTAAGGGTCTGAGGCCAGGGATTGTCTGCGGGGTAGGTAAGGGAACTGATCACAAGGTCAGGAGTTTGAGACCAGTCTGGCCAACATGGTGAAACCCCGTCTCTACTAAAAATATATTTTAAAAAAATTAGCCAGGTATGGTGGCAGGTGCCTGAAATCCCAGCTACTTGGGAGGCTGAGGCAGGAGAACTGCCTGAGCCTGGGAGGCAGAGATTGCAGTGTGCTGAGATCGCGCCACTGCACTCCAGCCTGGGCGACAGATCAAGACTGCGTCTCCAAAAAAAAAAAAAGATTCAGTAGCGGTACACGCCTGTAGTCCAGCTACTCGGCTGGCTGACGTGGGAGGATTGCTTGAGCCCAGGAGGTGGAGGCTACAGTGAGCTATGATCATACCACTGCACTCCAGCCTGGGTGACAGAGCAAGACCCCATCTCTAAATTAAATTGAAAAAACAAAATAAAAATAAAACCCCAGGCCGGGTGCAGTGCCTCATGCCTGTAATCCCAGTACTTTGGGAGGCCAAGCTGGGTAGATTGCTTGAGTCCAGGTGTTTGAGACCAGCTTGGGCAACATGGCAAAACCTTGTCTCTACAAAAATATTTAAAAGTTAGCCAGGCGTGGTGGTGCACACCTGTGGTCCAGCTGAGCCTAAGGCAGGAGGATCACCTGAACCCTGGGAGGGTGCAAAATGAGCTATGATTTAAAAAAAAAAAAAAAAAAAATGCTGGGCACGGTGGCTCACACCTGTAATCCCAGCACTTTGGGAGGCCAAGGCAGGTGGATCACTTGAGGCCAGGAGTTCAAGACCAGCCTGGGCAACATGGTGAAACCCTGTCTCTACTAAAGATACAAAAATTAGCTGAGTGTGGTGGTGCACGCCTGTAATTCCAGCTACTCAGGAGGCTGAGGCATGAGAATTGCTTGAACCCGGGAGGTGGAGGTTGCAGTGAGCTGAAATTAAGCCATTGCACTCCAGCCCAAACAACAGAGTGAGACTCTCTCAACAAAACAAAACAAAAACCCACCTAGGTCTGCTGCTCTCTGTGGTCTGGAGTATGGCCTGGGCTACTGGTGAGGCCAACATGTGGCCTCACCAGAATCGGCTGCCCTAGCCCTTCCTGTCCGATATGGGAGCCAGTGGCCACACGTCGCTGTTGAAATTCCAGTTTACATTCATCCAAATTAACTGAACTTATAAACCCATTGAGACAGAGCACAGATTGATGGCTGTCCCGGGACGGGGAGTGACTGCTAAGGAATGGGAGCAGGGTCTGACGCTGGAGTACTGGAAAGGTTCTGGAGCCAGGGAGCAGCCACACAACACTGCAAATGCACCGAGGGCTGCTTTCAGGTGACTTTTAGGTTCTGTGAACTTTACCACAATAAATTATTATTTTTTGAGACAGAGTCTCGCTCTGTTGCCGAGGCTGGAGTGCAGTGGGGTGATCTCAGCTCACTGCAACCTTACCCTTCCAGGTTCAAGCGATTCTCCTGCCTCGGCCTCCTGAGTAGCTGGGATTACAGGTGTGTGTCACCACACCTGGCTAATTTTTATACTTTTAGTAGAGACGGGTTTTCACCGTGTTGGTTAGGCTGGTCTTGAACTCCTGACCTCAAGCAATCCACCCACCTCAGCCTCCCAAAGTGCTGTGATTACAGATGCGAGCCACCGTGCCTGGCCTATTGTTATTATTATTGTTTTTGAGACAGTTTCTCTCTGTCGCCCAGGCTGGAGTGCAGTGGCGTGATGTTGGCTCACTACAAACTCCACCTGCCGGGTTCAAGCGATTCTCCTGCCTCAGCCTTCCGAGTAGCTGGCATTACAGGCATGTGCCACCACACCTGGCTAATTTTTTATGTTTTTTTGTAGAGCTGGGGTTTCACCATGTTGGCCAGGCTGGTCTCAAACTCCTACCTTAAGCGATCCTCCTGCCTTGGCCTCCCAAACTACCCAGGCAGATTCTTTTTTTTTTTTTTTTTTGAGTCGGAGTCTTGCTCTGTTGCCCAGGCTGGAGTGCAGTGGCACTATCTTGACTCACTGCATGCTCCGCCTCCTGGGGTCATGCCATCCTCCTGCCTCATCCTCCCGTGTAGCCGGGACTACAGGCGCCCACCACCACGCCCGGCTAATTTTTTGTATTTTTAATAGAGATGGGGTTTCATTGTGTTAGCCAGGATGGTCTCAATCTCCTGACCTCGTGATCCACCTGCCTCGGCCTCCCAAAGTGTTGGGATTACAGGCGTGAGCCACCGCACCTGGCCCGTGCCCAGGCAGATTTTTAACCCTCCAGGTGACTCATGGGACTCCAGGGAACATTTTCTGGAGATGTGCCAGAAAATGGGAACACTGTTTTCTCTCCATCAGAGAATAAGACCCATGTTAAAAGCACAAAATAGGACATCTGAGCTGGTCCCTGGCCCTGCGGACATCTATGTCCAGAAGCACAAGACAGAGGCTGTGATGGGGCCCCGTGCAGGATGCAGCACAGGGGAGTGGGGGACGCCTGCCTGTGAAAAGCAGTGACTCGAATTCCCTCATCTTCCCCAGGGCAGGGCTGGGAGCCTCGTTCCCCAGACAAGCATCCCCAGGTGCCCCTTCCTGCAAGGTGCAGTGAGGAGAGAGGGTGGGCAGGAGGGGACTGTGAGGCACATGCAGGCAGACACCACCACAGGAGTGCAGGGCAGAGGTGGGAGCATGGCCTGAGGCTCCCGGGGTGGGGCTGGCTGGGGCAGGAGACACCTGATGGAGACAGCAGGTGCCGGGGTGCAGAAGCCCCAGGGAGGACCGCAGGGCAGGGCAGCGGCCTTACTCGTTAGGCAGCTTCTCCACGTGCAGGGCCACAGAACCCGCCTCATAGCCATGCTGGTTGTTCTCGGGGACGTCCATGTAGCGCTCAGTGTACCCTGTGTCATAGGCCATCCAGACGGTGACTGGGGCGCCCGCGATGGCCACCTGAGGGACACAGCAGACAGATGGGGGCAGAGGGAGAGAGAGAGAAACAGGCGTCGGGTCCTAGAGCCAGCATCAGCCGCTGTCCCGAGGCCGCCCTGGAGCCCGTGAGGAGCGTTCATGCACACGGGACTGGCAAGGGAGGGGCCCTCAGACCGCGTGGCCCCTGTGGACGGTGCGTGGCTCGGGGTTGGGCAGGGTGCCACAGGCGGGCAGGTGCGGCCCCTCCCCGCCGCCGCAGAGGGCCGGGTCCCACTGCCCGTCTGCCTCCTCCTCCTCCTCATCGCCGCCGCCCCGCAGTGCCCTGACTGCCGCCGGCCTGGGGCCCCCCCGCCGCTCTGCACACCATGCCCCACCTCTGCCCATCCGAGGCCGGGGTCCCGGGCTCAGCCTCCCACAGAGAGCTGCTGGCGGGGTTTTGTGCAGCCGGATGCCATCCTGCGGTCGGTGGTGGCGGGCAATGAGGAGGGGGGCTCGGCCCCGTGGGGCTGCTGCGGGGAGAAACAGCCACGTGGCAAGGCCCCTGCCGAGGCGCCTCCCCGGGGGGTGGGCTCCGGGTGGCGCGGGCGGTGGGCAAACGCGGCGTAGTTGGGGAAGGGGGCGGGGAGGGGCGCGGCTGAGGCCGGCCAGGGGTGGGACTCACCTTGAACACCTGGGGCTTGTGGATTAGCCCCATGAGCGAGAGGAAGCCCCCGTAGGACCAGCCATGGATGGCAACTCGGCTCAGGTCGATGAAGCCATACTTCTCCGCCACGAACTGCAGGCCCTCCACCTGGTCCTCGATCTCCACCTGGCCCTGAGGGATGAAGCCGGGCACCTCTCAGTGGCCTCCTCCCGGTGTGCCCCTCCCCTGCAGTGACAACTCTGCTCCTTTCAGGGCATCTCTCCTTGTTGGATGAAAAGTGGCTCACTGGAAACCCCCTGTCCCTCCAGGCCTTGCCAACCCTGCCCGCTATCTGGGTGGCTGGACAGATCCAGCAGCCACCCTGCTCTGCCACCTCCCAGGTGAGTGGCTCTGGGAGCCACATCCCCTCTCAGGGCCTCAGTTTGCCCATCCCTAATACAGGGACATTAACAGGAAGAGGACCCATTTTCCAGAGGGCACGAGGAAGAAAAAGACAGGGGTGCCCAGGCATGTGCAAGGGCACGAAGAATGGCTGGTGCCGTCACCGTCGTCACTACCAGCCACATCCCCACCACCGCCACTGCCACGGTTTCAATGCTGGTGTCCCCTCTGAAGTCCGTGCTGAGATCCCCACTGCGGCCTTTAAGTGACTGAGCCATGGGGCCCACTCATGTGAATGGGATGAGGGGCCCTTATAAACGGGCCTGATGGAGGCAGGGCACGCCTTTTCCGCCCCTCACAACCCCTCTGCCGTGTAGGAGGCAGCACAGGGCCCCTCTGGAAGGTGTGCCAACCAAGCGTCCTCCTGGGAACGGAGCAGCCCTCCCCGACACAGCCCTGCCTTGGCCTTGGACCTCCCAGCCTCCAGAACTGAGAGACTTTCATTCTTTATAAATCCCCAGGCTGTGGGGCTTTGTTCCAGCAGCGCAAAGCGGCTGAGATGGTCGCCATCACCACCGTCGTCATCACCACTGTCGGCACAACTTCCACGGCCACTGGCCCTGGCCAGCCCCGCCCTGGGGACTTCCTGCGGACCCGGCCTGGCCTGCGGTGTCTGGCTGCATCTGGGTTGCAGCCTCTTGGGTTCTGTGTGCTCAGGCACCAGGCAGGATGGACGGATGCCTCTGTCCTTGCAGGGCACAGCCCAGAGCTGAGCAGCAAAGCATACGTCCCCTTTTGTTCTAAAAGGTCGTCTCATTGAGCCTGCGTCGCCCCAGCCAGAAGTGCCCTTCTGTGGGGGGTATTCCAGAGCCCCCCCACGCCCCACACCCACACGGCCCGGGGCTCCCTTCCCAAGACCGGAGGGACCCAGAGCAACAGGGAGGAGTTATTACCATTTGGTTTTTCAGGGCCCCTTCGAACCGAAGCCCCCGCTGACAAGAGCCCCTGCCGTCAATCACGACCACGGCGTAGCCCAGGGAGGCCAGCGTGTTGAGCCGCAAGTACTTGATGCCTTTGAAGGAGTTATTCACCAGCTGCACCTGTGGGGAGGTGAGGGGCAGCAGTACAGCAGGAGATGCTGGGCAGGACGGGCTGAGCAGGGGAGATGCCAGCAGGCTGGGGACTGGGCCGGGCCAGGCTGGGACCTTGGAGCCTAATGAAGGCACCTGTGCCCTGGAGGCTCTGGATGGACACCTGGGAGTGACAAGGCGTGAGGGGCCCACACTTGGGACCCTGCTTGGGAGAAGGGAAGGCCGCTGTCAGGCTCCTTCTCAGCTGGGCCACTGCCCCAGTCCTGCCTGGAACCACCACTCTGGCACGATGGACAGTGGGGTGGCTCACTCTCAGGTGGGGCCACCTGGGCGCTGCGGGGTGCTGAGCAGCCACTCTGGGCCAGGGGAACTCCCAGTGGTGATGAATCACAAAGTCCCCAGACATCGCCCCGTATCCTCTGGGGGAACAGAGCTGCTCTGGGTAAGATGTGCGCCTGAGATGGTCCACCTGCCAATCTGCTGCCTGCTCCTGACCCCTGCTCCAGGAATTGGGCCCAGGGCCCATGGCCACCTCTAACCTGGAGACTAGGGGGCTTCCCAGAGGAACAGAGGAGTCAGCAGGTGGAGGGGTAAGGGGAGGCCATCCGGGCAGGGTGGGGAGCATGCAAACGGGCACAGAGGCAGGAGAGTGAGGGGCTCTGAGGACCCTGTGTAGTCAGGGCAGGCGGGATGGGCTGGAGCACCAGGCAGGTGGCCAGGGAGCCTCCTCCGGTTGACCCTTCTATGGCTGGCGCTTGAGTGGGGATGGGGAGTCCTCAGGTGGATGGTAGGGTGGGGGCCTTGGGGAGCAGGTGTGCACCCACCTGGGGGCCTCCATAAACAAAGAGGACGGTGGGGTGCTTCTTCCCTGGCTGCAAGGCGTGGGGCTTGTAGATCATGCCGTAGAGCCGCACGTCTGAGCGCGTGTGGAAGTGGAAGATCTCTGGAGGCACGTAATCCGGGGGGCAGCCTGCGGGAGACAGGGTGGCTATCTGGCTGCCCAGGGAAGCCACATCTGGCCGACACGCTTGTTCTCCTGCCCACCCCAAGCCTCGGAGGGTGGACCAAAGCACCTCCTCTTTTCCTGGGCTTCCCGAGAGTTGATAATTGAAAAAAAAAAAAATTTTTTTTTAAATTAAAGTAAGATTTGTACAGTTTTTGTAGAGATGGGGTCTCATCTCCCTGTTGCCCAGGCTGGTCTCAACTTCCTGGCCTCAAGCGATCCTCCCACCTCGGCCTCCTGAGTAGGGTCACTGCTATTTTTGCAAAGCAACAGTGGTTGTCCAAGTAGGATGGTGGGGGTTTTTCTTTTTTTTTTTTTTTTTAATTTTTTTTTATTTTTATGTTTTTTCTCTTTATTTATTTATTTATTTTTTGAGACAGAGTCTGTTGCCAGGCTGGAGTACAGTGGCGTGATCTCAGCTCACTGTAACCTCTGCCTCCCGGGTTCAAGCGATTCTTCTGCCTCAGCCTCCGGAGTAGCTGGGACTACAGGCACACGCCACCATGCCCGGCTAATTTTTTTGTATTTTTAGTAGAGATGGGGTTTCACCATGTTGGCCAGGATGGTCTCGATCTCTTGACCTCGTGATCCACCCGCCTCAGCCTCCCGAAGTGCTAGGATTACAGGTGTGAGCCACAATGCCTGGCCCTCTTTTTCTTTTTTTTTCAAGACAAAGTCTTGTGATCTCGGCTCACTGCAACCTCCACCTCCTGGGTTCAAGCGATTCTCCTGCCTCAGCCTCCTGAGTAGGTAGGATTATAGGCGCATGGCACCACGCCCGGCTAATTTTTTTGTATTTTTAGTAGAGAGAGGGTTTTATCATGTCGGCCTAACTTGTCTCGAATTGCTTGTTTTTTTTTTTTTGTTGTTGCTGAGATGGATCCTCATTCTGTCACCCAGGCTGGAGTGCAGTGGCATGATCTCAGCTCACTGCAACCTGCACCTTCCGGGTTTGAGCAATTCTCCTGCCTCAGCTTCTCCAATAGCTGGGATTACATGTGCTCGCCACCACGCTTGGCTAATTTTTGTATTTTAGTAGAGATGGGGTTTCACCGTATTGGCCAGGTTGGTCTTGAAATTCTGTCCTTAGGTGATCCACCCACCTTGGTCTCCCAAAGTGCTGGGATTATAGACGTGAGCCACCACAGCCAGCCATCGAACTCCTGACCTCAGGTGACCCGCCCACCTTGGCCTCCCAAAGTGCTGGGATTACAGGCGTGAGGCACTGCACCTGGCCCAGTTTTTTCTTTAAATAAATGTATGTAGGTAAATTTTGGTGGGGCAATTTATAGGAAGATGAGTAAAGGGTACTACAGGTCTACGGGTAGCAGAAGTTTACTGTGGAGGGCCAGATAGCAAATATATTGGGCTCTGGGAACTGGGCGAGGCAGGGCACACACTCTGTGCCGTGTCTCTACGTCATCTGTTGCAGTAGCGCTATGTGGCCACAGACCACACAGAGGGACTGCACGTGGCTGGATTGGACAGCAGTCGGCCTGCTCCTAGTGCAAGCAGTCTTCAAACGTGGTACAGACTAGGAGTTTTGGGAAACAGTGCCTCGATCCTCAGGGCACTGGGGTTCTGGTCTCTGCCCCCACTGCTAGGCTGCCCGCCCTGCTGAGCCCCTTCCCCTCCCTGGCCCCCATCTCTTCATCTGAAGCCAGGGCCCCAGCTACTGGCCGTGTTGGTGTGGACAGGAGCAGGAGGACTGGGCTGTGGAGGGAGGCCTGGGATCTGTTTCTGCTCAGGGGTTGAGGGCATCACAAAATGCTTTCCAGCCCACATAATACCCAGCATATGCTGGAAACTCGTTGTGTCTAGAATGTTCTGGAAGCCCACCAACACAGCAGAGACGGGCCACGGTGGATTGTCCTTGTACTGAGTGATGCCTGGGAGCCTGGCAGTGTGCTGACCCACTGGTTTTCATCCCGCACTCTGTATATACAGTTTCGTTGATAAAGAAACACTTCATAGTGATACGCTGATGTGTGTGACGGAGGCAGCACTGGAACCCGGAGTCACCAATGCAGGGTCCTGGCCAACCTCCAGGTTCTGGGCAAGGTGTCAGGTTGTCTCATTTCCTGAGGCCCCCCTGTGACTGACCCTTTGCTCCTTTTCCTGATAAAGGCCTCGGAGTGTCGACTCTTGAGCAGGTGCTGCTGTAAGCGGCAGTCTCTGGGCCCGGGACACCGTAAAGGGCCCTCTGCGTGCTGCTGTGGCCAGGACTCCAGGGTTCTGGAGGAGGTGAAGTGGAAAGCCTGATAACCACGGCGGGTTTCAAAGCAGTGTGGGTGGACTCTGGCATCCCGGCCACCCCTGTATGGAACGCCACTGTTCAAAATGTTTTTTGTGTTTTTTTTTTTGAGATGGAGTCTCGCTCTGTCGCCCAGGCTGGAGTGCAGTGGAGTGATCTCAGCTCACCGCAACCTCTGCCTCCCAGGTTCATGCCATTCTCCTGCCTCAGCCTCCTGAGTAGTTGAGACTACAGGCGCCCGCCACCACGCCCGGCTAATTTTTTGTATTTTTTGTATTTTTAGTAGAGACGGGGTTTCACCGTGTTAGCCAGGATGGTCTCAATCTCCTGACCTCGTGATCCGCCCGCCTCAGCCTCCCAAAGTGCTGGGATTACAGGCGTGAGCCACTGCACCTGGCCCAAAATGTTTTTAATTTTTAATTTTTTTAAGAATCAGGGTCTTGCTCTGTTGCCCAGGCTGGAGTGCAGTGGTACAATCACAGCTCACTGCAGCCTCCAACTTCTGGGCTCAAACGATCCCCCCACCTCAGTCTCCTGAGTAGCTAGGACTACGGGTGCACACTACTACACCCAGCTAATTTTTAACATTTTTCTAGACGGGGGCCTTGCTGTGTTGCTCAGGCTGGTCTCAAACTCCTAGGCTCAAGCAATCCTCCTGCCTTGGCCTCGAAAGCACTGGGATTACAGGCAGGAGCCACTGCGCTGGCTGATGAAGATGTTTACTTGTCACCTGCCCACTACTCTGGGAGCTCCCAGTGACAGGGTCTGTGTCACTGGTTACTGTTTTGGCAGGGGGCTGGCACGGAGCTGCATCTCTGCCGGGTTCTGTGCAGGGCAGCCCTTTACTGCAGCTCGGACCAGGACTGTCTCAGACGGCAGGGGCTGCTGCTTATGTCCTATGACAAGTTCCCGATGCCTGAGAGGGCCCTGGGTGCTGTGCGAGGCCAAGCAGGCCGGCTCCAGGCCTCTGCCTCTTCCCGCAGCATGGGGCCCTTGTCCCGTTTTACAGCCGGGTGAGCGGAGGCTCCCGTGGGGTGGGGCAGGGGCTACTCACTGGCTGCCTCCATCATGCTGGCCCAGAAGCGGGGCTGCTTGTGCAGGGGGTCGTCGTCGGGGCCGCTCAGCTTGTAGACGTGCACGCAGGGTGGTGTGCTCACGCTGCTGTAGTGGCTGACGAACATGTCGAAGTTCTGGGGGTGGAATGGGGCGATGAGCTCCACAGGACGCTGCTATCCCCTTTCCACTGGGTGCTGACCGCAAATCCCAGGCAGCTTCCCTCCCGCTCGCCCCATCCTGTCATGAAACCTCAAAACTCCACCCACTGCTGCAAGGCGGGCACCACTGCCGTCGCCCCATTCTGCAGAGCAGGAAACTGAGGCCAGGAGGAGTCTGTCCCCCGGCCAGGGGCCTGTGGACAGTCACCAACGCCCTGGATCTGCCAAGGGCTCTGCCGCTGCCCAGGCCTGCACACTTGCTGGTTCCACAGCTGGCAAACTGCAGCTGACTCATGCCCTGGACTAGGGGTGGCCCTCTGCATGGCCACCGCCAGACATTCTAGAATGTTCTGAGAGGCTAAGGGCCATATCCCACTGCACACAGAGCGGCAGGGCCCAGGCTCAGTGGACAGGCACTGGGAGGGCTCCACCACTTACTAGCCTGGGGGTAGCAGTGGGCAATTCACTCCCTTCCTTGTCTTACCCAGGAGGCAGGGGTGGGCACCACCTGCCCCAAGACAGCTATGAGAATGCAAAACCATGAGAGTGGCCCTGAGTGCTGTGCCCGGCCATCAGGGACTGCTCTGGCTGGGAGCTGTTGGACAGGCACAGGGCAGTGCTGCGAGGCTGGGCGGTACCCACCTGGCTCATGGAGCAGCTGTGGGAGAAGCCGGGCGTGGTGAGGCGCACGATCTCCCCGGCCGCCTCATAGCTGACCACGTAGAGGTGGTGCTCCAGCGGCGTGTCCTTGGTGCCCTGGAAGTACACCAGCTTGGTCTCCTCGTTGACCCAGATCTGCAGGGGGACAGGAGGTCCTCGTGGTGCATCCCAGATGCCCCTGGGCCCATGCCCCTCTCCATGCCCCACAGGAGTGGGTCCCATGTTCCTCGGACTGGGGACGCACGCTGTTCTCTCCCAAGCCTGCTTTAGGGCTGGAGATGAACTGTCCCTGAAAGATGCCCTTATCTGGCCCCGAGGGCTGGGAGCAGCCCCTGGTCGAGCTGGGAACTGCGCATCCTCAGGTGGGACCTGGGGCCTGAACTCTACCCCCAGACGACTCTCTCCGGGCTTGAATTGGGAGGGCCCGCCAAGCCAGGTGGGAAGGCCAGGGAGGGCACCGTGCCCAAGACAGAGGCTCAGGGGAACCCAGCAGTCCCCAGCCTGGTCAGCCATTCCTCTAACCCAGGTGCTTGGGTTCAGAAGTGGCAAGGCCCTGCCTTTCTGTGGGAAGCCCTAGCAGTGGCATCTCCTGGAGGAGCAGGAGGACAGCCTGCACTGCGTGGAGCAGCGGGGCCCCTCCTTCACCTGCGCGGGGACACCAATGGTCTCGAAACAACTGCTACTGCCCGGGAGCGCGCAGACTTTGGCTGATGCCTGGGAAGGAGCCAGGAGGCCTCCGAGCCCCGAGGGAGGAGAGGGCATCGCCCGTGCCCAGGGCCTGAGAGGCCGGTGGAGGCAGCTGGAGCCTGGGGTGACTAGGGACCCCAGGACGTGAGGAAACTGAGGGTAAGTGGTCTCCCGGGACAGTGGGGCACGGGCTTCCAGTGCAGGGAGCATCGCGCCCCACAACAGGGCAGCTGGACGCATGGCCCCAGAAGGCCTGCAGAGGACACGCTTCCTCTTTCATGATTTCTAAAAGGCTTCCAATGTTTTCCTTAATTTCAGGGTGAAAGGATAAAGCACATGAATGGCACAATGTTCAAGATGAGACAGGGAGGTGATGAAATGATTGGCTTGTGTGTACGGTAGACACTGCTGAGGCCTGCAAAGTGCTGTAAAGCAGGGTCCTCACAGGTCTGCGTGCGTGTGCACGCACGTGAGTGTGTGTGTGCATGTGTGTGAGATTGAGTATGTGTGTATGTGTGTGCGTGTGTGTGAGAATGTGTGTGTGAGTGTATGTGTGTAAAACACACATGTGTGGATCAGGGGAAGGCTGCAAGGAGACCCTGGTACCTTGGAGCCGTGCCTCGCCAAAACCTCCCATTCACCGCTGGTCAGAGCAATCTCTTCCTTAATGGGGCACTTAAATTCATCTGGAAGGAAAGAAAGAAGGGAGGTGAAGGGGCCTGGGAGGTGATGCAGGCACCCAGGCCAAATTCCACCCAAGGAGACTCGCCATGGAGCCACTGAAACCCTGGGTTGCCGTGAACTCAAGACACCAGCACAGGCCACTGCGTCAGACCTGCCAGACAGGAGAGGAGGCCTGCGGGGCCTGTTCCTGACATGTGGATGGCAGGCCCAGTGTTTCCCATGAGAAACCAGGAGGCCCCTGGCTCACTAGTGTAATCCCAGCACTTTGGGAGGCCGAGGCAGGAGGATTGCTTGAGGTCAGGAGTTTGAGACCAGCCTGGGCAACATAGTGAGACCCTGTCTCTCCAAAAAAAAAAAAAAAAAATTAGTCAGGCATGGTGACGTGTGTCTGTGGTCCAAGCTACTTGGGAGATTGAGCTGGGAGGACTGCTTGAGCCCAGGAGGTTGAGGCTGTGGTGAGCTATGATCACACCACTGCCACTCCAGCCTGGGTGACAGAGCAAGAACCCGTCTCAAAAAAAAAAAAAAAAGAAACAGGAAGAGAAACCAGGAGTCTGGATTTTCATTGGAATTTCCCAATTTTAGAACCCTCCAAAGGCCACATGACATGTGTGTGTGGTACAGGGCTGGGGGGGTGGGGGTGGAGCCAACTGGGCCTATGACCTCTTAGGACACATTAGGACTTTGTAGAACCAGACTTTTTTTTTTTTTTTTAAGACGAAGTCTTGCTCTTGTCGCCCAGGCTGGAGTGCAATGGCGCAATTTCGGCTCACTGCAACCTCCATCTCCTGGGTTCAAGTGATTCTCCTGCCTCAGCCTCCCAAGTAGCTGGGATTATAGGCGCCTGCCACCATGCCCAGCTAGACTTTGTATTTTTAGTAGAGACGGGGTTTCACCATGTTGGTCAAGCTGGTCTCCAACTCCTGACCTCAGGTGATCCACCTGCCTCAGCCTCCCAAATTGCTGGGATTACAGGCATGAGTCACGGCGCCTGGCCGACTTTTTTAGGGGAGCGAGGGGGTAGAGACAGGGTCTAACTATGTTGCCCAGGCTGGCCTTAAACTTCTGGGCTCAAGCGATACTCCCACCTCGGCTTCCCAAAGCGCTGGGATTCCAGGTGTGAGCCACCACCCCGGCTGGAACAAGACGCTGGTGAACGCTAGGGCTAGAGACCAGGGCTCTGCTGGTTTTATTATTGTTTTTTTGTGGGGGTAGGAGGGTTGATCTCACGTTTGAATTTTCAGCAGGTAAAGAATGACAGTGCGGGGCGTATCATGGCATGCAGCAGAAACACACTGAGACGGTTTGTAACTGAGGGCTCACTGTCCTTTCTTAACCTTTTAGGTCTAAACAAGCTGTTGGAAACGTGCCTGTCAGGAGGGACGAACAGCACGGGAGGGCAGACGTGGTTTCCCTGGCGTAGAGGTCTGGGTGGGGTTACTTGTAGCATCGGGACCTGGGGAGGACAGGGGTTCCCACCCAGCCCCAAGACCCAGGCTCCTGCCCGCGTCCTGACGTGTTCCTTCTGATGCAACGTCACTTGGGGTCACCTCCTTGCCATGCACCTGCCGTCTAGGAGATGCGTGGTGTGCGCTGGGGGCTGAGCAGGGTGCTGGGAAATCTGGTGTGCACACCTCACAGGCCCGGGGTCCCTGGTGACACTGCAGCAGCCTGGAGGGTCTGTGCCCCTGGAAAGTGGCAGCTGTGGCTGGCTCTACTTGAGACCACATTTGAAACGTGAGTGCTCGGGCCGGCCCATTTTCCCATAGGGGGCAAAACGAGCATGTACATGAAATCCCAATGCCAGGTGGTGGTGGCTAAGCCAGACACAGAAAGCAAAACACCAATGAGCCGAAGACAGCTCCCCTTCAAGATGCTCAGCCAGTCTGCACTGGCCGCATCCCACCCAGGAGGACCCTGATGCTGGCGTGAGGCAGTTGTCACTCCTCGGTCCACACTGTACTCAGCTCTGCGGCAGCCTACGGCATCGCCCATCCCTGGCTCATTCGCCCCTCAGCTCCTGCACTCCCGGACGCCTCGCTCCCTGGGGTCTCTGTCCCCTGTGTTGGGGGACGCCTTGGTTGCTGTGTGGGCTCTGCCCTCAGAGGGCACCGGACCACATCTAGGGACATCTGTTATTGTCACAACTGGAGGTGCTCCTGGCATGTAGTGGGTGGAGGCCAAGGACGCCACTCAGCGCACAGGAAGGCCCCACCCCAGAGAACCACCCGGCCCTGGCGTCCATGGTGTCCCTGCTCTAACCTGGAAGAGCCTGGGCCTGGCTCCTGGACCACCCCGCCTCTCTATCCAGACGTGACCCTTGGGAGCTCTGTCCTGTCCCGGGACAGAGTCGACAGCATTCGTCATGCTCTGCTCACCTTCCCTGGGGCTGAAGGGCTCACTCCAGTCGTAGCCCTGGGATTTTAAAACGGCGGTGACTTTGTACAAATGGCAGAAGCCGGTCTTGCACTCATTGGCGCGGAGAAAGCAGAGCTCGTCCTCTCCCTCTGACTGGGGGAAGGGATAGAAGATGTCATGAACCTGTCCAGAAAGGGGAAAGAAGATGTGTCAGAAGGTGTGGGTGGCTGGGCATGGTGGCTCACACCAGTAATCCCGGTAGTTTGGGAGGCTGAGGCAAGAGACTTGCTTGAGCCCAGGAGTTTGAGAGATCAGCCTGGACAACATAGTAAGACTCCACCTCTAAAAATAAATAAATAAATTAGCCAGGCATTGTGGTGCAGGCTTGTAGTCCTAGCTACTCAGGAGGCTGAGGCGGGAGGATCACTTAAGCCCAGGAGGTCGAGGCTGCAGCGAGCTATGACCGTACCACTGCACTCCAGTCTGGGCAACAGAGCAACCCTGTCTCTAATTAGGAAAAAATAAAATTAAAATAAAAAGCCAGACGCGATGGCTCACACCTGTAATCCCAGCACTTTGGGAGGCTGAGGCAGGCGGATCACAAGGGCAGGAGATCGAGACCATCCTGGCTAACACAGTGAAACTCCATCTCTACTAAAAATACAAAAAATTAGCTGGGCGTGGTGGCGGGCGCCTGTAATCCCAGCTACTCGGTAGGCTGAGACAGGATAATTGTGAGACTGGATAATTGCTTGAACCCGGGGGGAGGCGGAGGTTGCAGTGAGCCGAGACTGTGCCACTGCACTCCAGCCTGGATGACAAAGCGAGATTATCTCAAAAAAAAAAAAAAAAAAAAAAGATGAGGGGAGAGGCTCCAATAGCTGCCAGACTCACCAGCTCCGCAGACCCTCTTCCCTGCCAGCCAGGGATGGCCAAGGCCTGAGCTCACTTCTCCACATAAGGGCAAACCCCACCCGTCATTGGCACTCAGCCTTCTGGGACGTGGGGGTGGGGGCAGTGTGACTTCAGGGCCCAGGCAGACACACAGCTAGCGCTTGTCCCGCTTACATTGATCCAGACATTGGTGACCTCCTCGTACACCACATACGGCTGGACGTTCCTGGGGACAGCTCTGGCAGAGGCTAGCCGCTGCTCCTCATTCTCTGTGCTTGGGATGAACAGGGCCGGGGGGAGGAGGACGAGCTGGAGCCACTGCTGGGGACGGTCCAGGAACATGGCCCAGGCACTGAGGGGGAAGATGATGGGAAGATGGGAGGGAAGCTGGGAGCCTCAGTGTCCTGCAGAGAAAAGCTGGGGACGCGGCGTCCAAACCCGTGTGGAATTAGGGCTGGGCTTCCTGCGCTGGCTTCACCTGCACTTGGCCAAGTAACCCTACAGCACCCACAAGCTTCCTTCCTGGAACATGCTTAGGGGAGGACAGGATGGGTGATGAGACTCCATGATCCAAGTGTTCTGGAAACAATGGCCTCTCTGCTTTTAGAGGTGGAAACGAGGAGAAGCTGTAATAGTTTCTCCTCTTCACTGACTCCTCCGCCCACAGTTGCTATCCTTTATTTCATCGCTTGCTTTATTTTATTTATTTGTGTGTTTAATTTTTTGAGACAGAGTTTCACTCTTGTCCAGGTTGAAGTGTAGTGGCACAATCTCGGCTCACTGCAACCTCCACATGCCCGGTTCAAGTGATTCTCCTGCCTCAGCCTCCTGCGTATCTGGGATTATAGGTGCCTGCCACCACACCTGGCTATTTTTTGTATTTTTAGTAGAGACAGGGTTTCACCATGTTGCCCAGGCTGGTCTCGAACTCCTGAACTCAGATGATATGCCAGCCCCAGCCTCCCAAAGTGCTGGGTTTACAGACGTGAGCCACTGCACCTGGCCTAAATGAACAATTTTTAAACTTGAATTTATTTTAAGAGGAGATGTCAGAATTCTACGTGGAAAAGAAGCACCTCCACACAAAGAGAGAACAACGAAAACCAAACCAATGGGAAGCATCACAGGGATGTAAAATACTAACTAGAGTGGGTGCCGGGGCTCAGGCCTGCAATCCAAGCACTTTAAGAGGCTGAGGTGGGTGGTTCAAGACCCGCATGGGCGACATGCAAGACCTTGTCTCTACAAAAAAAAAAAAAAAAGAGTCCAGGCACAGTGGCTCACGCCTATAATCCCAGCACTTTGGGAAGCTGAGGCGGGCAGATCACAAGGTCAAGAGTTCGAGACCGTCCTGGTCAACATGGCTGAAACCCCGTCCCTACTAAAAATACAAAAATTAGTTGGGCATGGTGGTACGTGCCTGTAATCCCAGCTACTCGGGAGGCTGAGGCAGGAAAATTGCTTGAACCTGGGAGTCAGAGGTTGCAGTGAGCCAAGATCGCGCCGTTGCACTCCAGCCTGGCGACAGAGCAAGACTCCATCTCAAAAAAAAAAAAAAAAAATTAAAATATTAGCCGGGCGTGGCGACTCACACCCACAGTCCTAGCAAACGTACATATGGAAGCAGCACATAATAGAATTCATTGTTAACATTCCACTGGAAGGCCGGCCGTGGCGGCTCACGCCTGTAATCCCAGCACTTTGGGAGGCCAAGGCAGGCGGATCACAAGGTCAGGAGATCAAGACCATCCTGGCTAACACGGTGAGACCCTGTCTCTACTAAAAATACAAAAAATTAGCCGGGCATGGTGGCGGGCGCCTGTAGTCCCAGCTACTCGGGAGGCTGAGGCAGGAGAATGGCGTGAACCCGGGAGGCGGAGCTTGCAGTGAGCCGAGATCGCGCCACTGCACTCCAGCCTGGGGGACAGAGCGAGACTCCATCTCAAAAAAAAACACAAAAAACAATAACATCAAAAAAATTATTAGCCAGGCATGGTGGCTCTGGCCTGTGACCCTAAGTTCTCAGGAGGCTGAGGTCGGGGGAATGCTTGAGCCTAGGAGTTCAGGGGTGCAGTGAGCTATGATTGTGCCACTACCCTTCAGCCTGGGCCATAGAGCAAGACCCCATTTTTACACAAAATATAAAAGGAAAGGAGGCCTAGCAAGTGTGTAGGGCAGGGGAAGCAGTTTTTCTGTGAAACAGGCCCGGATATGAAATACTTTCAGCTTGGTGGGTCATAGTTTCTATCATAGCTACTCAATTCTGCCACTGACAGTCTGCAAACAAGTGGGCGTGGCTGTATGCCAACACAACTTTATGCATGGACGCTGAGATGTGAATTTCACATCACTTCCATGTGTGATAAAATCTGCTGTGGATCCCCTCCCTTCTGCCCTCAATCATTTAAAAGCATAAATGCCACGGCAGAGGCGGGCCAATCACCTAAGGCCAGGAGTTCAAGACCAGCCTGGTCAACATGGTGAAACTCTGTCTCTACTAAAAATACAAAAATTAGCCGGGCATGGTGGTGGGTGCCTGTAGTCACAGCTACTCGGGAGGCTGAGACAGAAGAATCTCTTGAACCCAGGAGACAACAGTTGCAGTGAACCGAGATCGCGCCACTGCATTCCAGCCTGGGCAATAGAGTGAGACTTCATCTCAAATAATAATAATAAATAAATAAATAAATAAAAGCATAACTGCCGGCTGGGCACTGTCTCACGCCTGTAATCCCAGCACTTTGGGAGGCCAAGGTGGGCAGATCACGAGGTCAGATGGAGACCATCCTGGCTAACACAGTGAAATCCCCGTCTCTACTAAAAATACAAAAAATTAGCCGGGCGTGGTGGCAGGCGCCTGTGGTCCCAGCTACTCAGGAGGCTGAGGCAAGAGAATGGCGTGAACCTGGGAGGCGGAGCTTGCAGTGACCGAAATTGCGCCACTGCACTCCAGCCTGGGCGACAGAGCAAGACTCCGTCTCGGGGCAGCGGGGGAAGCGTAACTGCCATTTTGAGCTCATGGGATGTATAAAAACAGGCAGACAGCCGGGCGCGGTGGCTCACACCTGTAATCCCAGCACTTTGGGAGGCCGAGATGGGTGGATCACGAGGTCAAGAGTTCAAGACCAGCCTGGCCAAGATGCTGAAACCCCATCTCTACTAAAAATACAAAAGTTAGCCAGGCGTGGTGGCAGGCGCCTGTAATCCCAGCTACTTGGGAGGCTGAGGCAGAAGAATTGCTTGAACTCAGGCGGCAGAGGTTGCAGTGAGCCGAGATCACGCCACTGCACTCCAGCCTGGGTGACAGAGCAAGTCTCCGTCTCAAAAAAAAAAAAAAACACAGGCAGAGGCTGAATTTTGCCCACTGGGGTTTGGGGCCCCCGTTCAGGGAAGCGGTAGAGTTTTCTCCTCGACAAGGGTGGGAGGTTGGGGAGTGAGTCCAGGGGAGCACCTCTACTTTGTGACTGAGTTTTTCTGAGTCCGAGGTCTGGGGACACCTGAAATCCCCTCTGTAGGTCTCCTCCACATTCTGGGTAACTGGATCAGCGTGTCCTGGTGGTACTAACACTGGGACTCGTAAGTCCAGTGTGTCATCCTCAGACTGGCTAAGGTCAGGAAGGCCCTTTGGACACTGGGCTGAGGCCTGTCCTGGCGGTGGCACTGCGGGAAGACATGTGAGCAGATGGAAGGAATGGCACAAAAGGCCAGGAGGCGGATTCAGTGGCTGCTCAGGGTCCAGGGCCCCGCAGGTGAATTCCTCAGGTTCCAGCCGGAGACACTCACTATTTGCCATCCCGGGTCCACCCGGCCCTGGCGATGTACTCCACCTTCGGGAACAGCGAGCTGAAGGGCTGCACCAGCTCCTTCTCCTGGGTCGAGACGATCTGAAGGGAAACAGGTGTGGGTCATGCCCTGGCCTGCCCGGCGCTGCTCGGAGGAGAAGGCCACTGCGCAGGGTCCCGTCATGTTCCCCCCAGATTCATATGCTGGAGTCTCAGCCTCCAGAACCCCAGAACGCGACCTTCTTTGGAAATGGGGCCACTGGAGATGTACTGAGTTAAGACAAGGTTGTGCGGACGAGGGTGGGGCCTGATCCAGCATGACTGCTGTCCTTAAGGGGGGACACATGGACATAGACACACAGAGGGAGGCCGTTTAGAGAAGAGAATCGGGAAGCAACGGCCACCAAGAAGCCATGGAGAAGGAGCCCCCTGCCAGCACCTTGGTGTTGGACATTGTCAATTTCGACTGAGTTCCCAGTCTGTGGTCCTTTGTCATGGCCCGAACAAACGACTACACCCAACTGGGGCAGGTGGGCTGGGTGAGCCAATGGCGGCACCCCAGTGGGTACCTGGACCCCAAGGCTCTGGTCTGGGCTATCCCTTAGAGCCAGGTGGCTCTGGGCAAGCACAGTCCCCAGACCCAGGGCTTCCCCATGTTAAACGGGGCTGGCACAGCGTGTCCAGGGTATTGAGAGACAGGAGACCTGGGGCTTCCTCGAACCTAAATGGGGCTGACATGGGATCTCCAGGGGATCTAGAGAAAGGGGACCTAGGGCTTCCTTGTGCCTAAACGGGGCTGGCACGGCGTCTCTGGGGGATCGAAGGGAGAAACGGCAGCAGGGCCTCCAGCTCTACCACTTGAGTGGGTCACCAGTCCCACATCTCCAAGCTGCCTTGTTTGATTGGCGTCACCCAAGTCCACCTAAAGACTCTGCACGTCTGAGAGTGCAAGGAGCCACTAAAACAGTCTGGCGGGGCCGGCTGCAGTGGCTCACGCCTGTAATCCCAGCGGTTTGGGAGGCCGAGGCAGGTGGATCACTTGAGGTCAGGAGTTCGAGACCAGCCTGGGGAACACGGCAAGACCCCATCTCTACAAAACCCACAATTAGTTAGGTGTGGTGGTGCATGCCTGTAGTCCCAGCTACTCAGAGGCTGAGGCGAGAGGATTGCCTTGAGCCTGGGAGGTTGAGGCTGCAGTGGGTCATAATTGCACCAGTGTACTCCAGCCTAGATGACAGTGAGACCCTGTCTCAAAAAACAAGAACAAACAAGCAAAGCAAAAGCCCAGCCTGGAGGGAGGCTTCATGTGGATCCCTGGCAAGGCCACTCAGACTGACCACCTCAAATCTGCCAGAATGCTCTGTCAAGAATGCAAAAGAGGTTCGGAGAGGGCCTAACCAGGTCAAAAAGCACCCACAACCCTCCAAATTATGAAAACAGGTACGTTTTATCTTACATGCTTCCCCAAAACATTGTATCATTTTTGCAAAAGTGCACAAGGGCCTCCTTGGTTTGTCCCTGCCTCCCATCCTCTGGCTACGTAGGGGAAAGGAGGGATTCCCTGGACACCTGTGTCCCCATCGTCATCTCGTCTCCTCTGCCCCAGCCTCTTTGGTCCAGGGCTCCGTCTGTGAGTTCTCCAATGTGATGTTACTTAACTTCCTGACACCTTTCTGGGTCTTAGGGGATTTGCAACTTCCGAGAGAATGGATCGGTGTGGGGCTATTGGGGGTCCCCAGGGAGGGCAGGGACGTGAGAGAAGGGAGGGATATGCTGGGCTGGAGCGGGTGGCTGGGGAGACGGGCGCCGAGGGAGATGTGGTCACTGGTATGATCTGCTGGTGACCGTCTCGCTGCAGGGTGATGATACCTTTTGCTGCCTGATAGCGCCTACAGAGTGTGGGGTCCTTTGAGATGACCCCCAGGTGATGAGGACCCTGTGTGCTGGATCTGACGAGGTGCGGGGATGGGGACCCAGATCACTCTCCTCCCCACAGTAGCTGACGGGTCCAGTGAACTGATCCCTTAGGATCTGCCCAAAATGCTGGAGGAAACACCCCATCTGAAGCTGGGGTCCCCCAGCCATTTGCCCTGCGGAGTTCTCTGTTCTAGAAACTTGGAGACAGGGCAGCTCTAGATCCACACATCACCCCCTCCGGGGGGAGCCTGGGAGAACCTGCCACGCCTGTCCTCGAAGGACCCCTGCCCAGCACTCGTTCCTTACCACAGGGAGGCCAGCTCGCCACGCCGCATTCCCGGCCCTGGCCCAGAGACACGCAGGGAAGGCCCATGGCTAGGCGGGCCAGGCAGCAGGGCTGGGGCCTCGGGCGTGTCCCCGCAAGGGAAGTGAGTGACCTGCCCATCCGCCCAGCTGCCTACCCGGCCCTTCCCTGCGTCATCTGGAAGATTCTCTAGGATGCACCAGGCCCCCTTACCTTGCCCTGGCTGTCGGTCTGGAACTCGGCCAGTTTCAAGGCGATCTTGGGATTCTTGCTGCCTGCAAAAACCGAAGTGAGGTGAACGCCAAGCAGGTGTCATCTGTGCGTGCCGAGAGCCGGCGTGGGGGGCCTGGGCTGCAGGGTGACGTCCACAGAGAGGTGTACAATTGGTGCGGGGGAGGCAGGAGAAGTCGGGTGTCCCACGGTCTGTCTGCAGGCACACCGTCCCGCTGGTACAGGCGTGACGCCCCTCAGGCGGGGACCTTCTAAGATTTTGGGCCTGGATCGCATTCCCAACAGTGAGGTGACATTCGGCTGTCTCATTTAAGAACCCAGGCCACACCCTGTGCTGAGAGCTGGGGCTTGTGGGAGCTGCAGACACCAGGAAGATGCCATCCCTGCCTTGGGAGAGCTCCAGAGCAGACGGCGAGGCCCGAGCATCACAGTGAAACCACTGACAACGTGACGAGTGGGGTGTGTCCCATGCAAAACGAGGGAGCCGTGTGACAGCCAGACCTGCGCCCTTGGGAGGCCAATGGCAACAGAATAAGGGACCCAAGAGGCTTCTGAAGAGTGGGACTTAGTTCAGGCTCCAAAAGAGGGCGCAGGCCCTAGCAGAGCAGAGAATGCTTAATTTTTTTGGCTAGACCTACGAGAAACTCAACTCCAGCCCTCGTGGCTCTGGCCCCCAGGGCAGGTGACATCTCTGAGCCTCAGTTTTCTCATCTGTCAAACAAGGGGGAAGAGACTGACTTAGCTCATTTGCAGTGGGAGTTGGAAAGACCCCACAGGAAGCTTCCATCTAGCACGGCACAGAGCAGGCACTTGCGGGGTACGGGCAAGAACAATGATCTTATATGGTCCCACGGGGGTTGCAAACCCAAGGCCTGAATGTGGAATCTGGGCTGCATGTGTGTTCTGTTTGGCTCCAGAGATATTTTTAAATAATTGGAAAGAGGTTTAAGAATTGGGAGTGGCCGGGCATGGTGGCTCACGTCTGCAATCTCAGCACTTTGGGACACCAAGGCGAGAGGACCACTTGAGGTCAGGAGTTCGAAACCAGCCTGGGCAACAAAGCAAGACTCTGTCTCTACAAAAAATTTAAATATTGGCTGGGCATGGTGGCGCACACCTGTAGTACCAGCTACCTGGGAGGCAGAGGTGGGAGGATCACTTGAGCCCAGGAATTTGAGGCTGCAGTGAGCTGTGATTGTACCACTGTACTCCTGCCTGAGCCACAAGGTGAAACCTTGTCTCAAAAACAAACAAACATGCCGGGCGCGGTGGCTCAAGCCTGTAATCCCAGCACTTTGGGAGGCTGAGGCGGGCGGATCACGAGGTCAGGAGATCGAGACCATCCTGGCTAACCCAGTGAAACCCCGTCTCTACTAAAAAATACAAAAAAAAAACTAGCCGGGTGAGGTGGCGGGCGCCTGTAGTCCCAGCTGCTCGGGAGGCTGAGGCAGGAGAATGGCGTGAACCTGGGAGGCGGAGCTTGCAGTTGAGCTGAGATCGCGCCACTGCACTCCAGCTTGGGCGACAGAGCGAGACTCTGTCTCAAACAAAAACAAAAACAAAAACAAACAAACAAACAAACAAACACCACTACAGTGTGAGGGTCAAATCCAGCCTGCCTTCTGTTTTTGTATGCCTAAAAATCCTTCTTTCGTTCTGAGATGGTTAAGAAGATAAACAAATAAAACAAGAGGGACATTTTGGCTAATATGAAAATCATATGTATCTCAAGGTGAGTTATTTGCAATCCAAACTTCAGTCAAGTTTTCTTGGCACGCGGCCACGTCCATTCCTGCACGTGCCGCTTTTGTGCTCCAGCAGCAGGGTGGGACAGTTGCAAGAGAGCCTAGCCTGCCTTCGCCTGGCCCTAGAAGCCTGAGACACCTGTCCCCCTGCCCCTTCCAGAGACGGCTTGCTAACCTCTGAGCAATGTGATCAGGAGGCCATGGTAAGCCAGGAGAAAGGGGCGTCCCCTGCAGGGTAGAAGCCTTCCCCCTACATGGCCCCAGATGCCCAGAGCACATTTGTGCAGCTCAGAGGGCCTGGGGGACAGTGCACCTCACCAGTCATGCCCCAGGGGCCTCAGATCCCCGGCCTGGCCCCTCACATGTACCGAGCACTCACCTGTCCTGGGGTACCGATACGAGTCCGTCTTCCTTTCTTCTAGTGCAGGAGAAGGGACGTGAATGACCTCCACCTCGGACTCATCGACTTCCTCGTATAGGATTCGCAGCGTCTTGAGGCCCTCTGAACCTTGGTAGGGGTGGGCAAACTGAGGATGCCGGCGGCGGAGTCCCTGCCATCAGCCCACCCTCTTCTGCAGCACCAGGGCCTGACGCTGGGCACCATGGGCTCTGAAACCAGAACCCCGGCTCTGCCATTCGCTAGACCATATGCCAGTCCCAACTCTCTGGGCTTTGGTTTCCTCCTCTGTGCAGTGGGAAGCAGAGCAAGGCTATTCCCAGCATGAACTGCATGGGAAGTGGCCACATGGGGTGTAACAGGCTGAACTGTGTCCCCTTTTAGGGCAACAGCGACGTCTACAGTCGTTAAGGAACTCTCTAGGTGTTGGTATTGACAGACCACGGAAGTGGTTTGAAGTAAAAGGAGTAAGGGGCAGGAAGGACACAAACTGTGACTGCAGAAGGAAAAGCACGCCCTGGAGCATGTTGAAAAATGGAAGGGACCTACCTTCCCAGGAGGCTGTGGGGCACCACCAGTACCCAGTGAAGCGGTCAAACTCTTCCTGTATGACAAAGGTGGCCACGCCCGCAGACTTGGGGTCGTCCAGGACATTGGATAAACCTAGGGGGAGAGACAGAGAGCGTCAACAAGGGGTGAGCAGCCTGCTAACATTGGAGACGGCCAGGGGCTCCAGGAGAGCATGAGAGAGAGGGAGAGAGAAGGAGGGAAGGAGAAGGAGAGAGGGAAGGAGACGGATGGAGAGGGAGGGAGAGCTCAAGCCGACTGTTTTCAAGCAGGGCTGCTCCACCTCACACTGCGGACACTGGGGTCCTCTTGGTCTCTAGGGTGGGGCCGTCCAGAGCACGGCAGGGCAGGGTGCTGAGCAGTGTCCTGGCCTCCACTCACTCCATGGCAGGCCAGGAGCACCCCTGCCCAAGTGTGCCACCTCAAAACGTCTCTGGACATCGCTGAGTGCCCAGGTTTGGAAAAGTGGGACCCGGGCTCATGGGACGGAGAGGCAGCGATCAGTGACTTGAAACCAGGACAAGGAAGGATGGGGTCACTTCTGGTGAGCAGGGGAGTGGACAGAACACACAGGAAGCAGGTGAGATGTGGCCTTGACTTGATGGGGCCGGACAGGCAGAGTGGAGGGGAAGGTGTGCAGGGGCGGAAACGCCCAGGAACACCTGGCAGAGCACCGTGGCTGGGCCGACGCCTGCTGCAGAAAACCAGAGAGCGGCCAGGTGCGGTGGCTCATGCCTGTAATCCCAGGACCTTGGGAGGCCGAGGCAGGTGGATCATTTGAGGTCAGGAGCTCAAGAGCAGCCTGGCCAACATGAGGAAACCTTGTCACAATTAAAAAATACAAAAAAAAAAAAATTAGCCAGGCGTGGTGGCGGGCACCTGTAATCCCAGCTACTTGGGAGGCTGAGGCAGGAGAATCGCTTGAACCCAAGAGGCAGAGGTTGCAGCGAGCCGAGATCACACCACTGCACTCTGCCTGGGCAAGAGCGCTCCGCCTGAGACTCGCTCAAAAAAAAAAAGAAAAGAAAAGAAAAGAAAACTACAGACCTCCTGGGAGACGTGGCAGGCCACAGAAGGTCTGCACGGGAGCGTGGCTTGTGAGGGGTGCATGCAGGAAGACCCTGGCTGTGGGGGCAACAGGGCCTTCTGGAAGCTGGCCAGGTGGCTATGGTGGCCGTGCACAGGAGGGGCTGGCCCCACCTTGGTGGCAGAAGGTCAGCCGCCGCTCCTCGCCTGTCTCGATGTTGGCCACCCACAGGTCGCTGTTGTTGATGAAGGAGAAGAAGGCAGGGTCGGCAGGGCAGATTTTGGGGTCCATCCGGGGCCCTGAGCACTGGGTCTTGATTTCCAGCGGTTTCATAGGGGACACCTGAGGACAGAGACACCCAGCTCAGGGGGAGGGACCGCCACGCCGTCCCTGCACGCGGCCAGGGCCGGGGCTCACCATGAAGCCGTTCTTGCCGCCATCGCGGCAGTGGAAGAGGCTGTTGCTGGCCTGGAAGAGGAAGAGGCCGCTCTCGCTGTGGAAGTCGTAGGAGGTGATGCCGAAGACCCCCAGGCGCTTCCGCTCCCTCAGCAGCTCCTCCTCCCGAGAGTAGACCCCATGGTGGGGCGTGGCCTGGAAACATACAGGCAACGGGGGCAGCGTCAGCGGGCAAAGAGGATCCCCCACTGGCCAGGGCAGAGATCCTTGGGCTGGGGCATTCCCAAGGAATCTGACTTTGGGCCTTACCAGAGAGAACTTCCTGCACTGGGCAGAATGGGATGCCGGAGCCCCTGACCCAGTGGGTGGCCAAAGATTGCCAGCAAACCTGGCCCTGCAGGACTGGCTGAGTGTCCTAGGAGGTGGCGGGGGAGACTCTGGGGCCAGAAGCCTCCTCACTTCCTGAGCTCCCTCCCCACAGACCCTCTCCACGGCAGATGGGGCCCCTGGGATGGGCTGTCCCCTGCCTCACACCACCAGAGTGCTCTCTCTGGGTCCCTAGTGCCAATCTTACGGACTCCCCACCCTCCTACCCTGTTCACAATTCCTTCCCATCAAGAGCTTTCAATTTTGTAATCCCAGCACTTTGGGAAGCCAAGGTGGGCGGATCCAGAGGTCAGGAGTTCGAGACCAGCCTGGCCAATATAGTGAAACCCCATATTTACTAAAAATACAAAAATTAGCCGGGTGTGGGTGGCACGTGCCTGTAGTCCCAGCTACTCAGGAGGCTGAGGTAGAAGAATCGCTTGAACCTGGGAGGCAGACGCTGCAGTGAGCCAAGATTGCACCCCTGCACTACAGCCTGAGTGACAGAGTGAGACTTTGTCTCAAAAAACAAACAAACAAACAAACAAGCAGAATCTAAAGCAAAATTACCCCCTACACTCTGTGGAAAGTAGTGTAAATATGAGGACATTGGCTTGGGGACGCAGAGACAGGCCAAAGTGAGGGCCAGTGAACCAGTGGTGGAGAAAGTGGGAGTGCCAGGATCTCAGAGACACGGTTAGATATCATTATTGTTACATTGTTATGTTTATGTTGTTACTATGTTATAATGTTATATTATTTTATTGTTACATTGTTACTATTTTAGAGCCGGGGGATTCGCTATCTCCCAGGCTGGAGTGCAATGGTGAGATCATGACTCACTGTACCCTTGCACTCCCAGGTTCAAGCGATCCTCCCATCTCAGCCTACCAATTAGCTGGAACTACAAGGCGAGTGCCATCAGGCCTGGCTAATTTTATTTTTTGTAGAGACAGGGTCTTGCTGTGTTCCCCAGTCTGGTCTCAAATTCTTGGGCTTAAGCAATCCTCTTGCCTCGGCCTCCCAATCATCAAACACAAAAACACGCCAATGCAAAAGGCATTTTTCCTCCCTCAACCATCCCCAGAGAGCCAACACTGGGTGAGATTAATAATTAACCAGTCTCTCCAAAAGGGCCTCAAGCCAGGTTAATTCCCAGTCTTTGGTGATACGGTTAAAAGAAAGAGATGCTTTTGGTAAGAGTTTCTCTGTCGCTTGAGTACAGGTGGTCGTGGGGAGGAGGGAAGGCTCACCCGCCACAGTCCACAGGACGGAGGGTTTGCGGAAACCCACAGCCGGTGGGGAAGAGAGGTGACCGAAGGTGTGTATGGCCTGTGGGGCTCGCCTTTGCCCACCTCCTCGCCCACGGTAGGGCCCACGCCCAACAGCACAGCTCACCTGGAAATGATCCAGCATCTGCTTCCAGGACAGGAGCAGCAGAGCCTCTTTCCGGACCTTCTTGGGAATCTCAGAGTAGAGGAGGGAGTTCTCTCGGCTGCCATATGGCATCCCTAAGGGGAGAAAGGAAACACCCAGAACGGGTACCCTGGCTCAGGATGGGGAGATGCCCTCAGCCACGATGCTGACTCCCTGCGGCTGGGCCTAGCTGGTTCCCTCTGCTTCTAGAACATTCTGCCAGGCCGCTGGCGGGAAAGCCCTCCCAGGAAAGCTATGGATCCTGGGTTTGTGTATGTAGGCAGTAGGGTCTTCCACCTGAGATACTTCTGATGAATCTCATGGCCCAAATTACTGAAGAAACAGTACACAAGAGGCTGGGCACAGTAGCTCTCGTCTGTAATCTCAGCACTTTGGGAGGCCGAGGCGAGAGGACTGCCTGAGCCCAGGAGTTTGAGACCAGCCTGGGCAACACAGCAAGACCCCGTTTCAAAAAAAAGAATAAAATAAAATAAAATATGGCCGGGCACAGTGGCTCAAGCCTGTAATCCCAGCACTTTGGGAGGCTGAGACGGGCAGATCACGAGGTCAGGAGATCGAGATCATCCTGGCTAACCCGGTGAAACCCCGTCTCCACTAAAAAATACAAAAAACTAGCCGGGCGAGGTGGCGGGTGCCTGTAGTCCCAGCTACTCGGGAAGCTGAGGCAGGAGAATGGCGTAAACCCGGGAGGCAGAGCTTGCAGTGAGCTGAGATCCGGCCACTGCACTCCAGCCTGGGCGACAGAGCGAGACTCCGTCTCCAGAAAAAAATAAATAAATAAATAAAATAAAATAAAACAGACAGAAGAAAAAAAGAAAAAGAAATCGCACACAAGAGAACAACAAGGGCAGTCAGGAACAAACATCCAACTCTCAACAGGTTGGGTTCAGCTCTCCAAGGCCCTTCTTTATCAAGGCTTTTGCAGAGGACAAGAATTAAATTAATGTAGGATTAGAGGGAGGGCAAAACCATCAAAAAGAAATAAGGGCCAGGCGACATGGCTCACGCCTGTGATCCCAGCACTTTGGGAGGCCAAGTCAGGCAGATGACTTGAGGTCAGGAGTTCAAGACCAGCCTGGCCAACATTGTGAAACCTTGTCTCTACTAAAAACACAAAAATTAGCCAGGCATGGTGGCACATGCCTGTAGTCCCAGCTACTCAGGAGGCTGAGGCAGGAGAATTGCTTGAACCTGGGAGGCAGAAGTTGCAGTGAGCCGAGATTGCGGCACTATAGTCCAGCCTGGGTAACAGAGCAAGATTGTCACAAAAAAACGGAATGGGGAAGCATGCACCTGGTCCAGTATTTCCCAACTTCACCCCTAATCACATTTGGGCCTGGACCATCCTTTGGGGTGGGGCCGTCCTGGGCACTGCGGGGCTCTGAGCAGCATCCCCGTCCTCCACCCACTTCATGCCGGGGCACCCCACAGTCGTGACAACCACACATATCCCCAGGCATCTCCCAGTGTCCCTTGCAAGGGCAGAATCACCCCCGACCTCAAACCACTGATTTAATCAAAGCTTCTGTAGAAAATGACAGTAGTGAGAGCTGCCAAGTGAGGGTTTTGGGTGGATTACATAAGTTAAGCAACATAAAGCTCTTGGCACAATGCGCGTGACCCTCTGTGAAATCAGCGTATTTCGTCAGTAGGGCGTGGCTTTCCATGTAAGCGTGTCTCTGCGCTTGGGATAGGTCTTACTGGGGAACGCGCGATCAGGTTCTTAGTGGCAAATAAAATAACTGTATTTTCCAAATGCTCACGTCTTAGATTTGCTGGAAGACGGGACCATTGTCATTAGAAAAGGGAATGGCAGAAGCAGGATGGTAATCCCTGGGAAGCTTCGGTTTCCCCTCTCCATGCAACGCCACTGAAAACCCAGGACAGGGCTCCTCCAAGCATAAAGCTGTCCAGTGGCCCACAAACATGACATGGCTAACGACGAGTCACAGACAGCTCGGAGCCCTGGCCCCTCCTTGCTCTATTTTCAACCCTGAGTTTCTCCAGGAGGAAGCCTTGGATTGGTGCTGTCCTGTCCTCTTTTCAGGACCTCCTCATACTTGTCTTTTGTTGTTGTCGTTGTTGTTGTTTTTGAGACAGATTCTTGCTCTGTTGCCCAGGCTGGAGTGCAGTGGCACGATCTTGGCTCACTGCAGCCTCCATCTCCCAGGTTCAAGCGATTCTCCTGCCTCAGCCTCCTGAGTAGCTGGGATTACAGGCATCCGCCACCATGCTGGCTTTTTGTTTTTTTGGTTTTTTTTTTTCGAGTCTTGCTCTGTCACTCAGGCTGGAGTGCAGCGGCACGATTTGGGCTCACTGCAACCTCTGCCTCCTGGGTTCACGCCATTCTCCTGCCTCAGCCTCCCGAGTAGCCGGGACTACAGGCGCCCACTGCCACGCCCAGGTAATTTTTTGTATTTTTTTTTTTAAGAGATGGGGTTTCACTGTGTTAGCCAGGATGGTCTCGATCTCCTGACCTCGTGATCTGCCCGCCTCGGCCTCCCAAAGTGCTGGGATTACAGGCTTGAGCCACCGCGCCCAGCCTATTTTTTGTATTTTTAGTAGAGATGGGGTTTTACCATGTTGGCCAGGCTGGTCTACACTCCTGACCTCAGGTGATCCGCCCACCTCGGCTTCCCAAAGTGCTGGGATTACAGGCATGAGCCACCACACCCGGCCCTCGCTTGCTAAGAGAACAGGAAAGCCACAAGCTCACCGCCTCCAGGATTAGTGCTTAATAAATAATATCTGTGCCATTTTTATTTCTCGTTATAGGCAGCCGCAGGGTCCTCCAGTTTCCCCCTGCTTTCTTTCTGTGTCCTGACTGAAAAATCACAGAGTGTCCTGACCTCTGTGGCCCAGCCAGTTGCAGGTTTTTCCCTGCAGGCTTGAACCAGAGCCTAGAACATTCCCAGGCACCGATAAATACCGAAAGCCAGCCCCGGCCCTAAGCCAAAATCCTTAAACCCTCACATAAACTCTATACCCTGAGCCCCTTGCCGAGGACACACCTGGCTATAGAATGTGCTTTTCTCTGATGCCCACTGCAAGGACACCGAAGCCCACCCTGCACCGAAGGCCCCTAGGAAATGCTCTGGACTCATCCCCCTGGTATTTAGGGTTCCTTTCTTTGGAATCCCAACCAGCCCCATCTGGGGACGGCTCAGGGCACTTCCTTGTGGGAACTCCTCTGCCGCTGCCTTTGGGGTAACTGTAGCTGCGGGTTCAGTGGGATGAAATAGAACCTTCTCACTATTCACAACAGCAAAGACACGGAATCAGACTAAATCCATCAACGGTAGACTGGATAAAGAAAACGTAGTACATATGGCCGGGCGTGGTGGCTCACGCCTGTAATCCCAGCACTTTGGGAGGCCAAGGCGGGCGGATCGCGAAATCAGGAGATTAAGACCATCCTGGCTAACACGGTGAAACCCCGTCTCTACTAAAAATACAAAAAAATTAGCCGGGCGTGGTGGCGGGCGCCTGTAGTCCCAGCTACTCCGGAGGCTCAGGCAGGAGAATGGTGTGAACCCGGGAGGCGGAGCTTGTAGTGAGCCAAGATCACGCCACTGCACTCCAGCCTGGGCGACAGAGTGAGACTCCATCTCAAAAAAAAGAAAGAAAATGTAGTACCTATATACCAGGGAGTATTATGCAGCCATAAAAAAGAATGAGCTCATGTCCTTTGCAGGGACATAGATGGAGCAGGAGACCATTATCCTTAGAAAACTAATGGAGGAACAGAAAACCAATGCAGGAACAGAAAACCAAATACCACACGTTCTCACTTTAAAAGTGGGAGTTAAATGATGAGAACACACAGACACATGGAGCAGAACAGATACTGGGGCCTACTGGAGGGTGGAGGGTGGAGGGGAAGAAGCAGACAAAAGAACTATTGGGTACTAGGCTTAGTACCTGGGTGATGAAATAATCTGTACAATAAACCACTGTGACACAAGTTTACCTGTGTAACAAACCTGCACATGTACCCTTGAACCTAAAAGTTTGCTTTTTGGGACAGAGTCTTGCACTGTTGCCCAGGCTGGAGTGCAATGGCACGATCTCGGCTCACTACAATCTCCACCTTCTGGGTTCATGCGATTCTCCTGCCTCAGCCTCCCAAGTACCTGGGATCACAGGCACACACCACCATACCTGGCTAATTTTTCGTATTTTTAGTAGAGACAGGGTTTCACTGTTAGCCAGACTGGTCTTGAAATCCTGACCTCGTGATCCACCTGCCTCGGCCTCCCAAAGTGCTGGGATTACAGGCGTGAGCCACCGTGCCCGGCCAATTTTTATTTTTATTAGTTTTTTTGAGATGGAGTCTCGCTGGAGTGCAGTGGCACGATCCCGGCTCACTGCAAGCTTTGCCTCCCGGGTTCACGCCCTTCTCCTGCCTCAGCCTCCCGAGTAGCTGGGACTACAAGCGCCTGTCACCATGCCCAGGTGATGTTTTGTATTTTTTAGTAGAGACGGGGTTTCACCATGTTAGCCAGGATGGGTTTTTTTTTTTTTTTTTTGAGACAGAGTCTCGCTCTGTCGCCCAGGCTGGGGTGCAGTGGCCAGATCTCAGCTCACTGCAAGCTCCACCTCCCGGGTTCACGCCATTCTCCTGCCTCAGCCTCCCGAGTAGCTGGGACTACAGGCGCCCGCCACCTCGCCCGGCTAAGTTTTTGTATTTTTAGTAGAGACGGGGTTTCACTCTGTTAGCCAGGATGGTCTCGATCTCCTGACCTCGTGATCCGCCCGTCTCGGCCTCCCAAAGTGCTGGGATTGCAGGCTTCAGCCACCGCGCCCGGCCTGTTTTTTTTTAAAGAAAGAAACAGCAACTTCTAGTTGTGGCAAGGAACACAGGTTTCCCACACATGATGAAGCGTGCTTGTGAAGTACAGTAGTGACGGAAGGATACACTTAAAGAAAAAGATTAGATTAACAGGGTTCCTTTTAAAGTGTATTTATGAAAAATGCAAAGTTCAGTGAGATGTGTGTGGGATGGAGAAAAATCGTGCAGAGAGTCAGGGGTGAGCAAAAGAACCCAAGTGCAGGAAACACGACTCAATCTCTCAGAGCCCTTGACGCTGCCGGGACCCCGACCGTCCGGCCGCCCGTGGGGATGAGAGTTGAGTGATGTGTGATTTCGTTCGTGTGAAATGTCCAGAATAGGCCAATCCACAGAGACAGGAAGAGGGTTCATGGTTGCCCAGGGCTGGGGAATGATGGCTGATGGGGACGGGGTTGCTTTTTGGGGTGAGGGAATGTTCTGGAAGTAGACAATGGTGATGGCTGCACAACTCTGTGAATGCACAACTAAAAGCCACTGAGTTTCACACCTTCAAAAATGAAACCATGTGAATTACATCTAAATTTTTAAAAAGCACCCTGGGCCAAAAGGAGGGGTGGGAGGGATGGGAGGGCCTGGGCAACTGGTCCACAGGGACTCTGCGGGAGAGCGAGAGCTTTCCAAACAGGAAGTCAAACCCACAGACTTGCCAAGGACACCAGGGCCACCTCCCTCCAGGCTGATTAATCAATGATCACCAAATGGCCCCTGCCAGCACATTCCTCGGGTGAGCTGCTGCTGGCCGCACCATGATGGTGACAACCGGCCTTTTGAGGCAAGGGCTGGAGGTGACTGCCAAGAGCTGTGGATTTCTGATGCCCCATCCCTCCTCGGACCTCCCTCACCAGCTCTGCCCCTGCAAACACGCCTGCTGCCAACCTGTCACCCACCCACGCCCCGGTGACCCAGGCCTGCGCAAACAAACACCGTTTCCCGTCACTGCACGCTGTGGCCTCATGTGGCTGGCCTGGTGGGGGATTGTGATCCACACAGGGCTGGGCTCTCCCCTGGGTCTCGGCCTGGGACGCCGGGAGACAGGAATTCTTGCTTTCCCTTCCGAGGGAGTTCCAGAGCTGTCTGGAACCCTGTGGCCTCCTCCAGCCACAGAAGTCACTGTTTGCAGTGGGGAGAGGCCGGTCCGCATGGGGCAGGAGCGCGGTTGGGAGCGTTTCCCAATGCTGCAGTCTGAGGCCTGGAACCTGAGCCAGCCCCAGCCCATCTTCCCAGCAGCAGGAACTGCATGTTCCCCCGCTGCTCCTGCTAGCCTGACACTGGGGGCTTCATCGTGTGGATCTGAAAGAGGCCTTCCGGAGGGGCCCAGTGATTAGCTCCTCACGCCCCACAGCAAACCTGGTGCCTGCTGAGGACACAGGTCCCCAGAGGGAGCAGAGGGGACAGGTCCCATGCTTTGAGCAGCAGGCCGGGCCTGGCCTTGGAGTCTGGATGCTGGGCTAGTGCTAAGAAGTGTTATTATTACTCAGAGGCTGTGGGGAGGCCTGCCCCGAGAACCTGGATGTGACGTGAGCTCAGTGCTGCCCCTGACAGTGTTAAGTGACAGACTGGAGTAGGTGAAGGGTGAATGTCACCCAGAAAGGGGCAGTCTGGTTTCTGAGCTGCTCTAGGTACGTTCTGGGGTTTCTGCCAAGTTCATGCCCACTGGGGTGGGCCCTCAGTACCTCCAGGGTATTGTGAGGACCTGCCCATCCGAGCCCCAGACGCACACAAGCCACAGGCGACCTGACGACCTCATCTATGCGGAGTCAATATGATTCTTTGTCCTGGAAATTTGGAGAAAGTTCCTCCGTTTCTGCTGGTGGCTAGAACCTGAGGCGTGGAATCCCAGGGGCTGTGGAGGGTTGTAGAAGACAGGTGGGCAGCCAGGTTGGGTGGACCCATGGAGACGCACACACGGGAGGATGCCTGGCTTCTGGAAGGCTCCGGTTCTCAGGTGCTGCTTCCTGAGGTCCAACAAACTTTCTGCTCTTGGATTCCATGGGATGCCCCTCCACCTTTACTCCAGGGGTACTTCATGGCTCAGACGAGCTTGGAGAGTTTCTGTACCTTTTAGCAGCTCGGCGGAGATTTGAATGACGGCCCTGACAGAGAGGTGTCCGCACCCTGGGGCTTGGGTGTGGAGGCTATGTTACACAGAGAGACAAGCCTGTGCAGCTGGGATTAAGTGAAGGCTCTTGAGCTGAGGAGATGATCCTGGATTACCCAAGTGAGCCAGATGGCATCATGAGTCCTTATCAGAGGGAGGCAGGCCAGGCACGGTGGCTCACTCCTGTAATCTCAGCACTTTGGGAGGCTGAGGTAGGCGGATCACCTGAGGTCGGGAGTTTGAGACCAGCCTGGCCAACATGGAGAAACCCCGCTTCTACTAAAAATACAAAAATTAGCTAGGTATGGTGGCAGACACCTGTAATCCCAGCTACTTGGGAGGCTGAGGCAGGAGAATCACTTGAACCCAGGAGAGGTGGAAATTGCAGTGAGCTGAGATCGCACCATTGCACTCCAGCCTGGGTGACAGAGCGAGACTCCATCTCAAAAAAAAAAAAAAAAAAAAAAAGGCACAGGGGAATTTCAGACAGAAGAGGAGAAGGAGAAGGACACTGTGTGACCATCAAGGCAAGAGGTTCCAATGTTGTGGCCACAAGCCAAGAGATGCCGGCTGCAACCAGAAGCTGGAAGAGGCCAGGACTGGTACGTTGATCTTGAATTTCTGCCCTCTAGAACTGTGAGAGAATCACTTTCACAATGGCAGCCACAGAAAAGTCCTCCAAAACCCTGACCAGGACAGCAAACCCAACGGGAGCAAGTGGCCGGGGATGCCACGGGATAAAAAAGGGGCAACGGCCCATGGCAGCCTTGGTCTGGACACTGGCCGTCGTAACAGCCAACCTCTCTCAGGTTATTGAGACTCAAGCCATTTCAGTCCAATTTCTCCCAGACTGGAGTTGACCAGCATTCTTAAAGGCCCAGACGGCCTGGGTACAGAGGCTCACGCCTGAAACCCTAGCATTTTGGGAGGCTGAGGCAAAAGGATTGCTTGAGCCTAGGGGTTTGAGACCAGCCTGGGGCAACATGGCAAAACCTCATCTCTACAAAAAACTGTCTGGGCATGGTGGCACATGCCTTTAGTCCCAGCTACCTGGAGGGCTGAGGTTGGGAGGATCATCTGAGCCAGGGAGTGCCAAGCTGCAGTGAGCTGTGATTACACCACTGCACTCCAGCCTAGGCAATGGAGTGAGACCTCATCTCTAAAAAAAATAAAAAATAAAAGACAGTAAATGTTTTTGGCCACGTGGGCCATATGATCTCTGTACAGTGACTCTCCCGCGGTAGCTTGAGAACGGCCAAAGTTGTCAGGAAACTAATGGGGACCAGGAAAACCTGACTTCTGAAGAAGGCTGTCGCCTGCCGACCCATTCGGGATGATTCTCCCTTTTAAATTCTGTTTGCCAAACTGCCATCTGATGCCCACACCGGCCTGTCTGTGGAGAGGGACTGCGCTGACGGGGGAAAAGAGGACAGCCACCTGGTGTCCACCTCGGTCACTGTCGTTAGCACGTGGTCAGCCACAGGCAGAGGATGACAGCCGTTCACTGGTTCCAATGCTGGCTGGGGCCGCAGCACATGCGAGCCTGGGCTCAGAGGCTGAGGGCCCCACCCTGAGTCCCGTGGATGAGCGCAGCAGCCTGGATAAGGATCCCAGCGCCACCCCACCCCCAAGGAACACTTGGCGATGTCTGAGGACATGGCTGCTCCTGGCATGGAGTGGGTGGAGGTCAGGAACACTGCTCAGGACCCTGCAGTGGTCGGACGGCCCCACCCCAGAGAATGATCTGGCTCCAGTGTCCGTGGTGCCAAGCGGGAGAGACGCTGCCTGTGGTGCCCAGCCATGTGTCACGCTGCTTTCAAAGACACAGGCCTGGCTGATCTCTCCAAGGTGTCCTTCCTCCCAGCTTTTAAGGCCTCTGGGAGCTGTGGGTACCATCCGGATATCCGCTGCCTAACTCATGGGAGCCAGGCCCGCCATGGCTGCAGAGGCTGCTGGAGAACATGCAGCCTAACCCGCGCCCTGAAGGCATTTGTGGTGCAGAGGAGCCCAGTCCCATGAGGCACTGCAGACGCTGCAGAAGGAGCTGCATGCAGGCACACGCCCAGAGGAGGAAGTATTGATCCAGGGCCTGCAGCAGGGGCTGCAAGCGTGTGGCAAGTTGCCCCTGTGCTGTCACCGGCGGCAGACCAGCTTCCGCCATCCAGGAGGCTTTCCTGGAGCCTCAGGATCCTTCCTGATGCGCCTCCGTGGTGAGCTGCCACTGGAGTTACTCCCAGCTCCCTCTAGGAATGGTTCAGTCCAGTCCTGTTTGTCACGAGCCCCACCCAGCCCGGACCAGGTGGCTGGGAAGTGACTCAGGGGGTGGACCCAGCTGACTAGCACTGGAAACAATCTCCGGGCTCGGAGCCACAGGGCCAGCTTAAGCCACGGCATCCTGGCCACACAGAGGAGCGGGGCTGCCCTGTGCATGGCTCCCTGCACGGCTGATCCGCCGGGGACCTCCCCACCCACCCTGGGCAGCCCTTCCCTGTAGTCAGAGCCGTCTGTGGCTGAGCCTTGAAGAACAGCACGCCCAGGGCCCGGCCATCCGAGCACATCTTCTGACTCCTGCGGACCTCTGGGAACAGAGAGGACCAGGGCACCGCGGTCCCAGATGCTGTCCCCACCCAGGCGGCCTGCAGGGCCCGGCTTACCCAGGTAGTAGAGGCGGTGGGAGTGGGGCCCAGACTCATCCGTCTTCTGCACAAACTGGAAGTCGTGGGGCGCCTTGTTAACAATGAGGCCCGAGTACTTGCGGCTGCCGTGGATGATGCTCCGGAGCCCGTCCCAAGAGTGCTTCTGCACCTGGAAGCGGGCGGCCGGGTCATCCGTGGCGGCTGCGTCGCCTCGGTCGGCTGTTGGGGTCCCGGTGGTGGCCATCCTCTCAGCCCCCTCGGAATTCAGCGAGAAGCTGTGCGGAGGAAGCAAAGACCATGAGAAAGGAGAACTGCTTTACCTACGAGCTGCTCCAACACTGCCCCTTGCGAGGCACTCAGGCTCTTCCGGACGAGCCCACCCCTGCCACTTCCCACTCCCTAAACCCTTCTTGGGTTGGTCCACCTCCACCTCTCTCCATGTCACCAAAGCTGCTAAGATTCAAGCCACCATCACCTCTCCAATGAATGATTTTTAAAAACTTTCTTCTTTTTGGAGATGGGGGTCTCAACTATGTTCCCCAGGCTGGTCTCAAACTCCTGGCCACAAGCAATCCTCCTGCATCAGCCTCCCAAGTGGCTGGGATGACAGGGGTGAGCCACCATGCTGGGCTTTGGCTGAATGACTGAAACCACCTCCCACCAGGATATTCCACATTCACTGCCAAGACCCCATCGCTTAAAACCCTTCCTGGTTTTCCACAGTCCCCGGGGTCACAAGCAGTCCTCGCCACACCTCAAGGCTCTCGCTGACCCCTGCCACGGCCTTGAATCTCATCCTCCTTATTCCCGTGCCCCAGCCAAACCAGCCTTCACTCAGCTCCTCAAACAGGCCGAGTTCCTTTCCACCACAGGGCCCCTGCACATGCTAGCCCTCCTGCTCGGAGTGCATTTTTCCTCACTTTACTTAACTTCACATATATATATATATATATATATATATATATATATATGCTTTTTTTTTTTTTTTTTTTTTTTGAGACAGAGTCTTACTCTGTTGCCCAGGCTGGAGTGCAGTGGCATGATCTCGGATCACTGCAGCCTCTGCCTCTCAGGTTCAAGTGATTCTCCTGCCTCAGCCTCCCAAGTAGCTGAGATTATAGGCGCCTGCCGCCACGCCCAGCTGATTTTTTTGTATTTTTAGTAGAGACGGGGTTTCACTATGTTGGTCAGGCTGCTCTCGAACTCCTGACCTCAAGTGATCCACCTCCCTCAGCTTCCCAAAGTGTTGGGATTACAGGCGTGAGCCACTGCGCCCGGCCTGCTTGACCAACTTCTAATCAGATCTCAGCTTAAGTACTTGGCAGGCCCTCAGAAACCTCCCACAACCATCCAGGCCGAAGCTGGTCCTTCTGCTCACCTTTCACACGCCACCTGGCTGCCCCCCTCCATCCACCGTCATCACAGCGGTTATTTGTGGGACCCCTGTCTCCCCCACATCTGTCCCATTCACAGCTGTGCTCCCAGAACCTTAGCTGGTGGCTGGCACACGGCAGGCATCCTGCGGAGCACTGTGGAATGACTATCTCTCACCGCGCCCGCGGGGAGACACGCTGGGTCTCGGGAGAGGCCCGGGCGTGAAGGAATGAAAAGCCATCCTGGTCACCTGTGCTGTTGGCTTGCTGTCCAGCCAGGAAGACGTTTGGCCTTCACTGGAATTTCCAGAGCCTCGGGATGGGGGAGGTGCAGGTGAGAGGGTGAATGGCACACACTTCCCCAAAGAACATCCCACTCGTTCCTCCCACTCAGGACACTCTGGATCTGCAAAGCAGCCACCACGAGCAGCCGCTGCAGTGTCACAGCTCCCGCCACCCCACTCCCGCCCTCACCTGACTGGACTGGCCAGGCAAATATTTGTTTTACAGAAGTCTAAACATGGCCGCAGTGACCCAGTTCTGCAAGAGCCAGTGGTCTGGAAGGGGTGGCACCGGGGCCGGTCTCACTTCCCTCTGTGGGCTCCGAGTGACTGCCGATCTCGCCAGAAGCCCTGTCCTCTGGGACCAACAGCTTGGCTTGGGGAAGTCGCTGCTTGCTCGGAGGAAGTGGGAAAACCCGAGGGAGTGGACAGCAGGGACCGGGTGTGAGAGAAGTAAAGGGCAGAGACGAGCGGGCTGCCTTGACTCTGCAGCGTGCCAGTTCCGGAAAGACTCTGCCTCTTGCCAAGGGGAGCCCCCACAGGCTGACCAATGCAAGAGAAAGAGCCCCAGCCCGCTCTGAGAGGGAAGGGGAGAAAGAGCGGCAAGGACATCAACGAGCGCCTTTGGAAGATCAGGACCTGCAATTGTCACCTCACTTGGGCTTGTGACAGCCCATTCTACAGGTGGGGAAACTGAGGCTGGGAGGGCATTGGAGCTTGCTCTCAATCAGAGCCGAGTGAATGAGCAAAGGGGGTTCGAAGGAGGCAGCCCAGCCCCCAGCCTCCCACTGAGATGCTGTGTGACAAGCCCAGCAATTGCAGCAGGAAAAGCCACAGTGCAGCCCCGAGAGCTTCCCGTGCCACACTGCGAGACACCCGTGTCCTGAGGGAAGGTCCTGGAAGCCAAGGAGAGTAGAAGCCACCTCAGCACGGGACATATGAAAGGCTCAAGGGGCAGGGGGCCCCTTGGGAAGGGGGCTTCTGGGTATCACGGCTCTGGGCTGATTTCTGGAGGCTCCTCTCCAACTCGACCCCAAAGAAATGACAGGGGAAAACGCTTCCCTCGTTTCCTCCTACTCCATCCAGGCTGAGCCAGCGTGTCCTGCCCTCCAGCCAGGAGGAGCACAGTTTGTTAGTTCAGCTCCTGCTGAGATGGAACTAAAGACACGAACCAAAGGATATCAGCACTTACAGGGCTCTCAGGTCACCAGGATGTCCTTGCCCACTGCAGAGCTGCAGTTCCCCTCTAGGGCAGCGGGGAGCCATGAGCGGTGTTAGGCAGGGGCTGGGACCAGGACCGCCTGAGCACTCAAGAACCCACACCGTCCGGAGCACTGCTGGCAACAAGCCCAGAAAACTGAGCCCGGGGAGCTCCTCTGAGTGGCCTAAGCACCCCTCTAAGCTGTGCTGCCCCAATTCAAGCCTGGCTCACGGCAGCAAAGAAAAGATATGACCTTCAGAGCTCCCAAAGGGGCCACCCGTGCGCGGATAGCCTGTCTGGAAGCACCTACAGAACCGCGTGCCTTATTTCCACTGCAAAGAACAATAAAGATGATCTTGCCTCTGATCACCACAGATAGCCCAAGAAGCAAAAATTCGATCCCGGAGATGAGAAACGAAATGAGACATCGTGAGAAGCTTCCAGGAATCTTCTGGATGTGGCTAGACTCTTTAGCTTGAGCTTCCAGACAGGCCGAGGCTTGGTGCTGGAGCCTGGCCCTCTGCTCACCTCTCTTCTACCCGGAGGCACAGCCCGGACTGCAGAGAGGCTGGCGAAAGAGCGAGGGAGCGAGCGCGGGCGAGCCTGTGACTGGCTTTCTCCACCTAGCACCACCCTGTGCTGCGGTTCAGGGGAGTCAAGAGTTTACACAGCTGCAGAGATGAAAGCGGATTCCAGGCCACTAACTCAAGTCTACCTACTCCTTCCTTCAGCCAATCAGCTGGGTGCCTCTGCTCTAGACCTTCTGGCACGGTCTCTGTCAAGGCTGGGTGGCAGATCTGTGATCTCCTTTTTAAATTTTTCATTTTTTTTTTAAGAGACGGGGTCTTACTATGTTGCTCAGGCTGGTCTCAAACTCCTGGGCTCCAGCGATCCTGCCACCTCAGTCTAGCAAATAGCTGGGATGAGAGGGGTGCAAGCCACCGTGCCCAGCTCCAAAGCTCTGTGATCTCTGTGTCTGAGATGGTGCTTTGGTGGCGAGCAGGGGCGCGGGAGTAGTCAGAGATGGGGGAAGTATTCGGACGCCCAGAAGGAACCGTAGATTCAGTACTGACTGCGGTTCTGAGTTCGGGCCGACCACAAGGTGATAAGGCAGACAGAAAGGCGGGAGCCCCTGGCTGGCGTGGGGCAAGGGGCGTATGGGGGTGGTGAGGACAGGGTCCTACCCATGCACTAGATGGGAAAATGCCTCAAGGTGGACTTTAGGCAGCTGGCCTAGGCCAGGCAAGTGCTCCTGCAAGTGGGGGCTGCTGGGGAAACAGCATGTCATCCTCTGTTCTACCAAACTGCCCCCAGCACCGCCTGGGCCTTTAGCTTTGATGAGCAACCTTTAGAGTCACCCAGCAGCCTGTGCCCAGGTGGGACATTAGTGTGTGCAGATAAGGGAAGGGACACAGATCCCCTTCAGTAACTGACCCCTAAGGCATGTGCCCACCAGACACTAGAACCGCCGGGTTTTAGAGCCCACGGCTGGGCCAATCATAGCCCTTCACACCGTCCCTGTCTTCCCCGGTCCATTCTTCAATTCCCTTCCTGACTGAGCATGCTCCATTAAAGCAAACAAGCCTAAGAGTATTAGAAAATCGAGGCCAGGTGCGGTGGCTCACGCCTGAAATCCCAGCACCTTGGGAGGCCGAGGCGGGTGGATCACGAGGTCAGGTGATCAAGACCATCCTGGCTAATGTGGTGAAACCCCATCTCTATTAAAAATACAGAAATTAGGCCGGGCGCAGTGGCTCAAGCCTGTAATCCCAGCACTTTGGGAGGCCGAGACGGGCGGATCACGAGGTCAGGAGATCGAGGCCATCCTGGCTAACACGGTGAAACCCCGTCTCTACTAAAAAATACAAAAAACTTGCCGGGCGAGGTGACAGGCGCCTGTAATCCCAGTTACTCGGGAGGCTGAGGCGGGAGAATGGCGTAAACCCAGGAGGCGGAGCTTGCAGTGAGCTGAGATCCGGCCACTGCACTCCAGCCTGGGCGGCAGAGCGAGACTCCGTCTCAAAAAAAAAAAAAAAAAAAAAAAATACAGAAATTAGCCAGGTGTAGTGGCACACGCCTGTAGTTCCAGCTACTTGGGAGGCTGAGGCAGGAGAATCGCTTGAACCCGGGAGGTGGAGGTTGCAGTGCGCCAAGATCGCGCCACTGCACTCCAGCCTGGGTGACAGAATGAGACTCCGTCTCAAATAAATAAATAAATAAATAAATAAATAAATAAATAAACAAACATGGGCTCAGTCAGGTTGAATGGCCTGTCCAACGTCACCCAGCGAGGAAGGGGAGTGGAACCCATCTCTTGGAGCCCCAAACCCACATCCTTACAGTGAGATCAGTGGTTCTCGCTCAGGAGTGAGTCTGCCCCCAGCAAAACTTGGCGATGTCTGGAGACATCTGTGGTGGTCTCAACTGAGGGGAGTCCTGGCATGAAGTGGGTGGAGGCCAGCGACGCTGCTCAGCACCCTGAAGTGCCCGGGACGGCCCCACCCCAGAGAACATTCCAGCCCCAATGTCCACAGTGCTGAGGGGGAGATCCCACACTAGGCCATGCTGCCTCCTCGCTCGAAATACCCAGAACAGCCTTGGGGACCTGCTGGGGAATCCAGGGGAGAGGGAAAGAAGGGGCCTTCCAGATCTCAGACTGTTGGGGAATTCCGGAAGCTGGGCCACATCTCCACTGATCAGGGCCTCCAAAGCCAGCCTCACCTTCTCCAACTTCCGGTGTTCTCCTTGTCCAGGCGCAGTTTCTTAACCTTCCGCATTAACCGCTCGGCTGACCTCAGGAGGGCAGGGGTGCCTGCGGGCAAGCACGAGAGACCAAAGGGCTGCAACCCCGGCAGGTGGGGAGTGGGCGCTCCTGCCCCCTTCGCCCCCTCCCCATTTCCCCAGGCAGTCCTCCAAGCCTCCACGAGCACCCCGAGGCCAAGGGCATTCTGAAGAGACGATGCTTCAGGCCCTGCCCTGAAATGCGGGCGGTGCTGGGCATTTGCCAGAGACCGGCATCTTTCTCAACAGGAGGTTCCTTTCAAGGTGTGAAGTCCCTGGGAGTTTCAAGTGACTCCAGGGACACCACACCAGGGCACTTGCTGGAAACAGAAGAATCCCAAATTCCTCACTGTGGCCGCTCCCTGATGGCCCTGGTGACCTTGCCTACTCGCTTCGTCCTTGACCGTGACCTTTGGCCGTACTTGCCTCCTTCCTGTCCCTCAACACATCCGCTTGCTCCTAGCACACGGCTTCTGCACGACGCGCCCCTTGGCCTGAGATGCCAGTTCCCTGCTTTTGATATGACTTGCTCCTTCTTGCCCTGCAGCTCCTGATACCACCTCTTCAGAGGTCATTCCTGAGCTCCCCATCTGAAGATGCTACCTGACTGCCCCCATCACTACACCCGGATGCTGACACGATGGCCTGGACCATCATTCCAGTGGTCCCCTTCCCCAGGGAGAGTGGCTCTCACCTGGGGGCGATTCGGCCCTCCAAGGGACACTGGATGATGTCTGGAGACATGTGCGGCTGTCACAACTTGGGGGTGCCCCTGGCATGGAGTGGGTGGAGCCCAGAGACGCTGCTTAGCACCCCACAGAGCCCAGGATGACCCACTCCAGAGAAGGATCCCACCTCAAATGTCAGCAATACCAAACCGGAGACCCCTGCATCCATTACTTGGGGAGAAATTTGAGTTCAATGCCTACGTTCATATTAATACTGGAATAAACTTTCCAGGGAACAAGCATTCTAAACGAGGGGGACCCCCCAGCTCCTGGGATTCACCTTCTGTCTTCTTCCCCACTCAGGGTGAGGATTTCAATGTCTGCAGCCTCCTGGGACCTTCGTAGGGCAGAGGATCATGGGACACAGTCTCTTGAGGATTCATGGAATCCCCTAACCCAGGGAGTCTCACCTGGGGATAACTGGCCCCCCCAGGGGATATTTTTGGTAATGACGACTGGGACGGTGCGGGAAGGCATGTGGCTGGTGGAGGCCAGCGATGCTGCTCAACCCCTACAGTGCACAGGACAGCCCCCCTCCCACTCCTCTGCCAGGAAGGACCCAACCCTAAATATCAGTGGCAAGGCTGAGAAACCCTTCTGTGGGTAAGGGGGCACTCCTCACGGGAATGTCAGTTCCACAGGGCAGGTCACATCTATCCTGGTCCCAACAGATCGCCTGAGCCCAGACTATGCCTGGTCCTCAACAAACATTTCAGGTTGAATGAACGAGCTACTGTCCTTTCTTGGATGCTGTCTAAAGTCAAAGGGGCCCCTTGTTTGGCTGGTGCCCAACTACCTTCTCAGACAAGCCAGGTCCCATGATGGGCATTTGCCCAAAGGCATAAAGAAGAGAGGGCCAGCTGGGTACAGTGGCTCACGCCTGGAATCCCAGCACTTTGGGGGGCTGAGGTGGGCAGATCACCTGAGGTCAGGAGTTCTAGGCCAGCCTGGCCAACATAGTGAAACCCCATCTCTACTAAAAATACAAAAATTATCCGGGTGTGGTGGTGCAAGCCTGTAATCCCAGCTACTCAGGAGGCTGACACAGAAGAATTGCTTGAACTCAGAAGGTGGAAGTTGCAGTGAGCTGAGATTGCGCCACCGCACTCAAACCTGGGCGACACAGCGAGGTTCTGTCTCAAAAACAAAAGAAGAGAGGGAAGCACATGGGGACAGGACTGAGATCATAAGGGAAGAGGTTAAGCATAAAGTCACCATGAAAAATCACTGGCTGCAATCTCAGTCCAGTGGTGAAAAGTGTGGGCTCTGGTCTCAGAGAGAAGGGTTCAAATCCTCACTCTGCCACTTCTGGGGAAGTCCCTGAACCTCTCTGAGCTTCCACTTCCCCAGCAAGAACATGATACGACAGTATCTACGCCTGGGGCCCCAGAAGGAATTAAATGAGACTGCACACACACAGCTTTAAAACAGTGTCTGATGTAGCACAAACTAAATGACAGCTAGCGCTGTCAACTAAACAAGCTACTCAAAACCACAGGAAGCGGCAAGACTCAAACTAAAGTCCTTTCAGAGGCAGAATCCACACCATTTACTGACCAGGTCAGGCAGTATAGGGGGATACTGGCACCCCTCCACCAAATCCTGTCGAAATCAGCACTCTCCCCTTCCTCTCCTCAAAGCCTTCAGAAAGCTCCTTCCAGGGGCAGCTAGAGGGGGACAGGGGTGGAAAAAAAAGCCTCCAGCAGGCACACAAAAAGCTGCAGCCACTGCCCTGCAGAGGACAACCACCCAGGGCCATAAAAATCCATTTCCTGACAATCTCTATGTTCTAGAGCAGGCATAGGAATCCCACCAGCCCACACCCCAGCCTTCCTGGCTGCCAAACCCCAGCACAACTGACCTTCTAAAGGGTCCAGAGAGCCTCCATTCCAGCTGCAGGTGTGGGACACAGACCTTTATAGGAGAAACGTGTCATGAAGGTGGCAGGTTAATGGAAGCACCGGTTAGCCATTCAGCCTCCCCCACTCCGGAGCTGCAGACTGCCAGGCCCGATTCTACCTGGCTAGATTCTAGCTCTGCCTCCAAGCTCTGCAGCACCGTCTGCATGCCCTGGACAGAATCTGGGAGAAGAGCCATCCCACGGGCCCCGATTCCCCCGGGACCCAGCAGAGGAATGCAGGGATTGGTGCCTACAGTCCACACCTCCTGGGCTTTAGTCCCAGCTCCTCGAAAGCAGGTTGGTTCTTGCCGGGGAGGCAAGTGACTTCCTCCTGGGGCCCCTGGGGAAGACCAGGGGGTGGAGGCCAAGGGAATAGACCGCTTTTGATGGCTCAGAGGCGGTGTGGACAGGGAAGTGTCAGGGCTGGCCTAAGGCTGTGTGGGAAGGAGGTGGGCGGCTGGACAGGCCTGAGAAGGGAGGCTGACGGAAGGGGAATGGACCCTGTGGGCTGGACCCTTGGAAGACAGCTATGCTAACCACTACACCACCAACGCCTCGGCAGGAAAAAGAGTCTCTGGATGTCCTTAATAAAGGGATCAAGTAGGGTTGAGGATCAGGACTGGGTCGGGGGAGACCAAGCCTTGGGGAGAAGGTTGGGGGAAGGGGTAAAGGGGTGAGGACAGGATGCAGGTCGAGGGAGGTGGCCTCTGTGCACATACAGCATTTGCATGGGGAGAGGGAGGAGATCGGGACCTCCAGAGCCTGCACGGAAGGGGAGAGGGTGTCAAGGTCTGCAGCAGCGAGGTCGTTCTTGGGTGCGGCCACCTCCGGAAGGGGTCAGAGCCTGGAGGCCTGGGCAGCAACGGGATGGGTGGGGAAGCCCGACCGGGAAAGGGAGAAACTGGGAGGTGGCCTGGCCAGTGCAGGAATCGGGGAGGGAAAGAAGGTGGAAGGGGGCCTGGGGCGGAGGGGAAACGAGGCAGGGGGCTGGAGGGACCCGCAGACGGGTGCATGGAGGCCTCGGGGTGCGGGGAGGCCAGGCGATGGCGAGGGCAGGGTCAGGGCCGAGGCGGGACCGGTCAGTGGTGGGTTCAGGGTCGCGGCCGGGACGGGACGAGGCGCGCGGGCGCTACTCACCGGGACGTGGGGCGGCGGCCGGGCTGGGCAGGTCGTCCCGGGGCCAGCGGCGCCTCACGGTCGCGGCTCCATGCCCGGGACTGCGGCCCCGGAAGTGGCGGGCGCGGGGGACGACAGCGGCGGCGGACACAGGGGACCCGCCGGCTCAGGCACCTTTGACCCGGAAGTTGAGCGGCCCAGGCGGCGGCCTGGGATTGGACACCACCAGGCACGTACCAAGGCGTCCGCGGCGCTTAGGGGGGAACCCCGCGGCGCGGCGCCGGCGGCCTAAAGTGCGGAACGCCCCATGAACGACATCTTCCGGTGGGGTAAGGAGAGACACCCCCGTGTGACTTGGTATCATTCAGTCAAGCCCATGATACCCTACTATTAAGGATATCCGGAGATGGCGTTTGTTACCGTGGCGTTGGTGGTATAGTGGTTAGCATAGCTGCCTTCCAAGCAGTTGACCCGGGTTCGATTCCCGGCCAACGCAAAGGAGGATGTTTTGCCACTTTGAGTTTACTTGTTTTTGAGACGGAGTCTTGCACTGTCGCCCAGACTGGAGTGCAGTTTCGCGATCTCCGCTCACTGCAACCTTTACCTCCCAGGTTCAAGCGATTTTTCCTTCCGCAGCCTCCCAAGTAGCTGGGATTACAAACGTGCGTCACCACGCCCAGCTAATTTTTGTATTTTTAGTAGAGATGATGTGGGGGGAGGGGCGGGTCACCATTTTGGCCAGGCTGGTCTCGAACTCTTGACCTCAGGTGGTCCGCCCTCTTCGGCCTCCCAAAGTGCTGGAATTACAGGCGTGAGCCATCGCGCACGGAAAATTTTTTTAAATCCCATAAAACTTTCTAAAAGGCAGGAGGAAGTCGGAAGACAAATAATAGGACCACAATCCAGAACTTATGTTTCGGTGAATTGCAAATAATATTACTTCTCCGGTTAGGGAAAAGAGCAGAGCTGTTTCCGCCCGGGATCGAACCGGGGACCTTTCGCGTGTGAGGCGAACGTGATAACCGCTACACTACGGAAACCGGTAAAGGTCATTCTTCTTTGAACTCTCATATAGAGATGATGGTGCAGAGCTAGTTACACTGTAGCACTCCAAAGAAATACTGGCTGTGGTCAGCTAAGGCAATATCCGCTCTTCCTGAATACCTGTTATTCCACTTGATACAGTAGAGACCCAAAGAAGGAAAATACGGAAGACAAAAAGAAATCCAATAAACACCCTTTCCAACACACACACACACACACACACACACACACACACACACACACATTTATTACTTTATCATAAATCCACCTTGCATTAAAACAGTGAAAGTCCACAAAACCATCCGGGGTCAAATGAACCTTTTCTTGGTTCATCTCATAGCTAAAATCTATACTTGACATCACATTAGTTTCTGCAGATAGTCACCATTTTGCTTTAGATCAAACTACTTTTTTGTTTTGCTTTGTTTTTTAAGAGAGAGTCTCATTCTGTCGCCCAGACTGGAGTGCAGTGGTACGATCATCCCTCCCTGCAGCCTCCACCTCCTGGGCTCAAGCGATCCTCCCACCTCGGCCTCCTGGGTAGCTTGGACCACCTTGGACCACAGGTGTGGACCACCACGCCTGGGTAAATTTTTTAAAATGCGTTTGGTAGAGACGGTGCCTTCTAGCTGGGACTACAGGCGTGTGCAATCACGCCCAGCTAACTTTCGTATTTTTTTTTATGGACACTAGAGGGCTTACACTATGTGGCCCACCCAGGCTGGTCTCCAACTCCTGACCTCAACGTGATTCGCCCGCCTGCAGCCTCCCAAAGTGCTGGGATTACAGGCATGAGCTACCGCGCCCGACCCCAGCTACACTGTAAAAGAGCTTTCTGAAAACGAAAAACTGTGCGTATATGTGTTTATATGCTAAATGCAGGAAATTTAGGAGGAAAAACAAAAAACAAGCCAGACACAGAAGATCATTTAAATGTAATTAAAACGGGTTTTCATCTATTCACCCAGAGCGCGTTACACGTTAAGGCAATCTGGTTTCTCTTTCTTGCCTTTCTCTTTTTTCTTTTTCTTTTTCTTTTTTTTTCTGAGACGGAGTGTGGCTCTGTCGCCCAGGCTGGAGTGCAGTGGTGCGATCTCGGCTCACTGCAAGCTCCATCTCCCGGGTTCACGCCATTCCCCTGCCTCAGCCTCCCGAGTAGCTGGGACTACAGGCGCCCGCCACCTCGCCCGGCTAATTTTTTTCATATTTTTAGTAGAGACGGGGTTTCACCGTGTTAGCCAGGATGGTCTCGATCTCCTCACCTCGTGATCCGCCCGTCTCGGCCTCCCAAAGTGCTGGGATTACAGGCGTGAGCCACCGTGCCCGGCCTCCTTTCTCTCTTTCTTTCTTTCTTTCTCTCTTTTTCTTTACTTTTCTTTCTTTCTTTCTCTCTTTCTTTCTCTTTCTTTTTTCTTTCTCTTTTTTTTTTTTTTTGAGATGGAGTTTGCTCCTGTTGCCCAGGCTGGAGTGCAGTGGTGCAATCTCAGCTCACTACAACCTCCGCCTCCCGGGTTCAAGCGATTCTCCTGCCTCAGCCTACCAAGTAGCTGGGATTACAGGCACCCGCCACCACGCCCAGCTAATTTTGTATTTTTACTAAAGACGGGGTTTCACCATGTTGGTGAGGCTAGTCTCGAACTCCTGACCTCAAGAGATCCGCCCGCCTCAGTCTCCCAGACTGCTGGGATTACAAGTGTGAGCCACCACTCCCGGCCTCTTTATTTTCTTAAAGAGACAGTAGAAGGGGTGGGGAGGTGATGGCAAGAATTTAGGATCAGACTGCTGTAAAATTCCACACACCCTCACTCCTGTGGGACTGGGATTAGGATGAGGAGACTAAAGCACTGTAAAGCACTGGCACCAGGTGCAAAAATTAAGGAGGTGCCAAAAAACTCAATAATCAAGATAAATAATATTTCAATACTTTTTTTTTTTTGTCTCTCTCTGTGTTATCTAGGCTGGAGTACAGTGGCACAGTCTTGACTTACTGCAACCTCCACCTCCCAGGTTCAAGTTATTCTCGTGCCTCAGCCTCCCTAGTAGCTGGGATCACAGACATGAGCCACTGTGCCAGGCTAATTTTTGTATTTTTCGTAGAGACGGGATTCCACCATATTGGCCAGGCTGGTCTTGAACTTCCGAGCTCAAGTGATCCGCCTGCCTTGGCCTCCCAAAGTGCTGGGATTACAGACGTGAGCCACTGCGCCGAGCTCATGTTCCCTTTTAATAAGGACATCCATGATATTAGACTACAGCCCACCCTAATGATCTCATTTTAACTTCGTTGCCTTTGCAAAGACCTTATTTCTAAATAGGGTCATGTTCTTAGGTGTTCAGGGGGGTTAGAATTCTGACTTATCTTTTGGGGGAGTGGGACACAAGAGAGGAATTAGCCATTGTTTGATGAATTGCAACTAATTTACCAATCCCCTATTGTGGGACTTTCAATTCTTCCCTCTTAACTAAGCAGCCAGGAAATCCTGGTTGCTACAATTTATCATAATGTTGCCTATTTACGTGTCTGCTTCTCCTTAGAGCAAAACCCACTGAATCTAATGAGATGTCCTCATTCTCCAGTTTCACTTTCTCTTCTCCAATTATTTTTTGTTTTGTTTTGAGACAGTCTCGCTCTGTCACCCAGGCTGGAGTGCAATGGGGCGATCTTGGCTCACTGCAACCTCCGCCTCCTGTGTTCAATGAATTCTGGTGCCTCAGCCTCCCGAGTAGCTGGGATTCCAGGCGTGCCACCATGCCCGGCTAATTTGTGTGTTTTTAGTAGAGATGGGTTTTTGCCATGTTGGCAAGGCAGGTCTCAAATTCATGACCTCAGGTGATCCACTGCCCTGGCCTCCCAAAGTACTGGGATTACAGGCGTGAGCCACTGTCCCTGGCCTCCAGTTCTATTTTGAGCTAAGGTGACCATACACCTGACTTTGGCTAGGAGGGTCCCAGCGTATGCCCCCACCCCCACAGTGCCCCCTTTCTTGCTCAAAAGTGTCTTGATTGACCAGGCACGGTGGCTCACGCCTGTAATCCCAACACTTTGGGAGGCCAAGGTCAGCAGATCACCTGAGGTCTGGAGTTTGAGACCTGCCTGACCAACATGGCGAAACCCCATCTCTACAAAAATTAGCCCTGCATGGTGCTGTGTGCCTATAATCGCAGCTATTTAGGAGACTGAGGCTGGAGAATCTCTTGAACCCGGGAGGCAGAGGTTGCAGTGAGCCAAGATCACACCATTGCACTCTAGCCTGGGCGACAGGGCGAGACTCCATCTCAAAAAAAAAAAGTGTCCTAATTTTGACTATAAATTATAGGGTCACTCTGTCTTGAGCTTCAACATAGTCAGACTCCCGCGTCCACCACTCCCCCAAAACTCTTCTCACTGATGACCCTTCTGCATCCAGTTCCAAGGTCAGTCTGTCCATCCCAGCCCTCTCCATGGCATCTGACCCGCCTGATCCCTCCTGCCCCGGGGAACTCTGTCCTCAGACCATGCACTTCCCTCCCACCTGTCTGGGACATCCCTCAGTCTTCCCTTCTCTCCATTGCTGGCCAAGGGCTGGGTCCTCCAGCCTCCTCCCTCCTTCACCCACAGCCCTCCCCAGCGGGCTCCAAACCCGGTCTACACCCAGCATTGCCCACAGTCCCGTTTCCAGCCCGAGTCTCCCTTGAAGTCCAGACTCCATGTTCAGCAGCCCCTGATGTCTCCACGTTGGGGTCTCAAGGGGTCTCACATTTAATGCAGTCACGTTGGTCCCAACTGGACCCCAAACCGTTCCTCCCATGTCCACCACCTAGGCTGAGGGGAGGTCTGTCCTTCCAGGGACTCAGCCAGAACCTGGGAGTCACCCTGGGCCCCTACTCTCCCACCCATATCCAATCACTGAGCAAATTTGATTAACACAGCTTTCAAAATGCACCTAGATGGGCCAGGCACGGTGGCTCACACCTGTAATCCCAGCACTGTGGGAGGCCAAGGTGGGCAGATCACCTGAGGTCAGGAGTTCGAGACCAGCCTGACCAACATGGAGAAACCCCATCTCTACTAAAAATATATAGCTGGCCGTGGTGGCACATGCCTGTAATCCCAGCTACTCGGGAGGCTGACACAGAAGAACTGATTGAACTCAGGAGGCGGAGGTTGCGGTGAGCCAAGATCGCACCATTGCACTCCAGACTGGGCAACAAGAGTGAAACTCCGTCTCAAAAAAACAAAAATGCACCTAGAATCTGATCACTGTTTTCCCACTCAGTGGCTGTTCCCTGGTCCAGCCTCCAGCATCGCTCACCTGGGCCAACAGTCATCCCTACCTGGACCCCAGTTCCTGCCCTCACTCCCCACAGAGACAGTCTCCCTACCAGCAGCCACCAGAGGGTGCTTTTGAGCACCATTCCTCCTCTGCCCACAACCCTCCATGGCTCCCACCTCTCTCTGGGTCAAAGCCCAAGTCCTCCCCATGTCTCACCAGGCCTGGCATGACCTGCCCCATCCCCTCCCTGCCCTCTCCTCTTCCCTTTCTCCCCCTTGCTCACTCTGCTCCTCCTCGCTGTTCCTCCAACACACCAGGTGTGGTCCTGCCACAGGGCCTTTGCACGGGCTATGCCCTCTGGTGGACCCAGGTATTTCTAAGGCTCACTCCATCTCTCCCTTCAAGGTTACCTCCTCAGAGGGCCCTTCCTGCCTGAGCCTGGCTAAGTGGTAGCCTGTCCTATCTGACCTTGGAACCCACAAACTTGGTTACCTATCATTTAAACATGTCCTTCCCAGCCGGTGCAGTGGCTCACATCTGCAGTCCCAGTACTTTGGGAGACTGAGGGTGGCAGATAGCTTGAGGCCAGGAGTTCAAGACCAGCCTAACCAACACACTGAAACCCTGTCTCTACACACAGACACACACAAAAATACAAAAATTGGCCGGGCATGGTGATGCATGCCTGTAATCCCAGCTTCTTGGGAGGCTGAGGTAGAGAATCGCTTGAACCGGGGAGGGGGAGGTTGCAGTGAGCCGAGATCACACCAATGCACTCCAGCCTGGGTGACAGAGCGAGACTCTGTCTCAAAAAAAATAAAAATAAAGATGTCCTTCCAATGGCTTTTTAGTCTCTGAAATAATCACATTTGTAGATCTGTTTGCTAATTTCTCCTCCATTTCCCTAGCCAGGCTATGAGCTTCACTAACAGCATTTTTTGTTATGTGTTTTAGTCTATTTTGTTTCCTAGTGTGTAAGTCTCAGTAAACGTTTGTTGAAATTATGAACAAATGCACAGCCGGCCACTGAAGAGAAAAGACCTGGGAGTTGGAGATGGTGATTGCAGCGAGTAATACAGGTGGACTTCCCGGCGGAGGGGGCGAACCTGGGAAAACATGTTACCTCCCCCAGAAACCCCACCAAGGCCTGAGAACTCACTAACCTGCCAAAAACCAACCAACCAACCAACCAAACCAAACACTCCTTTAAAACTGTCTCTTGGGGCCAGCCGCGGCAGCTCATGCCTATAATCCCAGCACTTTGGGAAGCCAAGGTGGGCGGATCACTTGAGGTGAGGAATTTGAAACCCACCTGGCCAACGTGGTAACCCCCCCCCCCCCCCCCCCGTCTATCAAAAATATGCAAATTAGTCAGGCGTCGTGGCGCACGCCTGTAGTCCCAGCTACTTGGGAGGCTGAGGCAGGAGAATTGCTTGAATCGGAGAGGCGGAGGTTGCAGTGAGCCGAGATGGCGCCGCCCACACTGCAGCGTGGACTACAGTGTGAGACTCTGTCTCAAAATCAAATAAATCAAATAAAATGGTTTCTTGGGTCCTTCAAGCCTTCTCAGGGCAGCCAGCATGCTATGTGACTCCTGGCAAGTTGCACCACTCCGAGTGCATATTTGCCTGCCTGAAGTCAGGTAGATGTTACAGGGGTGGCTACAACGTCACAGAGACGGCTTGCTTAAAAGGAGCAACAGGCCGGGCGCGGTGGCTCAAGCCTGTAATCCCAGCACTTTGGGAGGCCGAGACGGGCGGATCACGAGGTCAGGAGATCGAGACCATCCTGGCTAACACGGTGAAACCCCGTCTCTACTAAAAAATACAAAAAACTAGCCGGGCGAAGTGGCGGGCGCCTGTGGTCCCGGCTACTCGGGAGGCTGAGGCAGGAGAATGGCGTGAACCCGGGAGGCGGAGCTTGCAGTGAGCTGAGATCCGGCCACCGCACTCCAGCCTGGGCGACAGAGCCAGACTCAGTCTCAAAAAAAAAAAAAAAAAAAAAAGGAGCAACAGGCCGGGCGCGGTGGCTCACGCCTGTAATCCCAGCACTTTGGGAGGCCGAGGCGGGTGGATCACCTGAGGTCGGGAGTTCAAGACCAGCCTGACCAACATGGAGAAACGCCATCTCTACTAAAAATACAAAAGTAGCCAGGGTGGTGGCACATGCCTGTAATCCCAGCTACTCGGGAGGCTGAGGCAGGAGAATCGCTTGAATCCAGGAGGCGGAGGTTGCGGTGAGCTGAGATGGCGCCATTGCACTCCAGCCTGGGCAAAAAGAGCGAAACTCCGTCTCAAAAAAAAAAAAAGAAAAAAAAAGGAGCAATAGTGCAATAGTTCCATCTTTCCACTAGGTGTCAGCAGAAGCACAGCTGGCCTCACTCGGTGTCTCTCCACCCGCTACCCCCGTAGCCACTCCCACCCCACCACCCCATCCTCTCCATCTCCACTCCCGGCCCCAGACCTCAGCATCTCAAAGTCAGACACTTCCCTCGCTCAGTACACACCCTTGTATTTGCAGACAAATTCCTGTCCCCAGGCAGGCCGTCGCAGCTGGCATGGTTGGTGGCCTGTCCTGCCTGGTGTCCGACCACACTAGGAAACTTCAGCAAGGGCTGCAGAGAAGAGGAAAAAGGAATAAAAAAAAGTAAAGTACCTAGATCCTGGGTGCGGTGGCTCACGCCTGTAATCCTAGCACTTTGGGAGGCTGAGGCGGGTGGATCGCTTGAAGTCAGGAGTTCGAGACCAGCCTGGCTAACATGACGAAACCCTGTCTCCATTAAATTACAAAATTAGCTGGGTGTGGTGGCACGCACCTATAGTCCCAGCTACTTGGGAGGCTGTGGCAGGAGAATCACTTGAACCTGGGAGGCTGAAGTTACAGTGAGCCAAGATTGTGCTACTGCACTCCAGCCTGGGTGACAAGATCGAGACTCCGTCTCAAAAAAGAAGGAAAGTACGTAGGGATTCAACGTTTCCAGCCAGGAAACATTTCATACAAATGTTTATGTTCAAGAATAACTTTGCATGGAATAGTGGAAATCTGTGTTGAAAATTGTTCTAAGAAAATGTCACTTTTTGCCTGGGTACAGTAGCTTACACCTGTATTCTCAGTACTTTCGGAAGCTGAGAAGGGAGGATCGCTTGAGCCCAGGAGTTCAAGACCAGCCTGCATAACATAGTGAGACCCCCGTCTTAGCAAAAAAAAAAAAAAAAACTTAGCAGGACATGGTGGTGGTGTCTATAGTTCCCGCTACACAGGAGGCTTAGGCGGGAGGATTGATTGAGTCTGGGAGTTTGAGGCTGAAATGAGCCATAATTGTACCACTGCTTTCCAGCCTGGGCAACAGAGTTAGATCCTATAGAAGGAAAGAAAGAAAAAGAGAGGGAGAGAGAGAGAGAGAAAGGGAAAGAAAGGGAGAGAAAGGGAAAGAGAGAGAGAGAGAGAAAGAGAAAGAGAAAGAGAGAAAGGGAAAGAAAGGGAGAGACAAGGCCGGGCGCAATGGCTCACGCCTGTAATCCCAGCACTTTGGGAGGCCGAGACAGGCGGATCACAAGGTCAGGAGATCGAGACCATCCTGGCTAACATGGTGAAACCCCATCTCTACTAATAATACAAAAAATTAGCCGAGCGTGGTGGCGGGTGCCTGTAGTCCCAGCTACTCGGGAGGCTGAGGCAGGAGAATGGCGTGAACCCGGGAGGCGGAGCTTGCAGTAAGCCAAGATCGGGCCACTGCACTGCAGTCTGGGCAACAGAGCGAGACTCCGTCTCAAAAAAAAAAAAAAAAAGAGAGAGAGAGAAAGGGAAAGAGAGAGAGAGAAAGGAAGGAAGGAAGGAAGGAAGGAAGGAAGGAAGGAAGGAAGGAAGGAAGGAAGGAAGGAAGGAAGGAAGGAAGGAAGGAAGGAAAGAAAGAATGGTCGGCTGGGCGCGGTGGCTCACGCCTGTAATCCCTGCACTTTGGGAGGCCGAGGCGGGCGGATCATGAGTTCAGGAGATCGAGACCATCCTGGCTAACACGGTGAAACCCCGTCTCTACTAAAATACAAAAAACTAGCCGGGCGAGGTGGCGGGCGCCTGTAGTCCCAGCTACTCGGGAGGCTGAGGCAGGAGAATGGCGTGAACCCGGGAGGCGGAGCTTGCAGTGAGCCGAGATGGTGCCACTGCACTCCAGCCTGGGCGACAGAGTGAAGACTCCGCCTCAAAAAAAAAAAAAAAAAAAAAAAAAAAAGAAAGAAAGAATGGTCACACTTTAAACTCATTTAGTTCCCCCAACAACCCCATTATACAGGGGCTGTCCAGAATCATCCTTGTCCTTTGAATGGGTGAGAAGACGGAGGGACAGGGAGGTTTATTTAACCTGCTTAAGGAGTGACAGAGAGGTTAAGTAACTCACCCAAGGTCACCCAGATCACCAGTAGCAGAATTGGGATTCGAAGCCAGGTGGTCTGGCTCCAAAGTCCATGGTACGAGGTGAGACTGCATTCAACGTAGATGAATTTCAAGGTAATCAAATAATTAAAAATAAAATAAGATATAGGCCGGGCGCGGTGGCTCACGCCTGTAATCCCAGCACTTTGGGAGGCTGAGACGGGCGGATCACGAGGTCAGGAGATCGAGACCATCCTGGCTCACACGGTGAAACCCCATCTCTACTAAAAATACAAAAAAAGAAAAAAAAAAAACTACCTGGGCGAGGTGGCGGGCGCCTATAGTCCCAGCTACTCGGGAGGCTGAGGCAGGAGAATGGCGTAAACCCGGGAGGTGGAGCTTGCAGTGAGCTGAGATCCGGCCATTGCACTCCAGCCTGGGTGACAGAGTGAGACTCCATCTCAAAAAATAAAATAAAATAAAAAAGTAAGATATAATAAAAGACCATTGAATTGAACCAGCCAGTAGAAGAATCAGCCTGGACCTTAAAAATGTCATGGGGCTGGGCACGGTGGCTCACACCTGTAATCCTGGTACTTTGGGAGGCTGAGGAGGGAGGATCGCTTGAGGCCAGGAGTTTAAGACCAGCCTGGGCAACAGGGTAACACCCTGTCGTTACCAAAAATACAAAAATTAGCCGGGCATCGTGGTATGTACCTGTAGTCCCAGCTACTCAGGAGGCTGAGGTGGGAGGATCGCTTAAGTCCAGGAGGCCGAGGCTGCAGTGAGCTGTGATTACACATTACTGCACTCCAGCCTGGGTGACAGAGTGAGACCCTATCTCAAAAAAATAAAGTGAGGGACTGGTTGCTGGTCATGGTGGCTCACACCTGTAATCCCAGCACTTTGGGAGGCTGAGGCAGGCGGATCACCTGAGGCCAGGAGTTCAAGACCAGCCTGGTCAACATGGTGAAACCCCATCTCTAAATACAAAAATTAGCTGGACGTGGTAGCGCACGCCTATAGTCCCAGCTACTCAGGAGGCTGAGGTAGGAGAATCGCTTGAACCTGGGACGCGGAGGTTGCAGTGAGCCAAGATCACACCACTGCACTCCAGCCTGGGTAACAGAGCGAGACGCTGTCTCAAAAATAAATAAATAAATAAATAAATAAATAAAAGAAACAAAGAAAGAGAGAGAAAAACAGAGAAGGAGAGAAAGAGAACGAAAGGGAGGAGAGAGGGAGACAGAGAAATAGAAAGAGAGGGATTCCAGAAATCATCTCACTTGTCCATCTCCCTGACCCCTTCAACAGTAGTATTTCAACTGAGTGGAATGTTTGCCTTTGAAAAAAAAAAACACTTTTAAATTAAATTAGCCAGGCAAGGTGGCTCACACCGGTAATCCCAGCACTTTGGAAGGCCAAGGCAGGCAGATCACCTGAGGTTGGGAGTTCGAGACTAGCCTGACCAACATGGAGAAAGCCCGTCTCTACTAAAAATACAAAATTAGCCAGGCCTGGTGGCGCATGCCTGTAATTCCAGCTACTCAGGAGGCTGAGGCAGGAGAATCACTTGCAGGAGAATCACTTGAACCCAGGAGGTGGAGGTTGCAGTGAGCCAAGATGGCACCATTGCACTCCAGCCTGGGCAACAAGAGCGAAACTCCATCTCAAAAAAATAAAATAAAATAAATAAATAAATATTTATATTTCTTCCCTCAGCATCATAGCTACAATAATCCCATTTATTCTCAGTACCACAGTGGCAATTCTTCAATGGATCAGCCAGGGAGGTTTGAAGTACCTGGGAACCCCTTATTGTACGACATCTTTGCAATTTTCATTGATTTCTGAAATGATGCCTTTTGTCTGCAGCCCCTGCCAACACAGTCCCCTAAGATTACTGCCATTTGAGGGTCTTTAAATCTATCATTCATGGCACTATAACAACTACAACCTTAACAGCAGATGACATTTCTCAAAGCCCCCCAAGCACTAAAGAATTTAATCCGGCCGGGCACGGTAGCTCACGCCTGTAATCCCAGCACCTTGGGAGGCTGAAGCAGGCGGATCATGAGGTCAGGGGATAGAGACCATCCTGGCTAACACGGTGAAACCCCGTCTCTACTGAAAATACAAAAAATTAGCCGGATGTGGTGGCGGGCGCCTGTAGTCCCAGCTACTCAGGAGGCTGAGGCAGGAGAATGGCGTGAACCCAGGAGGCGGAGCTTGCAGTGAGCCGAGATCGCTCCACTGCCCTCCAGCCTGGGCGACAGAGCAAGACTCCGTCTCAAAAAAGAAAAATTGGCTGGGTGCGGTGGCCAGTGCCTGTAATCCCAGCTACTCGGGAAGCCAAGGCAGGAGAATCGCTTGAACCCAGGAGGCAGAGGTTGCGGTGATCTGAGATCATGCTACTGCTCTCCAGCCTGGGCGACAGAGCTAGACTCTGTCTATGGTGAGGTGGGCTTGTTATTTTTGTCATGGGGATGAAAGCAGTAGAGACTTTAGAAGCTGAAGGGGCATGAAAGGAGGCTGGGATTTTCCTCCCTCCCTCCTTCTCTCCTTCCTTCTCTCTGTACCTCTCACCAGCCTGCAGTTCAAGCCCACTTCACATCGTTCAGGGATATTCTTAGCTCTGCAAAATCAAACAGCCACCCACCTGAAGGCTACATGGAGGGAGAGATGGGACATGGAAGGTGGAGGTACGTGAAGATGCTCTCCTTATCCCCCTGTGTCTATCCCCCACCAACACACAGACAGAGAATCTGCTGGAATTTCCCCTGCACTGGATCTCTCTCTTGGGTGGGGTGAACTCACCTGGACAGCGACGTGAGATCCCTCTACAAAAAGTAAAAAGATTAGCTGGGTGTGGTGGCGTGTGCCTGGCAGGGTTCAATGCTATGCCCATTTCCTAGAAGGCAAAACTGAGACTCAGAGGGCAGGGCTGTTCTATTCTTTCCTTCCTTCCCCCGGCTGGGGGAAGGGAGGGCTCCCCAGGGAGAGGGGAGCTGGGTGGCAGGGGTGGGAGTGGGAGAGATAGCTGATTAGGGGTCGTTTATTAGCTGTAATTGCTGTCTCCTGGGCTGAATTAAACGAAATTACAGCCCCTGGCCCTTCAGAACGATGAGCTCTCCGCATTGTCTGTGGAAGCAATCCAACCGCGGAGGGGAGTGGAGAGGGGGATGGGGTGGTGCCTCTTGACAATAGAGCCCCCGAATTAGCCAGGCAGGGAGGCGGGGAAGCTGCAGACTGACCTCCCCCCACCGTAAAGGGCTGTCAGAGTCTCAATGAATTCAGTTCCACAAAGGCTAATTAAAGATAACAGGGGGCCCAGTGGGCTGGGACAGGGGGATGGGAGGAGAGGGGGGAGGGGGACCACGTGAACCAGGGTAGGGTGGTGCCAGCTAGGGGTGCCCAGGTCTACAGAGATCCGTGTGGAGAGACATGCTGTGGGGGCATCGTGGACCCCCAAATATCAAAGCCAGTGGGGTTTTATTCTTCCTCCTCACACCTGCCCCCAGCCCCCCATGCCTGATTAGAAAGATGGGGTTGCTCTGGAAGGGCAAGAGGGCCCCCCAGGAGAAGAAGAGACAGTGGGACCCACCCAGCAAGCACTCCTCCTACCCCTCCCATGGCCTTTGGCTGATGTTCCTTGGTCAAAAAGCATCAGCTGTTCTGTCCTTCTCTTAGCCACTGCTCTTGGGGGCGACTTCCAGCAGCATCCTGAGGGAGGGCCAGCCACGCCTCTTGGAAGCCCTCCAGGATTGCCTAAGGCCTCACCACGGAGATTCTCCAGTTCCCAGGCACCCTCCCTTCCCAATCTCCTCTCTAACCCCCATCCCCATCTTACAGGAACTCTCCCTCCTCTTTGAGCCCCACCTCTAGACCTCCTCCTTTCTTGCCCCTCCCTTCCTCCCTCCCTTCCTTCCTTCCTTCCTTCCCTCCCTCCCTCCCTCCCTCCCTCCCTTCCTTCCTTCCCTCCCTCCCTCCCTCCCTCCCTCCACTCCTTTCTTTCTCTCTCTCTCTCTCTCTCTCTTTCTTTCTTTCTTTCTTTCCTTTCTTTTGAGTCCCACTCTGCCTCCAGGCTGGTGTACAGTGGTACGGTCTTGGCTCACTGCGACCTCTGCCTACCGGGTTCAAGTGATTCTCCGGCCTCAGCCTCCTGAGTAGCTGCAATTACAGGCACCTGCCACCACCACCACACCTGGCTAATTTTTACATTTTTGGTACAGAAGACGGGTTCACAATGTTGGCCAGGCTGGTCTCGAACTCCTGACCTCAAGTGATCCACCCACCTTGGCCTCCCAAAGTGCTGGGATTACAGGTGTGAGCCACCATGCCCAGCATGCCCAGATAATTTTTAAACTTTAGTAGAGACTGGCCGGGCATGGTGGCTCACGCCTGTAATCCCGGCACTTTGGGAGGCCAAGGTGGGCGGATTGCGAGGTCAGGAGATCGAGATCATCTGGCTAACACGGTGAAACCCTGTCTCTACTAAAAATACAAAAACTTAGCCAGACATGGTGGCGGGCACCTGTAGTCCCAGCTACTCGGGAGGCTGAGGCAGGAGAATGGCATGAACCCGGGAGGCAGAGCTTGCACTGAGCCAAGATCGTGCCACTGCACTCTAGCCTGGGTGACAGAGCGAGACTCTGTCTCAAAAATAAATAAATAAATAAATAAATAAATAAATAAATAAATAAATAAATAAATTTTAAGTAGAGACTGGTGTCTCACTTTGTTGCCCAGGCTGAGCTCGAACTCCTGGCCTCAAGCAATCCTCCTGCCTCACCTCTCAAAGCATGGGGATTACAGGCATGAGCCACCTTGCCTGGCCCGTTTAACATTTTTAAAACACATTTTTAACTGTCATCCTTACCATTGACAATCACAAGAAATTAGCAGCCACTCATAATTCCACTCCCCACTGGAAACTTTTTGTTGGAAATCCTTTTAGATTAGAAAAAGAAAAGAGAAGAAAAGTGTGTTGCATCTCTGTGCGTGGGATGTTTGAGTCCTGATTTGAATGAATGAACCAATTTTAAAAAAAAGTCTATGGGCCCTGTCAGGCTATTTGATCCTATTAGAGGATTACTGCAAATGTGGTGATGATATTGGGATTACATATTTGTAGAAGAGTCCTTCTCTGGGCCAGGTGCGGTGGCTTATGCCTCTAATCCCACCACTTTGGGAGGCCGAGGCAGGCGGATCACTTGAGGTCAGAAATTTGAGACCAGGCTGGCCATCATGGTGAAACTCCAATTTTTTTTTTTTTTTTTTTTTTGAGACAGAGATTCACTCTTGTTGTCCAGGATGGAATGCAATGACTCGACCTCGACTCACTGCAACCTCCGCCTCCCGGATTCAAGGGATTCTCCTGCCTCAGCCTCCCGAGTAACTGGGATTACAGGCAGGCGACACTACGCCTGGCTAATTTTGTATTTTTAAGAGAGATGGGGTTTCACCATGTTGGCCAGGCTGGTCTTGAACTCCTGACCTCAAATGATCCGCCCACCTCGGCCTCCCAAAGTGCTAGGATTACAGGCGTGAGCCACTGCACCCGGCCAGGAAACCCCATTTCTACTAAAAATACAAAAATCAGCTGGGCATGGTGGTATGTGCCTGCAATCCCAGCTACTCAGGAGGCTGAGGCAGGAGAATCACTTGAACCCAGGAGGCAGAGTTTGCAGTGAGCCGAGGTCACACCACCGCACTCCAGCCTGTGTAGGAGAGTGAGACTTCATCACAAACAAACAAACAAAACCTCTGAACCTCAAAGCTTCCTGATTGGTGAACATACTGATGTTCTTTTAGGAGAGGGGACACACCCTAATGCCACAAGAAGAGGACATGGGGCCGGGCACGGTGGCTCACACCTATAATCCCAGCACTTTGGGAGGCTGAGGCGGGAGGATCACTTGAGCTCAGGTGTTCGAGACCAGCCTGACCAACATGGCGAAACCCTGTCTCTACTAAAAATACAAAAATTAGCTGGGTGTGGTGGCAGGTGCCTGTAGTCCAAGCTACTCTGGAGGCTGAGGCAGGAGAACCTCTGTGAGGCGGAGGCTGCTGTGAGTCAAAATCATGCCTCTGCACTCCAGCCTGGGCAACAGAGAGAGACTCCATCTCAAAAAAGTAAAAATAAGAGTAATAAAAAGCCGGGTGCGGTGGCTCAAGCCTGTAATCCCAGCACTTTGGGAGGCCGAGACGGGCAGATCACGAGGTCAGGAGATCGAGACCATCCTGGCTAACACGATGAAACCCCGTCTCTATTAAAAAATACAAAAAAAACTAGCCGGGCGTGGTGGCGGGCGCCTGTAGTCCCAGCTACTCGGGAAACTGAGGCAGGAGAATGACGTGAACCCGGGAGGCGGAGCTTGCAGTGAGCTGAGATCCGGCCACTGCACTCCAGCCTGGGCGACAGAGCGAGACTCTGTCTCAAAAAAAAAAATAATAATAATAATAATAATAATAATAAAAAGGCATGGAAGCTCTTCTGGGGACCCTCTCAGATTTTGTCCTATGTGTCTCTCTGTTTGGCTTTCTGACTTGTTTTCTTACTTTTTAAAATGATTTTAGAGACATGATCTCACTCTGTTGCCCAGGCTGGAGTGAAGTGGTGAGATCATAACTCACTCTAGTCTTGACCTCCTGGGCTCAAGAGATCCTCCTGCCTCACACTCCTGAGTAGCTGGGGCTACAGGTGTGTGCTACCATTGCTGGCTAATTTTTTTATTTTTTGCAGAGATGGGGGTCTCACTATATTGCCCAGGGTGGTCTTGAACTCCTGGCTCAAGGTATCTTCATTCTTCAGCCTCCCAAAGTGCTAGGATTGCAGGCAGGAGCCACTGTGCCTGGCCTCTGACTTGTGGAGTTTTTTATTTGTTTTTTGTTTTTGAGACGGAGTCTCACTCCGTCACCCAGGCTGGAGTGCAGTGGTGCGATCTCGGCTCACTGCAACCTCCACCTCCCAGGTTCAAGTGATTCTCCTGCCTCAGCCTCCTGAGTAGCTGGGATTACAGGCACCCGCCACCACGTCCAGCTAATTTTTTGTATTTTTAGAAGAGACAGCGTTTCACCGTGTTAGCCAGAATGGTCTCAATCTCCTGACCTCGTGATCTGCCCTCATCAGCCTCCCAAAGTGCTGGGGTTACAGGCATGAGCCACCACGCCCGGCCTGACTTGTGTTTTTAATTAGAAAAACCCTTTCTGAGACAGGGTCTCACTCTGTTGCCCAAGCTGGAGTGCAGTGATGCAAACATGGTTCACTGCAGCCTCAACCTCCCAGGTTCAAGTGATCCTCCTGACTCAACCTCCCAAGTACCTGGGACTACAAGTGCCCATTACCACACACAGCTAAGTTTCTTTTTTCTTTTTCTTTTTTTTTTTTGAGAGGGAGTCTCGCTTTGTCACCCAGGCTGGAGTGCAGTGGTGCAATCTCAGCTCACTGCAAGCTCTGCCTCCCGGGTTCACGCCATTCTGCTGCCTCAGTCTCCCGAGTAGCTGGGACTACAGGCGCCCGCCACCACGCCTGGCTAATGTTTTGTATTTTTAGTAGAGACGGGGTTTCACCGTGTTAGCCAGGATGGTCTCGATCTCCTCACCTTGGGATCCTCCTGCCTCGGCCTCCCAAAGTGCTGGGATTACAGGCGTGAGCCACCGCGCCTGGCCAGTTTCATATTTTTTTTTTTTTTTTTTTTGAGGCGGAGTCTCGCTCTGTCGCCCAGGCTGGAGTGCAGTGGCCAGATCTCAGCTCACTGCAAGCTCCGCCTCCTGGGTTTACGCCATTCTCCTGCCTCAGCCTCCCGAGTAGCTGGGACTACAAGCGCCCGCCACCTCGCCCGGCTAGTTTTTTGTATTTTTAGTAGAGACGGGGTTTCACCGTGTTAGCCAGGATGGTCTTGATCTCCTGACCTCGTGATCCGCCCGTCTCGGCCTCCCAAAGTGCTGGGATTACAGGCTTGAGCCACCGCGCCCGGCAGTTTCATATTTTTTTAAGAGGCAGAGTTTTGCTACGTTGCCCAGGCTGGTCTCAAATTCCTGAGTTCAATCCTCCTGCCTTGGCCTCCCAAAGTCCTGGGATTACAGGCATGACCCATTGCTCCTGGTGACGAGGACAGTCTTGTTAGGGACTATGCCCATAACTTGGGTCTGCCATAACCCCAGGAGGTTAATGTCAGAATTGCATTATACAGCCTGGGCAATGTGGCAAAATCCTGTCTTTAGAAAACATCAAAAAATTGGCCGGGCACAGTGGCTCATGCTTGTAACACCAACACTCTGAGAGGCTGAGGTGGGCAGATCACCCGATGGCACGAGTTTGAGACCAGCCTGGCCAACATGGTGAAACCCCGTCTCTACTAAATATACAAAAATTAGCCGGGTGTGGTGGTGAGCACCTGTAGTTCCAGCTACTCTGGAGGCTGAGTCAGGAGAATCGCTTGAACCTGAGAGGTGGAGGTTGCAGTGAGCCAAGACCATGCCATTGTACTCCAGCTTGGGCAACAGAGCAAGACTCTGTCTCAAAAATAAATAAATAAGTAAATAAAATAAAAAAGGAAAAGAAAAGAATGTATTTTATTTTTTGTTATTATAATTTTTATTCTTCTTCTTTTTTTTTTTTTTGGAAACAGAATCTCGCTCTATCCCCCAGGCTGGAGTGCAGTGGCATGATCTCAGCTCACTGCAACCTCCACCTCCCGAGTTCAAGTCATTCTCCTGCCTCAGCCTCCAGAGTAGCTGGGATTACAGACACCCACCACCATGCCCGGCTAATTTTTGTGTTGTTAGTAGAGACAGGGTTTCACCATGTTGGCCAGGCTGATCAAGAATATATTCCATTTGTGGGGGAGGGGGGAGGGATTGCATTGGGAGTTATACCTGATGTAAATGATGAGTTGATGGGTGCTGACGAGTTGATGCGTGCAGCACAGCAACATGGCACAAGTATACATATGTAACAAACCTGCACGTTATGCACATGTACCCTAGAACTTAAAGTATAATAATAATAAAAAATTAAAAAAATTAAAAAAAGAATATATTCCATTGTTATATATTATATATAACATATATACTATGTAGAATATTAGCTATTCTATAATGTATAGTAATATGTATCTAGTGTCTATCATATAATACATATATATCCACACCAAGAGTGTATCTTGGGCCGGGCACAGTGGCCCGTGCCTGTAATCCCAGCACTTTGGGAGGCCGAGGCGGGCGGATCACGAGGTCAGGAGATCAAGACCATCCTGGCTAACACGGTGAAACCCCGTCTCTACTAAAAAATATATAAAAAATTAGCTGGGCGTGGTGGCGGGCGCCTGTAGTCCCAGCTACTTGGGAGGCTGGGGCAGGAGAATGGCGTGAGCTTGGGAGGCGGAGCTTGCAGTGAGCAGAGATCATGACACTGCACTCCAGCCTGGGCGACAGAGTGAGACTCCGTCTCAAAAAACAACAACAAACTAAAAGAGTGTATCTTTTATTTTTTATTTTTGTGACAGGGTCTTGCTCTGTTGCCCAGGCTGGAGTGCAGTGGCACAATCATAGCTCACTGCAACCTTGACCTCCTGAGCTCACGCCATCCTCCTGCCTCAGCCTCCTGAGTAGCTGGGACCACAGGTGTAGGCCACCACACCAGGCTAATTTTTATGTATTTTGTAGAGACAGAGTCTTGCTGTGTTGCCCAGGCTGGCCTTGAACTCCTGGACTCAAGCAATCTGCCTGCCTTGGCCTCCCAAAGGGCTGGGATGACAGGCGTGAGCCACCACGCCCGGCCTCTGTGTGCCTCTGTGTTGTGTGTGAAGCCTGGTTTGCTGGAATGTTCTGGAGTTACAACTGTTCCAGCCTGACCGTGTGTGGGAGTGGGAGCGTGTATTATGATCTGCGCCTCTGTGACTGTGTTTCGTGGCTACATCGGTGTGCATGTGGAAGCATGTGTGTGGGTGTGTTCCTGGGCATGTGAAGGTACGTCTGTGTCCCGTGTATGGTTGTACTTGTAACCCTGTGTGTGTGTCTGTGTGTGTGTGGACCCGTGACCATCTGAAAGTGTTCAGCCGAGCTTGTGGCTGGGGTGTGTCGGATCTCTGTGCTCTGAATCCTGTCCCGAGGCTGTTGCACGTGGCCTTGGGAGTCCTCCAGAGAGACAGTCATGCTCCACGGCCACGTGTGTGTGTGTGTGTGTGTGTGTGTGTGTGAGAGAGACTCTGGGCACATGCCCGTGTGACCCTGCAGGGCTGTGTCCAGGGGACCTAGGGGGACAGGAGAGAGCTTGGGGGCTGTCTGAGCAGTAGGGGGTGTTTGTGATTTTCAGTGTGTGTGGCCATAGGGTGACTCCAAGTGGCAGGTGCATGTGTATTTCGAAGAAGCCCCTGGGGTCCAGCCTCCCCCAGCCCCCAGCCAGCCCAGCGCATGTTCCCAGGACACACCCAGGCCTGAAGAGCTCCTAAGTGGAGATGAGCCCCCGCCAGCCTTGCAGTCCTCCATTCCCTCTCCTCCTCTCCTTTCCTCCCTCTTTCTCCCCTCCTCTCCTCCCCCTTTCTCCCCTCCTCTCCCCCTTGGTCCCTTCTCCCTGCCGAGTACATGGGGAGAAGCAGCCTCTGCCATCAGCTGGAACAGGCTTAAGTGGCCCATTTCCTGGGAGGCTGGGCGGCCTCACCAGCCATTAGGGTAATGAGCCACATGCTGTCCCCCATCCAGCACCCTGGTAACCAAGGAGGGGGGCATCGCTGCCTCCGCAGGGCTACGTTTTCCTCCTCCTGGCAGGGATAGGGATGGGGAGCGGGGCAGGGAGGGCCCTGCAGACCAAGGCCAGAGAGGAGGGACACAGCAGAGATTCACATACAGGTCGGTTGGAGGCAGGAAGGGAACAAGGGACAGAGAGGAGAGGGAGAGACAGAGCCAGAGAAAGACTGAGAGCTAAAAGCGGGTGGAGACAGAGGTAGACAGACCAACGGCCAGGCAAGCAGGAAGACAGGGAAAAGATGTTTGGAGGGTGAGGGAGAGAAACAGGCAGAGAGACAGACAGGAAAAGAACCAGACAGGTGCAGACTCACTGATCACCAGGGAGATGGCCAGGGACAACCGAGGCAGGGAGAGAGACAGGGAGGTGGCAGGGGCAGGCAGGAGGGAGACAGAGACAGAAAGAGAATCCAAAAGAGAGACAGAGAGAGAGACAAAAAAGAGACAGAGGTACGGTGACTCATGTCTACAATCCCACACTTTGGGAGGCCAAGGAGGATGGACCATTTGAGCCTAGGAGTTTGAGACCAGCCTGGGCAACACAGGGAGACCCTGCTTCTACAAAAAATTTTAAAAAGTAGTCAGGGCCGGGCACGGTGGCTCACACCTGTAGTCCCAGCACCTTGGGAGGCCGAGGCAGGAGGATTATCTGAGATCGGGAGTTTGAGACCAGCCTGGCCAACATGGTGAAACCCTGTCTCAACTAAAAACACAAAAAGTAGCCGAGCATGGTGGTGCATGCCTGTAATCCCACCTACTTGGGAGGCTGAGGCAGGAGAATTGTTTGAATCTGGGAGGCAGAGGTTGCAGTGAGCCGAGATCACACCACTGCACTCCAGCCTGGGCGACAGAGCAAGACTCCATCGCAAAAAAACAAAGCAGTCAGGCATGGTGGTGTGCGCCTGTAGTCCCAGCTACTCAGGAGGCTGAGGCTGTGGGATTGCTGGAGTCTGAGAGTTCGAGGCTGCAGTGAGCTGTGATAACCCCACTGCACTCCAGTCCTAAACACAGCCTTCCCTAACGGATACATCCTTGGTTTCTGAGATCTCACTGTTTCCACCACAAACAAGCAGAGATTTTGCATCATCTGATACAATATGCTATATCATGACTGTAGGTATATCTACATCTGGGAGAATTGGGGTAATTTTTGTGCCCCAGCACTCTGTCTAGATCAGCCACTAGGTGCCCTCCACCCAGAAATTCAAAGAGTGAGTTAAGGGCTTGAAAGAGTCATGATCTGGCTAGGTATGGTGGCTCACACCTGTAATCCCAGCATTTGGGAGGCTGAGGTGGGCAGATGACCTGAAGTCAGGCATTCAAGACCAGCCTGCGGCCAGGTGCGGTGGCTCACGCCTATAATCTCAGCACTTTGGGAGGCCGAGGCAGGTGGATCATGGGGTCAAGAGATCACGACCATCCTGGCCAACATGGTGAAACCCTGTGTCTACTAAAAATACAAAAAAAAAAAAAATTAGCTGGGCGTGGTGGTGCATGCCTATAGTCCCAGCTACTCAGAAGGCTGAGGCAGGAGAATCACTTGAACTCAGGAGGCGGAGGTTGTAGTGAGCCGAAATCACACCACTGCACTTCAGCCTGGCGACAGACCGAGACTCTGTCTCAAAAAAAAAAAAAGGGGCCGGGCGCGGTGGCTCAAGCCTGTAATCCCAGCACTTTGGGAGGCCGAGACGGGCGGATCACGAGGTCAGGAGATCGAGACTATCCTGGCTAACACAGTGAAACCCCGTCTCTACTAAAAATACAAAAAAACTTAGCCGGGCGAGGTGGCAGGCGCCTGTAGTCCCAGCTACTCGGGAGGCTGAGGCAGGAGAATGGCGTAAACCCGCGCGGTGGCTCACGTCTATAATCCCAGCACTTTGGGAGGCCGAGGCAGGTAGATCACGAGGTCAGGAGATCGAGACCATCCTGACTAACTCGGTGAAACCCCGTCTCTACAAAAAATTAGCCGGGTGTGATGGTGGGTGCCTGAAGTCCCAGTTACTCGGGAGGCTGAGGCAGGAGAATGGCGTGAACCCAGGAGGTGGAGCTTGCAGTGAACCGAGACCGTGTCACTGAACTCCAGCCTGGGCGACAGAGCGAGACTTCGTCTCAAAAAAAAAAAAAAAAAAAGAAAAGAAAAAGAAACCAGCCTGGCCAGCATCGTGAAACCCCATCTCTACTAAAAATATAAAAATCAGCTGGGCGTGGTGGCAGGCGCCTGTAATCGCAGCTACTCGGGAGGCTAAGACAGGACAATTGCTTGAACCCGGGAGGTGGAGGTTGCAGTGAGCCAAGGTCGTGCCACTGCTCTCCAGCCTAGGCAACAAAAGCAGGACTCTGAAAGAAAAGAAAAAAAATAAGAGTCACGGTCCATGTTACAGTGGGTCTGGTATGTTTATACGTCAGCACAGCAAAGCCACACTGTGACCGACATATTTGGATACAAATGCCATCCTCCTTGCAGGGAAGTACAGCATTGCACCCCTCCTTTTCTCTCCAACCCTTCTCGCAGCTTGGTCTTCCCAGGCCCAGTGACATCTCAAGGCTCTGTCTCTCGACGATCTCGCAGATGACTCATTTTTTTGTTCCTGTTCTAGCAGCAATCCTGCACACAGAGAAATAGCCTCCCATTCCCTCCCACGCCTGTCCCTCCTCTCTGCCCTCACTCCAGCCTCCTGATTTCAGTTTTCTTTGGATATATTCCCAGAAGTGAGACTGCCGGATCGTATGGTAATTATAGTTTTAACTTCTTGAGGGAGAAATCTCCTTACCGTTTCCCATAATGGCTATCACAATTTCCATTTCACCAACAGAGCAAAAGTGTTCCCCTTTCTCCACATCCTCACCAATGCTTGTGATGTCTTGTCTTTTTGATAATAGCACTGTAACGGGTATAAGGTGGTGTGACCTTGAGACTTTTTTTTTTTTAAGATGGAGTCTCGCTCTGTCACCGAGGCTGGAGTGCAGTGGCATGATCTCAACTCACTGCAACCTCCACCTCCTGGGTTCAATCGATTCTCCTGCCTCAGCCTCCCCAGTAGCTGGGACTATAGGCACGAGCCACCATGCCCAGCTAATTTTTGTATTTTTAGTAGAGATGGGGTTTCACCATCTTGGCCAGGCTGCTCTTGAACTCCTGACCTTGTTATTCACCCGCCTCGGCCTCCCAAAGTGCTGGGATTACAGGTATGAGACACCGTGCCCGGCCTAATTTTTGTATTTTTAGTAGAAATGGGATTTCACCTTGTTGGCCAGGCTGGTCTCAAACTCCTGACCTCAAGTGATCTGCTGCCTGTCTCAGCCTCCCAAAGCACTGAGATATCAAGTGTGAGCCACTGCACGTCTGCCTCGCCTCCCTCTTTTGAGACAGGGTCTCACTCTGACACTCAGGCTGGAGTACAATAGCATGATCTTAGCTCATTGCAACGTCGAACTCCTAGGCTCAGGTGATCCTCCCCACTCAGCGTCCCAGTTTGCTGGGACTGCAGGCACGTGCCACCATGCCTAGCTACTTTTTTTTGGTTTGGTTTTATTTATTTATTTATTTTAGAGATGAGGTTTCGCCATGTTGCCCAGGCTGGTCTCAAACTCCTGGGCTCAAGAAATCCTTCTCCCTCGGTCCCCGAGAGTGCCAGGATTACAGGCATGAGCTACTGTGCCCGGCCAAATGACCACCTCTTTGAAGTAATTTGTTTCTAAAAATGGTTGCAATTGTTTCCATCCTTTTTTTTTTTTTTTTTTTTGAGACAGAGTCTCGCTGTGTCACCCAAGCTGGAGTACAGCGGTATGATCTCGGGTCACCGCAACCTCCGCCTCCCAGGGTCAAGTGATTCTCCTGCCTCAGCCTCCCAAGTAGCTGGGACAATTGGCGTCTGCCACTACACCTGGCTAATGTTTGTATTTTTACTAGTCTTAAAGCATAGGCAGGCTTGGATGGCTTCAACCAACTGGATATCGTGGAAGTGGTGCTGTGGGATTTCCCAGGCTAGATCGGAAAAGATCAGCAGCTTCTTGTTTACTGGACACTGGTTTTCAGAGCTCAGAGGCACCAGGCGTGGTGGCTCACGCCTGTAATCCTAACACTTTGGGAGGCTGAGGTGGGTGGATCATGAGGTCAGGAGTTCAAGACCAGCCTGGCCAAGATGGTGACATCCCATCTCTACTAAAAACACAATAATTAGCTGGGCATTTGGCCGGGCGCGGTGGCTCACGCCTGTAATCCCAACACTATGGGAGTCCGAGGCGGGCAGATCACGAGGTCAGGAGATCGAGACCATCCTGGCTATCACGGTGAAACTCATCTCTACTAAAAATACAAAAAATTAGCCGGGCGTGGTGGCGGGCACCTGTAGTCCCAGCTACTCGGGAGGCTGAGGCAGGAGAATGGAGTGAACCTGGGAGGCGGAGCTTGCAGTAAGCCGAGATTGCACCACTGCACTGCAGTCTGGGCAACAGAGCAAGACTCCGTCTAAAAAAAAAAAAATTAGTTGGGCATGGTGGCAGGCGCCTGTAATCCCAGCTACTTGGCAGGGTGAGGCAGAGAATTGCTTAAACCTGGGAGGTGGAGGTTGCAGTGAGCTAAGATGGTGCCACTGCACTCCAGCCTGGGCAACAGAGCAAGACTCCATCTCAAAACAACAACAACAACAACAAAACAAACAAACAAACAAAATGCAGAGCTCAGAGGCTCGACCTCCTCAGACCCTTTCCCCCACAGCCTCTCCACCTCCTGGCCAGCCTGACTACTGTCCCTCCTCTCCTTGTCCTCATGTCTCTGTCTCTGGTGGGATTTTGGACTCGTTTCTCTCTCAGGTGGATTTCCGTGGTTCTTCTGGTGCCTTCTGTCTGGGGGTCAGGCTCAAGCTCTCTCTGGGTCTCTCCCTGTCTCTGTCTGTGTTTCTCTGTGTCTCTGGTTGTTTCTGTTTGCTTTGGGGTCTTTTGCTCTGTGTCTCTGACTCTCTCCGTCTCCGTCTCTCTCTGTTTCTTTGTTGTTGTTTTTTTGAGATGGAGTCTCGCTCTGTCACCCAGGCTGGAGTGCAGTGGCACGATCTTGGCTCACCGCAACCTCTGCCTCCCAGGTTCAAGCGATTCTACTGCCTCAGCCTCCCGAGTAGCTACGATTACAGGCGTGCACCACCACATCCAGCTAATTTTTGTGTTTTTAGTAGAGGTGGGGTTTCGCCATGTTGGCCAGGCTGTTCTTGAACTCCTGGCCTTAAGTGATCCTCCCATCTCAGCCTTTCAAAGTGCTGGGACTACAGGAGTGAGCTGCTACTCCTGGCCTGGAGTCCCTTACTCTGTGTCTCTGACTTTCTGTCTCTGTCTCTCTCTGCATCTTTGCATCTCTGTTCCATCTCTGTCTCTAGATCTCTCCATCTCTGTCTCTCTCTCTCCATCTCTCTGTCTCTCTGCATCTCTATGTCTCTGTCTCCATCTCTCTACATTTTTCTGTCTCTGTCTCTGTCTATCTCTGTTTCTGTCTTTCTGAGTGTTTAGTCTTGCCTCTGTCTCTCTCTGTGTTTTCATTTCTCTCTTTCTCTCTATCTCTCAGTAGGTGTCTCTCTGTGCCTCTCTCTGTATCTCGAACTTTCTGTATGTTCAGTCTTGCCTCTCTCTGCATCTCTGAGCATCTGTCTCCCTCCTCACCCCCACACCCCTTCAAACTCTGGACCCCTGGGCCTTGAGGAGAACCCCCAATGGTAGCAGATATTCAGACAACCAGACACCCATGAGCTACTCTGCCCCTAACTCCCCAGACTGCCCCAAGAGATTCAATGCCACTGACTTTTTTGCTGCACCTCGATTAAATTTCCTCCTTTCCACCGGTGAAGCCCACACCTTTCCCGATGCAGCCTGAATCCTGGGCTGCACTACACATTCCCAGCCTACTCCCGGGTCACCAGACGCCCACCTGCACAATGCACCCCTGCACCTCTCTGGGTCTGCGGGCCCGAGTCCCGCCCCTCCCCAGCACAGCGCTGGGGTGGCCATCTCCACCTGGGACACTTGGGGGCATCGATCCAAGTTCTCAGTGAAAGGCTTATTTTTAAAACCCTCAGTGATTTGTCTAGATTCTTCCGTTTTCTCCTGCTTGTTTTGAGAACACACACACACACACACACACACACACAATGTGTGAAATTCGTATTTCTTTTTCTCATCTCCAGATTTTTAAAAACTTTCTATTTTAAAAATAATGATAGGCTCTACAGGAAGTTGCAAAAATAGCGTAGCCAGCCCCTGTACCCTTCACCCCGCTTCCCCCCGGAGTAGCGTCTTACATAACTCAAATAATTCTCAAAGCCGGAAGCGGCTGTGGGCGCCACACCTACTCCCTGGATGGCAGAGCTCTGTTTCCAGATTTTTCACATTAAGCTTCCCTCTTGCACACAGCCCTGAGTACGTTAAGCTTCCCTCTTGCACACACCCCTGAGTATGTGTACACACACTTCTAGAGTCACACACCGCACCTGACCCACACTCACAGAGTCACACGCCTACATCCAAGCACACGAGTTGCTCACACACAGTGACACACACCACATAGGGACAGGCAGATTCACATACCTGCAGAGACCAGTAGCTCATGCCTGTAATCCCAGCATTTTGGGAGGCCAAGGTAGGAGGATCACTTGAGCCAGGAGTTTGAAACCAGCCTGGAAAACATGGAAAGACCCCATCTCTAAAAAAAAAAAAAAAAAAAAAAAAAAAAAAAAAGAAAAGAAAAAAGAAAGAAAAAAAGAAAAAGAAAGCCGGTAGAGTGATGGTGGCTCACGCCTATAATCCCAGCACTTTGGGAGGCTGAGGTGGATGGATCACTGGAGGCCAGGAGTTCGAGACCAGCCTGGTCAACATATAAAAACCCTGTCTCTACTAAAAATACAAAAAAATTATCCAGGCATGGTGGTGCATACATGTGGTCCCAGCTACTCGGGAGGCTGAGGCAGGAGGATCACTTGAATCCGGGAGGCAGAGGCTGCAGTGAGCCGAGATGGCACCACTGCACTGTAGCCTGGTGGCAGAGCCGAACTCTGTCTCAAAAAACCCCACAAAAGCAAAAAACAAAAACCAAAAAACTGTAGTAAAGGGCAGGACACGGTCACCCCACGGATGCACACATACACACACAGCCAATCATATGGTGCATGGAAATGAACACTGTCGTGCACACACAGCTCTGCACACCTTTCTGAAAGTGCCCACACACACATCACATCCATGCACAGAAGCACACATGGGGTTGCAATGCAGATTCAAACAGCTACACAAATATGCATGCACACACAGTCACACTCATGCACGCACACACACAAACACATGCGCCCCCCATATCCACACTCACAGTCACTCATACACGCGCACGGGCACGCACACACACACACACACACACACAGCCTTGCAAGTACCGTAACCTGTGCTGGAAAATCTGCACAGAGAATTACAAATGTCATCTGTGCCCCCGCCCCCAAGCCGTGTTAGTCACCGTGGTTTCTGGAGGATGCTGTCTGTATTTGGCAGTCTCTGTCTCTCTCTCTCTCTCTCTCTCTCTCTCTGTGTGTGTGTGTGTGTGTGTGTGTAGAAAACATTTGCTGTCTTGGTATAAGTTTGTCCAGCTTTGGATCTAACAGATATAGAATATACTCAATGTTCTGGAAGGGAAGATTAACGCAGCTGTACCACAGCCTGCAGTGGTCAGTTGTACAATGCCCTCCCCAGCTCTGTCCTTATTCTAGTGTAAGAGAAATAAGATGGGGGAAGATGGGGCTCAGCGCTGGTCTCCCAGGCTCCAAAGCTTGTGCTGGGGCCATGAGGCCACCCTGCCCCCTCACCCCTGCCTGTCCCTCTGAAGAATCCTGGACACTGAGTTCTTTCTTGGGTCCAGCCTCTCACCTGTTCCCCCCCCTTTTTTTTTTTTTTTTTGAGACAGGGACTTGCTCTGTCACCCAGGCTGGAGTGCAGTGGCGTGATCACAGCTCACTGCAGCCTCCACCTCCCAGCTTCAAGCGATTGTCCTGCCTCAGCCTCCCGAGTAGCTGGGATTACAGGTGTGCGCCACCACGCCTGGCTAATTTTTGTAATTTTAGTAGAGACAGGGTTTTGCCATGTTGGCCAGGCTGGTCTCGAACTCCTGACCTCAGGTGATCCACCCACTTTGGCCTCCCAAAGTGCTGGGATTACTACAGGCATGAACCACTGCATCTGGCCTCAACACATAATTTCACTTCTTGTCTTTTTCATATTATATGAGTACACATTCCCAGTAAATAATTTTTTTTTAATTTAAATTTAAATTTTTTTTTGAGATAAGAGTCTTGCTCTGTCTCTGGGAGCCACCTTGCCCAGCCTCAATAAGTGGGTTTAAATTTTTTGTTTTTTCATTTTCAGAAATAGGGTCTCACTCTGTCACCCAGGCTGGACTCCAATGGCATGATCATAGCTTACTGCAGCCTCAGACTCCTGGGTTCAAGTGATCCTTCTGCCTCAGCCTCCCAAAATGCTGTGATTACCAGACTCAGCAATAACTATTTGTTGAATGAAAACAAATTAGACCGCTGGGCGAGGCGGCTCACGCCTGTAATCTCAGCATGGTGGGAGGCCAAGGCGGGTAGATCACCTGAGGTCAGGAGTTCGAGACCAGCCTGGCCAACATGGGAAGCCCCTTTTCTACTAAAAACATAAAAATTAGCTGGGTATGATGGTATGTGTAATTCCAGCTACTCAGGAGTCTGAGGTGGGAGAATTGCTTGAACCCGGAAAGCAGAGGCTTCTGTGAGCTGAGATCACACCACTGTACTCTGCCTGGGCCACAAACCAAGACTCTGAAAAAAAGAAAAAAAAAGAAAGAAAGAAAGACTGGATGAAAGGAAGGAAGGAAGAAGACAGAAAGAAAGGAAAGAAAGAAAGAAAGAAGGAAAGAAGGAAAGAAGGAAAAGAGAAAGGAAGGAAGGAAGGAAGGAAGGAAGGAAGGAAGGAAGGAAGGAAGGAAGGAAGGAAGGAAGGAAATGAGGCCGGGCACGGTGGCTCACGCCGGTAATCCCAGTACTTTGGGAGGCTGTGGCGGGTGGATCACCTGAGGTTGGGAGTTCAAGACCAGCCTGACCAACATGGAGAAAGCCTGTCTCTACTAAAAATACAAAATTAGTTGGGCATGGTGGCACATGTTTGTAATCCCAGCTACTTGGGAGGCTGAGGCAGGAGAATTGCTTGAACCTGGGAGGCGGAGCTGGCAATGAGCCAAGATCACGTCACTACACTCCAGCCTGGGCGACAGAGCAAGACTCTGTCCCCCCAAAAAAAGAAAAGAAATAAAATGAATTAGACCACTGGACAAACCCAAACCAAAAGATCATCTACAAACCCTGTCTCCTGACAAACATTCCTGGGGAGGGCACAGTCTCTACCCACCCACCAGTTGACTACCCCTGGTGCAGACACCTTGAACCAAACTCCTGTTTTTCAGCCCACGAATTGGCATCACAGGTGAGCTGCCAGACTCGGTAAGGGCCATGAGGGACACAGGGCTTATCAGGCTCCGTCCTGATCAACCAGGCCTTGTCCTGATCAACCAGGCCTCATTTCCAGGCCCCACACCTGCTCAGGGCCGGCAGCAGCTGAGCAGAGCTGAAACCTGAGCCCCTGTTCTCACAGCTGGTAACAGAGGTACCCAGACCTGTGCAGACACAGCTGATGAACCAGGAACAATCCTCGGGAAGCCCCAGCAGCCCCAGAGGCTGGTGGCGTGTCTGGCCACAATTTGGGAAATATTACACTTGTGGGACCAGAGACCTTGAGCTCAAAGGGGCTTAGGATTGCAGCTTGAGACTGGGCATGGTGGCTCACACCTGTAATCCACTTTGGGAGGCCGAGGCAGGCGGACCACTTGAGGTCAAGAGTTCGAGACCAGCTTGGCCAACATGGTGAAACCCCATCTCTACTAAAAATACAAAAACTAGTCTGGCATGGTGGCATGTGCCTATAATCCCCCTACTTGGGAGGCTGAGGCAGGACAGTCACTTATACTCAGGAGGTAGAGATTTCAGTGAGCTGTGATCCCGCCACTGCACTCCAGCCTGGGTGACAGAGTGAGATTTTGTCTCAAAAAGAAAAAAGGCCAGGCGTGCTGGCTCACGCCTGGAATCCCAGCACTTTGGGAGTCCGAGGCGGGTGAATCACGAGGTCAGGAGATCAAGGCCATTCTGGCTAACATGGTGAAACTCTGCCTCTACTAAAAATACAAAAAATTTGCCAGGCGTGGTGGCACGTGCGTGTAGTCCCAGCTACTTGGGAGGCTGAGGCAGGAGAATCACTTGATCTCAGGAGGCAGAGGTTGCAGTGAGCCGACACTGCACCACTGCACTCCAGCCTGGGCGACAGAGCGAGACACCGTCTCAAAAAAAAATGGTTGGGCATGGTGGCTTATGCCTGTGGTCCCAGTACTTTGGGAGGCTGAGGCAGGTGGATCACCTGAAGTCAGGAGTTCGAGACTTAGGGGAGGTAAGTCCCCAAATTGGGCCTTAGCAGGGGAGGATTTTTTACTTTGCCCAGGAGAGAATTCAGGGCAAGCTGGTGGGGTTAGTAACTATATATATATTTTTGAAATGGATTCTCATTCTGTCTTCCAGGCTGGAGTGCAGTGGCGTGATCTTGGCTCACTGCAACCTCCGCCTCCCGGGTTCAAGCAATTCTCCTGCCTCAGCCTATTGAGTAGCTGGGATTATAGGCACACACTGCCATGCCCAGCTACTTTTTTTTTTTTTTTTTTGAGACAGAGTCTCGCTCTGTCGCCCAGGCTGGAGTGCAGTGGCCGGATCTCAGCTCACTGCAAGCTCCGCCTCCCGGGTTCACGCCATTCTCCTGCCCTCAGCCTCCCGAGTAGCTGGGACTACAGGCGCCCGCCACCTTGCCCGGCTAGTTTTTTGTATTTTTTAGTAGAGACGGGGTTTCACCGTGTTAGCCAGGATGGTCTCGATCTCCTGACCTCGTGATCCGCCCGTCTCGGCCTCCCAAAGTGCTGGGATTACAGGCTTGAGCCACCGCGCCCAGCCGGTGTTAGCAATCTTAATTGCAGCGGCAGCATAAGCAGCTGCAGAACTCCTGCTCCTTGCAGAACAGGGCTACTCCATAGGCCGTAAGCTCAGAGCAGCGGCCCAGAGGCAGTTCTGCAGGCATACTGAGATCCACTTTTAATTATATGCAAATTAAGGGGCAGATTATGAGAAGGGCAGGAATTTTTGGGTTGCTGGGTTGTTGCAATGGAAAGGGATGGTAACGTCTGGGTGTTGCCATGGCAATGGTAAACTGATAGGGTACACGGGTGGGGAAGTACTTTCTGCCTGTGACTGTGTTAAGCACAGACACCAGACCTCAATCAGGTCCGGTGTCTGAGCCCACCTGTGGAGTCAAGAGCCTTGCCTCCTACTTCAATAGTCTTTAATGCTTATGGAGGTTGTGAGAATTCAGTGAGTCAACAAATGGTGAGATTGGTGAATACTGAACGCACAATAAATAAAGTTAACTCTTTTTTTTTTTTTTTTTTTTTTTGAGATGGAGTATCGCTGTCTCTCAGGCTGGAGTGCAGTGAGTGGTGCGATCTCTGCTCACTGCAAGCTCCGCCTCCCGGGTTCACGCCATTCTCCTGCCTCAGTCTCCCGAGCTGGGACTACAGGCACTCGCCACCACGCCCAGGTGCTTTTTTGTATTCTTTAGTAGAGATGGTGTTTCACCGTGTTAGCCAGGATGGTCTCGATCTCCTGACCTCATGATCCACCCTCCTCGGCCTCCCAAAGTGCTGGGATTACAGGCATGAGCCACCATGCCCAGCCAACTATGTGTTTCAAAAAATTGCTTAGGCCGGGCATGGTGGCTCACACTTGTAATCCCAGCACTCTGGGAAGTCGAGGTGGGCAGATCACCTGAGGTCAAGAGTTCCAGACCAGCCTGGCCAACATGATGAGACCCCCCCCCTCACTGTCTCTCATAAAAATACAAAAATTAGCCGGGTGTGGTGGTGCGTGCCTGTAGTCCCAGCTACTGGGGAGGCTGAGGCAGGAGAATCGAGTGAACCCAGGAGGTAGAGGTACCCAAACCAGAGTGCAGGGTCATGATCATAGCTCAATGCAGCCCCGAATTCATGGGCTCAAGTGATCCTCCTGAGTAGCTAGGACTATAGGTGAACACCACCATGCCTGGCTCATTTTTAAATGTTTTGTAGAGACAGGGTCTCACTATGTTGCCCAGGTTGGTCTTGAACTCCTGGGCTCAAGGGATCTGCCCTCCTCAGCCTCCCAAAGCACTGAGATCACAGGCCGGAGCCACTGTGCCCAGCCTCAGGATGCAATTCTTTTTTTTTTTTTTTTTTTTGAGACAGAGTCTCAATCTGTCTCAATCTGCCCAGGCTGGAGTGCAGTGGCACTATCTCGGCTCAATGTAGCTTCCACCTCCCGGGTTCAAGCTATTCTTCTGCCTCAGCCTCCCAAGTAGCTGGGACTACAGGTGCATGTCACCATATCCGGCTAATTTTTATATTTTTATTAGAGACGGGGTTTCACCATGTTGGCCAGGCTGGTCTCGAACTCCTGACCTCAGGTGATCCACCCGCCTTGGCCTCCCAAAGTACTGGGATTCCAGGTGTGAGTCACTGGAATGAGACCTGGCTGAGACTGACTGACTGACTTCCTTCCTTCCTTCCTTCCTTCCTTCCTTCCTTCCTTCCTTCCTTCCTTCCTTCCTTTCTCCCTCCCTCCCTGCCTCCCTCCCTCCCTCCTTCCCTCCCTCCCTTCCTTCCTTCCTTTTTTTTTGAGATGCAGTATCTCTCTTGTTGCCCAGGCTGGAGTGCAATGGCGTGATCTCAGCTCACAATAACCCCCGCCTCCCGGGTTCAAGTGATTCTCCAGCCTCAGCCTCCTGAGGAGCTGGGATTACAGGCATGTGCCACCACACTCGGCTAATTTTGCATCTTTAGTAGAGACGTGGTTTCTTCATGTTGGTCAGGCTGGTCTCGAACTCCTGACCTCAGGTGATCCACCCACCTCAGCCTCCCAAAGTGCTCGGATTACAGGCATGAGCCACCATGCCCAGCCGACCACCGTTTCTTCTTTTTTTTGAGACGGAGTCTTGCTCTGTCGCCCAGGCTGGAGTGTGGTGGCACAAGCTCGGCTCACTGCAACCTCTGCCTCCTGGATGCACGCCATTCTCCTGCCTCAGCCTCCCAAGTAGCTGAGACTATAGGCGCTCACCACTACGCCCGGCTAATTTTTTGTATTCTTTAGTAGAGATGGTGTTTCACTGTGTTAGCCAGGATGGTCTCAATCTCCTGACCTCATGATCCACCCGCCTTGGCCTCCCAAAGTGCTGGGATTACAGGTGTGAGCCACTGCACCCGGCCGACCCTGTTTCTTAAAAAGCAAAACAAAACAACAACAACAACAACAAAACTGGGCCCATTGGCTCATGCCTGTAATCCCAGCACTTTGGGTGGCTGAGGCAGGCAGATCAGCTGAGGTCAGGAGTTCGAGACCAGGCTGGACAACATGGTGAAATCCTGTCTCTACTAAAAATACAAAAATTAGCCAGGCGTGGTAGCGCACACTTGTAGTCCCAGCTACTCGGGAGACTGAGGCAGGAGAATTGCTTGAACCCCGTAGGCAGAGGTTGCGGTGAGCCAAGATTGTGCCACTGCACTCCAGCATGGGCGACAGAGTGAGACTCTGTCTCAAAAAAAAAAAAAAAAATTTACAAAAGAATCTCTTCGAATGTCAGACAGGCACACTAAAGGCAACACATGTTCCCAGACCACAAAGGAAAAAAGCTGTACAGAACGTGATGGTGACAGGTGGTGAAGTGTGCATATGGATTATATATTGGATAATAACATCAAGTCAACGTGAAATTTCATGAATTCATTGTATCTTCATTATTATGTAAGGGAACAGACTTGTTCTGAGAGGTGCCCAGTCCCTTCCGGGCTCATTAACAATAAACAGGTGTACATATTAAAATGTTCACAATGGGTGAGGTGAGGAAAGATGGTACCTGAGAGGTCATCGTAGTCTTCTTGCAACTTTTGATATTCTTTCCAAAATAAAAAGTTAAAAAAAAAATACATCTGAGTAGGGATGAAAAAAATAGAAAATAGGGCTGGGTGCAGTGGCTCACGCCTGTAATCCCAGCACTTTGGGAAAGGTGAGTTAGGCAGATCACTTGAGGTCAGGAGTTCAAGACCAGCCTGACCAACACGGCAAAACCCTGTCTCTACTAAAAATACAAAAATTGGCTAGGCGTTGTGGTTCATGCCTGTAATCCCAGCACTTTGGGAGGTCGAGGCGGGCAGATCGCTTGAGGTCAGGAGTTTGAGACCAGCCTGGCCAATGCAGTGAAACCCTGTGTCTACTAAAAATACAAAAATTAGCGGGGTGTGGTGGTGGGCACTCGTAATCCCAGCTAGTCGGGAAACTGAGGTAGGAGACTCGCTTGAACCCGGGAGGCGAAGTTTGCATTGAGTCAAGATTGCATCACTGCGCTCCAGCCTGGGCGACAGAGCAAGACTGCGTCTCAAAAAAAAAAAGTAAAAAAAAGTGTGGTGGAGGAGAAGAAATTCTGATTCATGCTACAACATGGATGAACCTTGAGGACATCATGCTAAGTGAAAGAAACCAGCGTTAGGAGACAAATGCATCATTCCATGAGTTCCCTAGAACCGGCAAATTTATAAAGACAGAAAATAGGTTGGAGGTTAGCAGGGGCTGGGGAAATGGGGAGTTTTTGCATAATGGCTACAGAGTTTCGTTTAGGAGGCTGGAAAGATTCTGGAGGTGATGATGGTGATGGTGGCACAATGGTGAATGCACTTAATGCCACTGAGCTGTTCACCTAAAAAGGACTAAGGTCAGGTGCGGTGGTATGTGCCTGTAGTCCCAGCTACTCGGGAAGCTGAGGTGGGACCACCGCTTGAACCTGAAGAGTTTGAGGCTGCAGGGAGCTGTGATCAAGCCACTGCACTCCAGTGTGGGACAGAATGAAACCCTATCTCAAAAAACCCCAAAAAGTTAAAATGGCAAATTTCATGTGATACAATCATACATTAATTGTTAATGGAAATACATGGGAATCTGAGGCAGGAGAATCGCTTGAACCTGGGAGGTGGAGGTTGCAGTGAGCCAAGATCGCGCCACTGCACTCTAGCCTGGGTGATGGAGTGACACGCTGTTTCAAAAAAAAAAAAAAAAAAAGGAAATACATTCAGTGAGATGTGTCATTAGGCAATTTCATCGTTGTGTGAACATCACAGAGTGTGCCCACGCACACCTAGATGGCACAGCCTACCGCACACCTAGGCTGTATGATACAGTCTATTGCTCCCAGGTTACAAACCTGCACAGCATGGAGCTGTGCTGAATCCTGCAGGCAACTGTAACCTGATGGTAAGTACTTGTGTATCTAAACATATCTAAGCATAGAAAAGGTGCAGGAAAAATATTGTATAAACGATTAAAAAGTTTATTAAAAAGCGTGAGTGGTGGCTCACGCTTGTGATCCCAGCACTTAGGGAGGCTGAAGTGGGGGGATCCCTGAGGTCAGGAGCTCGAGACCAGCCTGGCCAACATGGTGAAACCCCATCTCTACTAAAAATACAAAAATTCACCAGGCGTGGTGGCGGGTGCCTGTAATCCCAGCTACTTGGCAGGCTGAGGCAGAAGAATTGCTTGAACCCGGGAGGTGGAGATCATAGTGAGCCAAGATGGTGCCACTGCACTCCAGCCTGGGCCAGAACAAGACTCCGTCTAAAAAGAAAAAAAAAATCTTATTGAACAACCATCATGATTGCAGTCTGTCATTGACTGAAATGTTGTTATGTAATGCTTAATGGTACATGTTTTATCACAATAAACACACATAGAGTAATGAGATGTCATTTTCATGCTCAGGTTGTAAGACACTGTAACTTCCATCTTGTTAGCAGGATGTATTACCCTCCCAGTTTTCAGACTTTAACAAAGCAACCCATCATGTTGAAGAGACCCCTATGTGAGTCAGCAAGTGACTCTTTTCCCTTTCCAATCTTTTTTTCTTTTCTTTTAGAGATGGGATCTTGCTATGTTGCCCTAGCTGGGCTGAAGTGGCTATTCACAAGCGCAATCACAGTGCACTACAGCCTCAAATTCCTAGCCTCAAGCAATCCTCATGCCTCAGCCTCCAGAGTAGCTGAGCCTACAGGCACTTAACACCTCATCTGGCATCCCCCAGGTCAGATCTTTGGATGAGACCCCAGCCTTGGCTAACACCTTGATGAAAACCCGTGGAAGGTTCTAAGGCAGGTAAGACACAGAAACAATGAGATAATGAATATGATTATTTTAAGCCATTAAGAGTTGAGGGGTTGGCCGGGCGCGGTGGCTCAAGCCTGTAATCCCTAGCACTTTGGGAGGCCGAGACGGGCGGATCACGAGGTTAGGAGATCGAGACCATCCTGGCTGACATGGTGAAACCCCGTCTCTACTAAAAAATACAAAAACTTAGCCGGGTGAGGTGGCGGGTGCCTGTAGTCCCAGCTACTTGGGAGGCTGAGGCAGGAGAATGGCGTAAACCCAGGAGGTGGAGCTTGCAGTGAGCTGAGATCCGGCCACTGCACTCCAGCCTGGGCGACAGAGCGAGACTCTGTCTCAAAAAAAAAAAAAAAAAAAGAGTTGAGGGGCCAGGTAAGGTGGCTCATGCCTGTAATCTGAGCGCTCTGGGAGGCCGAAATGTGTGGATCACTTGAGCCCAAAGGTTCAAGACCAGCCTGGGCAACATAGCAAAACCCCATCTCTACAAAAGTTTTAAAAATTAGCTGAGCATGGTGGTGCGCACCTTTAGTCCCAGCTAGTCTGGAGGCTGAGGTGGGAGGATCGCTAAGCCCAGGACACAGAGTTTGCAGTGGGCCCTGATCTTGCCACTGCACTCCACCCTGGGTGACAGAGGGAGACCCTGTCTCAACAACAACAACAAAAGATTTGGGGCTATTTGTTACACAGCAATAGATAACTAATACACTTGTGTGTGTGTGTATGTGTGTGTGGTTTTTTTTTGTTGTTGTTGTTTGGTTGGTTGGTTTTGAGACAAAGTCTTGCTCTGTCACCCAGTCTCTGGAGTACGGTGGCACGATCTAGGCTCACTGAAACCTCCCCCAACCGGGTTCAAGAAACTCTTCTGCCTCAGCCTCCCGAGTAGCTAGGACTACAGGTGCACCCCACCATGCCTGGCTAATTTTTGTTTTTGTTTGTTTGTTTGAGACAGAGTCTCGCTCTATCACCTAGGCTGGAGTGCAGTGGTGCAATCTCAGCTCACTGCAAGCTCCGCCTCCCAGGTTCACACCATTCTCCTGCCTCAGCCTCCTGAGTAGCTGGGACTACAGGCGCCCACCACTATGCCCGGATAATTTTTTTTTTTTTTTTTTTTTAGTAGAGATGGGGTTTCACCATGTTAACCAGGATGGTCTCGGTCTCCTGACCTTGTGATCCACCTGCCTCGGCCTCCTAAAGTGCTGGGATTACAAACGTGAGCCATTATGCCCAGCCTAATTTTTGTATTTTTAATAGAGACGGGGTTTCACCATATTGGCCAGGCTGATCTCGCACTCCTGACCTCGTGATACGCCTGCCCTGGCCTCCCAAACTGTTGGGGTTACAGGCGTGAGCCACTGCACCCGGCCCACTATGGTTTTTTGTTTTTTGTTTTTTGGTTTTTGGTTTTTTTTTGAGACGGAGTCTCGCTCTGCCGCCCAGGCTGGAGTGCAGTGGCCGGATCTCAGCTCACTGCAAGCTCCGCCTCCCGGGTTCACGCCATTCTCCTGCCTCAGCCTCCAGAGTAGCTGGGACTACAGGCGCCCGCCACCTCGCCCGGCTAGTTTTTTATGTATTTTTAGTAGAGACGGGGTTTCACCGTGTTCGCCAGGATGGTCTCGATCTCCTACCTTGTGATCCACCCGTCTCGGCCTCCCAAAGTGCTGGGATTACAGGCTTGAGCCACCGCGTCCGGCCATATTGTTTTTTATCATTATTATTAGAGGAAGTTTCATAAAGTGAATGAATATATGGGCTTTCGTAGCCAATCCTAGCGGATGGGAGTCCCTCCCTGCCTTCTAGCTTGTACTTGCCCCATTGGGAGCCTCAGTTTTCTCATCTGTAAAAGGGAAATAATATCTGCTTCTGGGGCATAAGAAGGATGAGATGCAAATAAAACGTTTAGTTCAGGCTCTGCATGTAGGGAGTGGTCAGGTACAGGGGCCATGGTGATGATGATGATGGCTGGGGGGACAGGGACTGTCTCCTGTCTTGTCTGGTGACATCCCCTTCCGAACAGAGACTTGGAGCCTGCAGGAGTTTCAGCAACTGTTTGTTGATGCTGCAAGATCTCTGTGCCCCTGGCGTGGTTGTCTGTCTGTCCTTCAGCGTGCCTTGCCCTCTGTGCTCCATGGCCCTGTTCGTGATCATCGGTGTCCTGTCCACCCACGTGGATGTCCTGTCACGTCCGTGGGGGGCTCGGAGCGACTGAGCTGTGGGGGCCGGGGACTGGGAGCGGGAGCTGAGGGAGGGAGGGAAGGAGGGAGGCAGGGAGGCAGCGTTTGCCTGGCCCTCGTGATCCCCCCCTCCTCGTCTCTTACCGAGGACCCTCAACGCAGCCACTTCTCCAGGCACTCGGCAGAGAGATCGCGCGTAGGCGTTGCCCTGGCAACGCCGCGATGCCCAGCAACAAGTCCGCGGCGTGTGTCACGTGCTCGGCGCGGACCAATCCGAGGGCCCGCCGGGAAGCAGGTCAGCCTGGGCCAAAGTCCGCCTCCTCCCTCCCGGCGAGAGGCTCCCAGCTAATTACCGTAATTGCAGTGGGAGAGCTGCCGGGTGCGCGGAGGCTGGGGCTGGGGGCTGGGCAGACCCTGAGGAGCTGAGTGGGGAGGGCTGGAAAACAGGACTCTCTCCTCCAACAGCCTTGCCGCTGCCTCCAACGCCACCATCGAAGCGCTCATTAGGCGCCTACTGTGTGCACCTGCTGTTGGAGGGGGTGGGGTTGGAGTGTTTCCAGTGGGGTGGGGAACCCTAGCCTCCAGCCTGGGTAAACCTAGATTTGGGGGTTCGGGGAACAGATTTGACTCTTAAGACTCGGGGTCTCATAGAAACTGTCCAATCACCGTTGGCTGTATTGAACCAACCCCTCCCTCCCCCATCCCGATGGGTCATGGCTTCCTCCTGCACAAAAATACAAAAAGTTTAACTCTTGAAGGGAGTGTATTAAAATATTTGTCTCTGGGTGGACAGAGTTCACATCCCGTCTCTGCCATTTACTGCTGTGTGACTCCAGGTGAGTCCCTTAACCTCTCTAAGCCCTCCACTCCTCATCAGTTAAAAAAAAACAAATAGGACCGGGCACACTGCCTCACGCCTGTAATCTCAGCACTTTGGGAGGCCGAGGCGGGCAGATCACCTGAGGTCGGGAGTTGGAGACTAGCCTGGCCAACATGGTGAAACCCCATCTCTACTACAAGTATAAAAATTACCCGGGCCCGGTGGCAGGCACCTGTCGTCCCAGCTACTCGGGAGGCTGAGGTAGGAGAATCGCTTGAACCTGGCAGGTGGAGGCTGCAGTGAGCTGTGATGGGGTCATTGTGCTCCAGCCTGGGTGACAGAGCCAGACTCCCTCTTGTATTATTGAGAGAATGTGTGTGAAGTATACAGGAAGTATTTAATAAACAGCAGCTAATGATCACCGTGGTCCCAGCTCTCAGTTAGGAGCTGTGAGGCCTTCCAAGTGTCATTGAATGGCACTGAGCCCCCATCGTTTCCATAGATAAGGTGAAGGAGTGGGAGAAGTGGCTTTGTGTCAGATTCCCTGCCACTGTACTTTGTTTCTTACACAATGTTCTCTGGGTTGTTTTTGTTTCTAATTATTAATAGCTCAAGGCCAGGTACAGTGACTCTCACCTGTAATCCCAGCACTTTGGGAGACCTGACGGAGGCAGGAGGATCTCTTGAGGTCAGGAGTTCAACACCACCCTGGGTTTCAGAGTGAGACCATGTCTCTAAAAAAACCCAGAAATTTTTAAAAAAGAAAGAAAATTAGCTCAAAGTGGGGGCCTTCATGTGAAGGCATTTAAATTTCTGATTCCTGGACTACCTTATTTTTATTTATTTATTTATTTATTTTGAGATGGAGTTTTGTTCTTATTGCCCAGGCTGGGGTGCAATGGTGAGATCTCGGCTCAATGCAACCTCTGCCTCCCAGGTTCAAGCGATTCCCCTGACTCAACCTCCTGAGTAGCTTGGATTACAGGCACGTGCCACCTGTATTTTGTATTTTTAGTAGAGACCGGGTTTCACCGTGTTGGCCAGGCTGGTCTCAAACTCCTGACCTCAGGTGATCCTCCCGCCTTGGCCTCTCAAAGTGCTGAGATTACAGGCTTGAGCCACCGCACCCGGCCTAGCTGATCTCTTAACCCCTTTCCAGTTCTTTGCTTTGTTTTTTCTTTTGTCAACAAACATTAATTGAGCACCTAGTGTGTACCAGGCTCTACTGTGCATCTGAGTCCTCAGTCTCGCTGGGCTGAAATCAGGGTCCAGCTGAGCCGGACTGCAGGACAGCTTCGAGGAATAAATGAGATCCTTCAGTCATTCAATGAATTTCAGGCATTGGGAAATACAGTGCCAATAGTGGTGACTATGGCGTTGACCACAGGAAGTGGCCCAGGACCTCAGGGGACAGTAGGGCGCATCTGGTCATCGTTCAGTTTCGCCGGTGCTGGTTTCCTCCTCCAGGTCTTTCTTCCCGCTCGCTGCTCCATCTTTCCCAGAAGACTTGCCCTGACTTTCCTCTCCTCACCTGCTCCAGGAACAGCAGGAGCAAAGATACAAATGGCAGAGCCTCTGAGGGGCTCCCCTGGGTGTACCCCCCTCCACCACCATGGCTGCCAGGAACTGTCTTCCTATCTGCTCCCCTCTTAGGAGGGCGGACACCAGAAGGCAGTTGCAGAGGAGGACTGTACTTGGAAGTTGTTTTTGTTGTTGTAGTTGTTGTTGTTTTTGAGACAGGGTCTTGCTCTGTTGCCCAGTCTGGGATGCAGTGGCACGATAATAGCTGACTGCAGCCTCGACCTCCTGAGCTCAAGCCATGCTCCTGCCTCAGCCTCCAGGGTAGCTCGGACCACAGGCGCATGCCACTATGCCCAGCTAATTTTTGCATTTTTTTGTAGAGGCAGGGTCTAGCTATGTTGTTTAGGCTGGTCTCAAACTCCTGGCCTCTAGTGATCCTCCAGTCTTGGCCTCCCAGATTGCTGAGATTACAGGTGTGATCCACCATGCCTGGCCCAGAATTTTGTTCATATGCATTTTTCAGGAGCCTCTGCAAACTAAGAAGGGAGAATACAGCTTTCATGCGAGGGCCTCCCAGGACTCAGGGCTGGAGAACAAACCAGGTCTGCAGGAACTTGGCTTGACTCTGCAGCCCAAGAGCCACCTTTTTGGAGGCTGGGGGTCTGGTCCCACTTCAGACAGGCACCAACCACAGAATCCAGCTGAAAGTGGGGACTCTGGTCTCAAAAGGCAGCTCTCTGCGTCTCTGCTGTGTGAACTTGGGCAAGTGTCTCAACTCTCCGCTTGCTTCTGCCCCTGGGAAATGGTGCGAATAAGCACCAAGCTTGGAAAGCTAATGTGAGGATGAGATGAAGAGAAGAGCCGGTTTTCAATAAATGGTAGCTGGCACCATCATTTACACAGACTGGGGACTGATTGGAAGGAAGCCGTGACGGCCACGGAACCAACAGAAAGCTAGAAAATCGCTTTTGAGAACAGGCAGATGCCAAGAGAAGAGCCATTGAGGGGAGCAGCAAGATGGTGGAGAAATACCAAGCCTAGCCCCAGACAGCCTCCGTCTTTCAGTATGACTACGGGCTAGCAATCCGACCTCTGTCTTCTTCCCTTTTCCCTATCTTTCAAACAGGAACAAAACAACAGGTCCTGGTTCCCTGGAGGATGAGGGTGTGAGTTGGAACAGATACCTTGGAAAGGTTTCAGAAGGTTCCAGAAAGTTCTGGAAGGTCCAGATCTGGAACTCATCATATCATTGACAAATACCTATTGGGAATCAGTATTTTCAGGACATTGTGCTTCACGTTAGGGCTGCCAGAAAGTATTAAGCCAAGAAAAGAAACATTAAAGAAGGGGATAGGAAAGCTGGATTCTAGTCCTGCCTGGGCCTCTGACGTGCTGCTAGAGCTCTCTGGGCCTCAAGGAATTGAAAAGTAGGGGGGCTCTATAATAGGAAGGCCACCCTTCAGAGCCCTTCTCTGCCCCCTGTTTGCTGGATGTCCCTGGGGAAAATGTCTCCACCTCTCTGGGACTCAGTTTCCACATCAGAACACTGAGATTCAGTGACTGTACTGCAGGGCAGCTTTAAGGAGTAACTTAGATCATTCAGTCACTCAGTGAATTTCAGGCATTGGGAAATACAGTGCCAATTAAAATGTACGACCTGGCTCTCTATGGTCTATAAAGCGCTTAGCACATAGTGAGTGACAGACAATGAGCACCAACATCGGGCCACCATCATCACCCGTAAAGTGCTTGGCACAAAATAGATGCTCAATAAACCCTAGTTCATAATACTGCAGTAGTTCCAGGACTGACATTGCAAGATTCTCTCCTCTCCCACTGCGTCCGAAGCATTAACGTGCCAGGAAGCGGGAACTGAGACCTTCATTAGGGATTCCCTGGGTGGCCTCAGGTGGGGAGGGTGACCTGTGTGTGGTCCTGTTTTCGTGCCCTGCCTCTTCTGGGTAAACGCCTCTGCTAATCTCCCCTTGCCCGGGCTGCGGGTCAGGTTTCGGGGCCCCAGGCAGATGTTGTCCAGAGTAGCCCTGTTTCCTTAATCCTCAGGGCTCCAGAAATTGTCCTTAGAAGAAAGAACAACAGACCCGCTGAGGTCACCATCTGTGCAGTCTTGATTTGTAAATGCTCATGAGGGTGGCAGAAAACAGGTCTCTATAGTAACGGCTGAGGAAGGGGCTGCCTGTGCTTGCGTGTGTGCATGTGTCTGTGTGTGCACACGCACACACAGGGAGGAGGAATTGTCCAAGACCCTTATTCCTAGACTTTTCTTTTCTACCCTGATGAGCTATTAATTAATACTCATTGCTGCCTTGTTATTCCAGAGACAATTAGCTACTGTTCCTAACTGGAGTCGTGGGGACATTTTCTAAAGAGATTCGTTTGCCTCTGCCCACCCACACTTGTCTATCTCCTGGGACACAAGGAAATGTTACAGAACACAGAGACCCAGAGAGGAGAAAAACTGAACAAAGGGGTCTCTCCGGGAAGCTCAGATTCTCAGCGAATAGACAAGGGCAGAGCCTGAATGAGCAAGGACCCAGTGCACGGAAAGTTATTATAAAAACATCAGCTGGCCGGGCGCGGTGGCTCACGCCTGTAATCCCAGCACTTTGGGAGGCCGAGACGGGCAGATCACGAGGTCAGGAGATCGAGACCATCCTGGCCAACATGGTGAAACCCCGTCTCTACTAAAAAATACAAAAAACTAGCTGGGCGCGGTGGCGGGCGCCTGTAGTCCCAGCTACTCGGGAGGCTGAGGCAGGAGAATAGTGGGAACCCGGGAGGCGGAGCTTGCAGTGAGCTGAGATCCGGCCATAGCACTCCAGCCTGGGCAACAGAGCGAGACTCCGTCTCAAAAAAAAAACAAAACAAAACAAAAAAACATCAGCTATAGCTGGGCGCGGTGGCTCACGCCTGTAATCCCAACACTTTGGGAGGCCAAGGCAGGAGGATCACTTGAGGTCAGGAGTTCGAGACCAGCCTGGCCAATGTGGTGAAACCCCCCCTCTACTAAAATACAATCGCTCTGGAAGTTTGACGGTTTCTTATAAAGTTAAATATACACTTCCCATATGACCCAGCCATCGCACTCCTAGGTGTTACCCTAGAGATGTGAAAATTTATCACCCACATGAAAGCCTGCATGAAAATATTTATAGCAGCTTTATTCCTAATAATCTCCAAACACAGAAGATGTTCCAGAACCTAATGTCCTTGGACTGATGAATGGCTAAACAGCCATAGTTCATCCACATGATGGAATACTACTTAATAATAAAAAGGAACTAACTCCGGGTTCACACAGTAGCATGAATGGATCTCCAGTGTGTTCTACTGAGGGAAGGAAGCCAGGCTGGGCACGGTGGCTTACGCCTGTAATCCCAGCAATTTGGGAGGCCAAGGTGGGCAGATTGCTTGTGGTCAGGTTGACCAGCCTGGCCAACATAGTGAAAACTCATCTCTACTAAAAATACAAAAATTAGCCGAGTCTGGTGGCGGGTGCCTGTAATCCCAGCTACTTGGGAGGCTGAGGCAGGAGAATCACTTGAAACCGGAAGGTGGAGGTTGCAGTGAGTTGAGATTGTGCCACTGCACTCCAGCGTGGGTGACAGAGTGAGATTCCAACTCAAAAATAAAATAAAATAAAATAAAATAAAACAAAACAAAATAGTAAGATAAAAAATAAAAATAAAAAGTAGCAAATGTGCATGTGGGCGGAGAATGTACACACTTATATATGCGTGTGCTTCTGGAAGGGCACAGGAAATGGAATGAACAATTGATAAGAGATTAAACTTTGGGGTTAACAGACTGGGGTCCCCATCCCAACTCCCACACCCTCTCCTTGTGGTCCTTCCGCAAGCCCCTTCCCCTCTCTAGCCATCTATAAAACGTGCATATCAGCGAGGCATGATAGCTCATGCCTGGAATTTCAGCACTTTGGGAGGCTGAGGTGGGAGGATCGCAGAGCCCAGGAGTTCAAGACCAACCTGGGCAACATAGGGCGACCCTGTCTCTACAAATAATTTTTAAAATTAGCCTGGCATGGTGGTGCACACCTGTAGTCCCAGCTATTCAGGAGGCTGAAGTAGGAGGATTGCCTGAGCCAGGAGGCAGAGACTGCAGTGAGCCATGATTGTACTACTGAACTCCAGCCTGGGTCACAGAGTGAGACCTTGTCTCAAAAAAAAAAAAAAAAAAAAAAAAAAGAAGTCTTTCTTTTTTTTTTCTTTTTTATTTTTTTTGAGATGAAGTCTCGTTCTGTCGCCCAGGCTGGAGTGCAGTGGCGCGATCTCGGCTCACTACAACCTCCTTCTCCCAGGTTCAAGCCATTCTCCTGCCTCAGCCTCCCAAGTAGCTGGGATTACAAGCATCTGCCACCACACCCAGCTAATTTTTTGTATTTTTAGTAGAGACGGGGTTTCACCATCTTGGCCAGGCTGGTCTTGAACTCCTGACCTCGTGATTTGCCCACCTCAGCCTCCCAAAGTGCTGGGATTACAGGCATGAGCCACCACACCCAGCCAAAAAGCCTGCCTCTCTCTCTCTCTCTCTCTCTCTCTCTCAGTGTGTATTTTGAGATGGAGTTTTGCTCTTGTTGCCCAGGCTGGAGTGCAATGGCACAATCTCAGCTCATTGCAACCTCCAACTCTTGGGTTCAAGCGATTCTCCTGCCTCAGCCTCCTGAGTAGCTGGGACTACAGGCATGCACCACCATGCCCAACTAATTTTTGTATTTTTAGTAGAGACGGGGTTTCAACATGTTGCCCAGTCTGGTCTCAAACTCCTGACCTCAGGTCATCCACTTGCCTGGGCCTCCCAAAGTGCTGGGATTACAGGCACCCTGCTAAAAAGAACTAACTTTCTTTCCTTCTTTCTTTCCTTCCTTCTTTTTTTTTTTTTTTTTTTTTTTTTTTTTGAGACGGAGTCTTGCTCTGTCGCCCAGGCTGGAGTGCAGTGGCATGATCTCCCCTCACTGCAAGCTCCGCCTTCTGGGTTTACGCCATTCTCCTGGCTCAGCCTCCCGAGTAGCTGGGACTACAGGCGCCCGCCACCTCGCCCGGCTAGTTTTTTGTATTTTTTTTTTTAGTAGAGACGGGGTTTCACCGTGTTAGCCAGGATGGTCTCGATCTCCTGACCTCGTGATCCGCCCGTCTCGGCCTCCCAAAGTGCTGGGATTACAGGCTTGAGCCACTGTGCCTGGCCAATATTTTTAATAGAGACAGGGTTTCACCATTTGGTCAGGCTGGTCTCAAATTCCTGACCTCAGGTCATCCACCCGCTTCGGCCTCCCAAAGTGCTGGAATTACAGGGGTGAGCCAACGTGCCTGACCGGGATCTATCTTATCAGGCTGCCCTGAGGCCTTCAGAACACACATCAGGTGAAATGTTTGGCACTGACCCTGGCACAGAGTAAAAGCTTAGGGATGAGGGGAGAGAAAGGGTGGGAGGTTTTCCTGTGCAACCTAAGGAACTTCACTTTGGTCCTGGCCTGAATGATCAGGTCCTGTCCAGCTGTCCCCAGATTTATATCCTAACTGTCCCCTCTACGCTTGCTCACCCTCCAGGGCCTGTTCTTTCCCCCACCTCCAGCAGGGCCTTTACACTAACTGTTCCTTCAGCCCAATACCCATACCAGCATGTGAGCAGGGTTTTTGTGTCTTTACCCGCCGTAAAGACAAGGTTGTTTGCTGAATTCATGTATGTATCTCCAGTGCCTAGTACAACAAAAGTTTGTTGAGCAAATACATGGGTGGAATAGATCAGGAAAGAATAACAGTTGTGTCATTACAAAACTTACCATAAACAGACACGATTGCTAGTGCCATGCCAAGCCATGTTGGGACCTTAGGCAAAAGGAAAAGTCAGAAAGGCTGGTTCTGCCTTTATTGACATTTTTGATATTTTGTTCATTGTGGATTTTGGCATACATTTTGATTTCTTAAAACATAGCACTGATTTTTTTTGTTTGTTTGTTTGTTTGAGACGGAGTCTCGCTCTGTCGCCCAGGCTGGAGTGCAGTGGCCGGATCTCAGCTCACTGCAAGCTCCACCTCCAGAGTTCACGCCATTCTCCTACCTCAGCCTCCGGAGCAGCTGGGACTACAGGCGCCGGCCACCTCGCCCGGCTAGTTTTTTGTATTTTTTAGTAGAGACAGGGTTTCACCGTGTTCGCCAGGATGGTCTCGATCTCCTGACCTCATGATCCACCCGCCTCGGCCTCCCAAAGTGCTGGAATTACAGGCTTGAGCCACTGCACCCGGCCTTTTTTTTTTTTTTTTTTTGAGACAGAGTCTTGCTCTGTCACCTAGGCTGGAGTGCCGTGGTGCAATCATAGCTCACTGCAGCCTCGACCTCCTGGCCTCAAGTGATCCTCTCACCTCAGCCTCCCAAGTAGCTGGAACCACAGGTGCCATTCTCTCTCTCGCGCGCTCTCCCCTCCGACCCCTCTCTCTCTCTCTCCTCCCCCTCTCTCTCAGAAACGGGGTCTCACTGTGTTGCCCAGGCTCATCTTGAACTCCTCAAGTGATCCTCCCACCTTTGCCTCCCGAAGTGCTCAATGGCATGAGCCATTGCACCTGGCCTGAAATACTACTTATCTTGATTATTGAGTTTTTTGGTGTTCCTTTAAATTTTGCACCTGAGGCCAGTGCCTCACTCAAGTCATTAGCGCCTGCCCTGATTATTTCCAACATGCAATCCACATCATATCATTAATTCCTCATCAAACGCTCTACTATTACCACTTTACAGTTGCAAAAAGTGAGGCACAACTGTGCCCAATGTCCCAAAGGAACGAGAAGAAAAATCTGAATTTGAACCCCAGCTTCTTCGTTTTTTGGTTCAGAGCCTGCCCAGTATAGCACTACAATAAGCTGAATTTTATAAGTTGGGTTTTGAGTCAAGGAATCAAAAGCTTCAGGCTTAAGTCCCATCTCTGCCCCAGAGTCTTCTGAGTCCTCCATTTTCACAGACGTCAGTTGCCCTAGGTGGAACTGGACTTTAATATTCTCAACAGCCCTTATTTTTCCCAAAACAGTTTACCAGCTTTTTCTTTCCTGAACCAGGAGCAATCACAAAAATTGGGAATGCGAAGAAACAGGTACCAGCCAGGACACCTGAACCAACTTGGAGCTCAGGAACCCAGGAGGGGATTGGAGAGAGTGTGGAGACTCCGTGGTCCACAATGAATGCTCCTTCCCCATCCAAAAAAAAAAAAAATCCTCTAGCCCAGTTTTTGGGCCGGTGCCAGACTTTTATTCTGAAGCGTGGGCCACAACCTATGAGGTAATCTTTGGAGCTTCATTCTGAGGCGGAATCCCATTGGCCAGTTGGGGAAGCCCCTCCCAGGATTCCTGGCGCTCCGCCTTCCCCGAAGCCTATAAAAGCGCAGGTCCCTGCCTCGGCAGCCACGGGACACCTGCATCTGCCAACAAGACTGGAAGCAGGTGAGGCACACAGAGGGGGAGGCCCGCAGCTGCGTGGGAGGAGGGGTGGTCTGAGGGACATGGGATGCCGGGAATTAGACTGGTTTGCAGGTCGGCGCGTGGACATTTTCCCAGGAACGGACAGAGACAGCGAAGTTTGACGGTCTGGAAAGCAGAAATCAGTGGGGCTGACTGCTTGGGAGGTAAGTTCTGGGGACGTGGTACAGGGTGAGGAGCAGGTATCAGTGCTAGTTGCGACCCCTCCGTGTCTCCCCCTCCCAATGCCATTCTGAAGCTCCCCAGGAAGAAGCTAGGAGGGGAAATAAATTGAGTGGGGGTGGGGTTTCCCAAGAATCGGAGGAACCGAGAACGAAGAGGGGTGGGGGAACCGGGAAAGAGAGAGAGGAAAATCAAGTTTTCTTCAGCACGAGGGACAGCTCTCCCCCGACCAAAGGAGGAGAATGCTATTTATTTCAGCACCAAATATACGGACAGCGCCTCTCGGGGGTTCCAAGGAGAGGACCGCGATCTGTTTCAGCACCGGGGCTCAGGACAGTTCCCAGAGGGCTCCGTTTCGGCGCCAGAACCCTGGACAACTCCCCCAGGTAACGGAAGAACCCTTTGACCCTGATTTTACAGGAGGAGGACGAGAGAGGGTGGTGTGAGGTGCCTGGCATTTCTGGAGACCTGCTCCTCATGTAATGGATCTTTAAACAAAGTACTTTCCAGATAAGCACACACAGAAGTCTGCAATTTTCTTTTTTTTTTTTTTTTTTTTCGAGACGGAGTCTTGCTCTGTTGCCCAGGCTGGGGTGCAGTGGCACGATCTCGGCTCACTGCAACCTCTGCCTCCCGGGTTCAAGGGATTCTCCTGCCTCAGACTCCCGAGTATCTGGGATTACAGGTACCGCCACCACTCCTGGCTAATTTTTGTATTCTTAGTAGAGACGGGGTTTCACCATGTTGGCCAGGCTGGTCTCAAACTCTTGACCTCGTGATCCGCCCACCTCAGCCTCCCAAAGTGCTGGGATTATAGGTGTGAGTCACCGCACCTGACCCAAGTCCGGAATTTTCAACAGGTAAGATGCCTCACTGGGGTAACAGGTGCCTGCTAACATGACATTATGGTGTCCCTTCCAGACTTCAGTGAGGAACCTTGTGCCAAGCATTGTACATACAGCATATCATGCCATCTTCAACCCTAGGACATGGCTATTACTGTGCCCACGTGACATTTGGGGAACCCAAGGCCCCGAAAAAGGCAGAAAAATAACCCACGCAGGGGCTCTCAGCCCACAAGTGAAGCTGTAAGTCAACCGCATCCATCCAACTCTAAATCCCATGTCTCTGACGTGCCTGGGTGGGAGTTGGGCCCTTGGAGATCAGACTCTGCCTCTCTCCAGGAGAACCGGGAATGGAAAACAGGGAGGCAGCACAGAGGCAGGAAGCCCAGGTGTCACAGCTTGGCTCAGGTGAGAAGGAGGAACTGGGCAGCGATCTCAGACATGGGGCAGGGGGTGGTGAAGAAGATTAGAGTGGCTATGGTCTAGTGCTGTGTGGAAGACTAGTGATTTTGTTGTTCTGATGTGCTACGACAACAAGTCACAGCCGGCCTCATAGCGCAGACTCCCTTCGACCTTCGCCTTAAATGGGCTGGCCCGTGGGGGAGAACCGGGGAGGTCGGGGAGGAATCGCTTCTACTTGGAGTGGGGGCTGGCTCACTCCAGGGGATACAGGCACAGGGAAGGAAGGGAAGCAAACAAGGACATACATCCTGTGCTCATACAGCCACGGACCATGTATGGGGTTGGTCACATCACTCGGACGTCCCCACAAGCCTGGAGATAGAAAATACCTGACTCTAAACCCAAGACCTCTAACCACCTCATGGCGCTTTCCTGGGGGACTCAATGAGGGAATGGCATTTAAAGCCCTCCATAGACCAGGGTTCTCAGGGTACTTTTCTATTAAAAAAAATTTTTTTTTGGCTGGTCGTGGTGGCTCATGCCTGTAATCCCAGCACTTTGGGAGGCTGAGGCAGGTGAACCACTTGAGGCCAGGAATTCAAGACCAGCCTGGACAACATGGTGAAACTCCATTTCTCCTAAAAATATAAAAATTGGGTGTTGTGGATCACACCTGTAGTCCCAGCTACTCGGGAGGCTGAGGCATAAGAATCCCTTGAACCCAGGAGGCAGAGGCTGCATGACCAAGTTTGCACCACTACACTCCAGCCTGGGCAACAGAGAGAGATTCTGTCTCAAAAAACATTTTTTTTTTTTTTTTTTTCGGAAAGACATGGTCTCCTGCCTCAGCCTCTCAAAGTGCCAGGATTACAGGTGTGAGCCGCCAAACCCAGCCTAAGGGTACTTTTCAATAAAAGTTCCAGAAGTGGGCTGGGTGTGGGAGCTCACACCTGTAATCCTAACATTCTGGGAGGATGAGATGGGAGGATTGCTTGAGCACAGGAGTTTGAGACCAGCCTGGGCAATATAGTGAGACCCCGTCTCTACAAAAAATGTTTTGTTTTTTTGTTTTGTTTTGTTTTTGTTTTGTTTTTAATTGGCTGGGTGAGGTGACACAAGCCTGTAGTCCCAGCTACTTGGGAGGTGCGAGGAACACTTGAGCCTGGGAGGTCAAGGCTGCAGCGAGCCGTGACTGCACCGCTGCACTCCAGACTGGGCAACAGAACAACACCCTGTATCAAAAAAAAAAAAAGTTTCAGAAAGGATTATTTTCCTGTCTGCTACCCATCAGTGTCATGGGCCAATCATAGGACAAGTGTGAACTTGTGCCTGGTGGTGACTTAGGATATCATAAAGGCTCACCTCTTTTGCCAGGTGTGATGGCTCACACTTGTAATCCCAGCACTTTGGGAGGCCAAGGTGGGAGAATAGCTTGAGCTCAGGAGTTCGAGACCAGCCTGGGCAACATAGCAAGACCTCATCTCAATAAAAAAATAAATAATAAATAAATAAAAAAGACTCACCCCCAATTCTCTGCAACACCCTAATCCAGTGACAAACTCCACATGGTACCTGTTCTCCAGCCTCAGGGCTTTTGCCTTTGCTGTTCCTGCAGCTTGGAATGTACTCCCCCCACCTCCACCCAGAGCTCCCAACAACTGACCCTGCCTTCTTCTGCAGGCTCCGTTTCATCAAAGGAAATGATCCTTATTGCCTCACCATTGCCCACGTGAAGTCTGTATTGACATTCTCATAGACCTAGGATATTGTGTCTGCAGCACATAGTCCAGTTATTTTCATGTTATCTACTGACAGGTCTATTTGTCTCCCTGTTACACTGTGAGCTCCGTGAGGACAGAAACAATGTTGGTATTTTCACTGCTGTGTCCCCAGTGCCTGGTCCAGGGCCCGGCACACAGCAGGCGTACAATAAGCATGTGTTGAATCAATAAAGGCATCAAAGAATAAACCAATACATCAATCAATAAATGAATGAATGGCCTCAGCAAACACAGGAAGATCCTTCTTCTAGGTCTCCCCCAGAGAGATACCAGAGAGCGATGGTTGCTGCAGGTGTTTATTGGGGAAGCATAATTGAATCTGTGGACACTTAAGGGCCGGCCAGCCAACTCATAGCCCCAAGAGAGAGAGCCAGGCTCATTTAATTAGCAATTACAAGGCATTGATTCCTTATTCGCTCTGGCAACCCTTGTCTCCCTCCTCAGCCCCAGACAAATGAAATCTTTCTGTCTCTCCCAGGAGGACTGCCTCAGTGGGTCTATTAACAAGCAGAGAAAATGAGATTAGAAGACACCTAAATGCCAGAGGCACTTTATGAATGGGCTGAGCAGAGGGAGGTTCAATGTCTGGGTTAGGTCTAATTGTGGGAGTTTTCCTGGTCTATTTAGAATTGCCCCCTGGGAATGCAAGGTCTTTCAGAAAGGAAAAGGCACACAGATATTGCCTTTTGGGGTCCTCAATGGAGGAGGGCATTCTACTATGGGTGTCTCCCAATCACCACAAATTAATCATTTCAAACTGAACACTCAATCTTCTCAGCCCCCAGCTTCCTCCCCCAATGTGCCCATAAATATGACAGTCCTCCTACATGCCCAAGACCCTCCCCTCCTCATCCACTCCCCGTGGTCCCCAAGATGAGTCACTGTGATCAAGTCCATCCTCTCTCCTCCAGCCCTCCGCCTCCATGACCTCCACCTCACTGCACGTCCCAATCTCCTCACTGTCTCCCCTCCCAGCATACGCACACATGCAGCCTGTTCATTCTCTACACGCAGCGAGAGGACTTTCCAGAACACACATCTGACCAAGTTCCACTCCTGCCTGTCACACTTCCAAGAGCCCTACTGACTGCAGAATAACATTCAAATATCTGGTCGGGAGTGGTGACCACTTTGGGAGGCCAAGGCGGGTGGATCACTTGCACAGGACCACAGATGTGTGCCACCACACCAGCTAATTTTTATATTTTTTAATTTTATATTTTTAGTAGAGATGGAGTTTCACCATGTTGGCCAGGCTGGTCTTGAACTCCTCACCTCAAGTGATCCACCCGCCTCAGCCTCCCAAAGTGCTGGGATTACAGGCATGAGTCACCGCACCGGCCTAATTTTTTTTCAGAGCCTTGCTCTGTTGCCGAGGCTGGAGTGCAGTGGCACCATCTCGGTTCACTGCAACCTCTGCCTCCTGGTTTCAAGCGATTCTCTTGGCTCAGCCTCTCGAGCAGCTGGGATTATAGGCATGCACCACCACACCCAGCTAATTTTTGTATTTTTAGTAGAGGTGGGGGTCCTGCCGTTTTGGCACAGTTGGTCTTGAACTCCTAACCTCAAGTGATCCGCCCACCTCGGCTTCCCAAAGTGCTGGGATTACAGGCACGAGCCACTGTGCCTGGCCCTTATCCTTCTCCCTCCCTCCCTCCCTCCCTCCCTCCCTTCCTTCCTTCCTTCCTTCCTTCCTTCCTTCCTTCCTTCCTTCCTTCCCTCCCTCCCTCCCTCCTTCCCTCTTTCTCTCTCTCTCTCTCTCTCTCTGTCTTTCTTTCTGACAGAGTTTTGCTCTTGGTTGCCCAGGCTGGAGTGCAATGGCATGATCTCAGCTCACCACAACCTCCACCTCCCGGGTTCAAGCGATTCTCCTGCCTCAGCCTCCCGAGTAGCTGGGATTAAAGGTATGCACCACCACGCCCGGTTAATTTTGTATTTTTAATAGAGACAGGGTTTCTCTATGTCGGTCAGGCTGCTCGTGAACTCCAGACCTCAGGTGATCTGCTCACCTCGGCCTCCCAAAGTGCTGGGATTATAGACGTGAGCCACCGCACCCGGTCGGCCCTTATTGATTCTTATTAAAGCCACACTCACCCTTTATTTCCCCCCAAAGACCCCTGGGAGCCCTCAGTTTTTCCTGGCAGTTTCATCTTCGTACCCTCCTCCTCCTCACACACATGCCTAGCTCAGCGCTGGCATCCAGTATTCACTTTGGGTATAAATGCTTGTGCCTGAACCCATCACCTTCATCAGACACAGAATCCTGGAGGCCACACACCCCTGTAAAGATGAGCCATCGGCCGGGCGCGGTGGCTCACGCCTGTAATCCCAGCACTTTGGGAGGCCGAGACGGGCGGATCATGAGGTCAGGAGATCGAGACCATCCTGGCTAACACGGTGAAACCCCGTCTCTACTAAAAAAATACAAAAAAACTAGCCAGGCGAGGTGGCGGGCACCTGTAGTCCCAGCTACTCGGGAGGCTGAGGCAGGAGAATGGCGTGAACCCGGGAGGCGGAGCTTGCAGTAAGCTGAGATCCGGCCACTGCACTCCAGCCTGGGCGACAGAGCGAGACTCAGTCTCAAAAAAAAAAAAAAAAAAAAAAAAAAGATGATCCATCACCCACGGAGGCCCCACCAATTTACCACCTTCTCCCAGCCACCCCCAAGGACCCAACTTGCAGCTGCCTACCCAATGGCTTTAGAAACTAAAAAAGGTGAAAGAGTTTCCATCCCTGACCTCCTGGGCTTTGCTGTTACGGCTGGTTAACTTGACGGAAGAACACATTATACTTCATTTCGTGCTGTTGTCTTGTTGGAAAAAAAAGTGGCAGCTGGGTGCAGTGGTGCACATTGTAGTCACAGCCACTTAGGAGGAGAATTGCTTGAGCACAGGAGTCAGAGGCTACACTGAGCTATGATCGCCCCCCTACACTCCAACCTGAGCAACAGAGCAAGACTCTCTTTAAAAAAATATGAGAGGCCGCGTGCAGTGGCTCATGCCTGTAATCCCAGCACTTTGGGAGGCCGAGGCAGGCAGATCACGATGTCAGGAGATCAAGACCATCCTGGCTAACATGATGAAACCCCGTCTCTACTAAAAATACAAAAAATAGCCGGGTGTGGTAGCGGGTGCCTGTAGTCCCAGCTACTCGAGAGGCTGAGGCAGGAGAATGGCGTGAACCCGGGAGGTGGAGCTTGCAGTGAGCTGAGATCGCACCACAGCACTCCAGCCTGGGTGACAGAGCAAGATTCTTGTCTCAAAAAAAATAAAAAATAAAAATATGTGAGAGAGGCTGGGCACGATGGCTCCTGCCTGTAATCCCAGCACTTTGGAAGGCCAAGGCAGGTGGATTGCTTGAGCTCAGGAGTTCAGGACCAACCTGGCCAACATGGTGAAACCCTGTCTTTACCAAACATACAAAAACAAAACAAAACAAAAATTGTTGAACATGATGTCACAAGCCTGTAGTCCCAGCTTCTAAGGAGGCTGAGGTGAGAGGATCGTCTGAGCTTGGGAGGCAGAGGTTGCAGTGAGCCAAGATCGCACCACTGCACTCCAGCCTGGGTGACAGAGTGAGACCCCAACTCAAAAAAAAAAAAATTAAAAAGCCGGGTGTGATGGCTCACGCCTATAATCCCAGCACACTTTGGGAGGCCGAGGCGGGCAGATCACTAGGTCAAGAGATTGAGACCATCCTGGCTAACACGGTGAAACCCTGTCTCTACTAAAAATGCAAAAAAAAAAAAAAAAAATTAGCTGGCTGTGGTGGTGTGAGCCTGTAGTCCCAGCTACTCGGGAGGCTGAGGCAGGAGAATTGCTTGAACCCAGGAGGCAGAGGTTGCACTGAGCTGAGATCGCACCACTGCACTCCAGCCTGGGCGATAGAGCAAGACTCCGTCTCAGAAAAAAAAAAAGTGAGAGAGATCCCCTTCTACTCCGGCCATAGAGCAATTAAATTATGATTGTAATCACCCAGAGTTAAGTGTCAGAATCCACAGGTTAGCCAGGTGCAATGTCTCATGTCCTGTCATCCCAGTTGCCCAGGAGGCTGAGGTGGGAAGATGGCTTGAGGCCAGGAGTTTGAGACCAGTTTGAGTCTTACTATGTTGCTCACAACCCTCTCTTAAAAAAGAAAGAGGAGGCTGGGCATGGTGGCTCATGCCTGTAATCCCAGCACTTTGGGAGGCCAAGGCGGGTGGATCACCTGAGGTCAGGAGTTTGAGACCAGCCTGGCCAACATAGTGAAACCTGGATCTATTAAAAATACAAAAATTAAGGCCGGGTGCGGTGGCTCATGCCCGTAATCCCAGCACTTTGGGAGGCCGATGAAACCTTGTCTCTATTAAAAATATAAAAAATTAGCCGGGCATGGTGGCAGGCGCCTGTGGTCCCAGCTGCTGCAGAGACTGAGGCAGAAGAATGGCGTAAACCCAGGAGACAGAGCTTGCAGTGAGCTGAGACGGCGCCACTGCACTCCAGCCTGGGCGACAGAGCGAGACTCCATCTCAAAAAAAAAAAAAAAAAAAAAAAAAAAATTAGCCAAGCGTGGTGGCACACCTGTAATCCCAGCTACTTGAGAGGCTGCGGTGGGAGGATTGCTTGAACCAAGAAGGCAGAGATTACAGTGAGCCAAGATTGTGCCCCTGCACCCCAGCCTGAGCAACAGTGAGACTCTGCTTCAAAAAAAAAAAAAAAAAAAGCAGTTACTCCTCATTCTTCTTCCCACACTCCAGCCCCTGGCAGCTATTTATCTGATTTCTGTCTCTCTGGATTGGCCTGTTCTGGACAGGTCATAGAAATGGGATCACACACTGTGTAGCCTTTTGTGTCTGGCTTCTCTCACCTGAGCCTGACGTCCTCGAGGTTCTTGCTGTAGCCTGTGTTAGAGCCTCATTGCTTTTCATGGCTGAGTCATATTTCCGTTGCATGGATATACCACATTTTCCTTATTCAGACACTGTTTTGATGGCTTTAGACACATGATCTCCTGCGAGGTTGGTAGTCTTATTGCACCCCGTTTTGCAGGAGAGGAAACTGAGGCCCAGAGAGGTCAAGCAAGTTGCTCGAGGTTGCACAGCTGCTGGTGGTGTAGCCAGGATTCCAATCCAGGCAGTTTCATCTAGGGTCTGCAAGTTGAACCCCTACCTTCTACCCCTCTAACAGTTTAGTATTCAGAGACAATGTAGCAATTATTATCATTTTTTTAAAGATGGAGTCTCACTCTGTCACCCAGGCTGGAGTGCAATGGTGTAATCTCAGCCCACTGCAACTTCTGCCATCCGGATTCAAGCGATTATCCTACCTCAGCCTCCCGAGTAGCTGGGATTACAGGTACCCATCACCACGCTCAGCTAATTTTTGTATTTTTAGTAGAGACGAGGTTTCACCATGTTGACCAGGCTGGTCTTGAACTCCTGACTTCAAGTGATCTGCCTGCCTTGGCCTCCCAAAGTTCTGGGATTATGGGCGTGAACCACCACGCCCAGCCCAATCCAGGCAGTTTGATGCACAGTCTGCAAGTTGAACCCCTACCTTCCACCCCTCTAACAGTTTGGTATTCAGAGACAATGTGGCAATTATAATGTATCTCTCGGTCACTTGTGGCGGTCACCCAGCGAATCGTCCCCAGCTAGGGCTGGAACTGAAGACTCAGGCTTGGGGAGGAGTCAGTTCAGAAACCTTGAGGGTCTTCTCTGACGCCTGCCTGGCTCCCTTGCGTATGTTTTGGAGAAGTTTTTTGTAGGGAGGCAAGTGAGGGACGAGGGCAGAACTAAAACGCTGCAATATTCAAGGGCTCAAACGGTGGTTGTCTCCCACCAGGGAGGGCAGGGGGCTGCCAGAGAGAACCTTGATTATTTCCTGCACCTTAATGGGTCCTTCCTAAGAGAGTGGCTTTGGTTTCCATGACAACAAGCCGGCAGCATCAGAGCAAGATGGTGGAGTCTCCTCCCCCGACCCACATCTGGTTCTGGAATCTCTTCCTGTCATTCCAAATCGCAGGAATCCAGCTGTGGCTCAGCCCAAGACCAGAGCGGGCAGCCGGGCAGTGGGCAGCGCTCCTTCTCTGTGGCCTGGCAGGCAGGAGGACCTCTGGCCCTGCCCCACGCTGGTAAGGAAGAGATGAATGGACAGACATAGCATATGCCGGGCCTGGCACAGTGGCTTATGCCTGTAATCCCAGCAGTTTGGAAGGCTGAGGCAGGCGGATCACTTGAGGCCAAGAGTTTGAGACCAGCCTGGCCAACATGGTGAAACACCATCTCTACTAAAAATACAAAAACTAGCCAGGTATGATGGCACGTGACTGTAATCCCAGCTACTTGAGAGGCTGAGGCAGGAGAATGGCTTGAATCTGGGAGGTGGAGGTTGTAGTCAGCTGAGATTGTGTTATTGCACTCCAGCCTGGGCAACAAGAGTCAAACTCTGTCTCGGGAAAAAAAAAAAAAAAAAAAGCTACAGCCAAAAAGGGAACAGTGGGTCACGCCTGTAATCCCAGCACTTTGGGAACCCAAGGAGGGATGATTGCTTGAGGCCAGGAGTTCAAGATCAGCCTGGGCAACATGGCAAGACCATGTCTCACCAATAAGTAAATGAATAAAAAATTAGTTGGGTGTGGTGGCACATGCCTGTTGTCCTACTTGGGAGGCTGAGGAAGGAGGATTGCTTGAGCCCTGGAGCAGGAGGCTGCAGTGAGCCATGACTGTGCCACTGCACTCCAGCCTGGGTGACAGAACAAGTCCCTGTCTCAAAATAACAGCAACAAAACAAACAAGCAAAACAAAACAAGACAAAAAAACTCTACAGCTAACAGCACACTTAAGGGTACAAGACTGAATGCTTTCCCCCTAGAATGGGACTAAGACAGAGACGTCCAGCTCTGTCCCCCAGGCTGGAGTGCAGGGGTGTGATCTCAGCTCACTGCAACCTCCACCTCCTGGGTTCAAGCAATTATCATGTCCCAGCCTCCCATGTAGCTGAAATTACAGGTGTGCGCCACCACACCTGGCTAATTATTGGCGGGTAATTTTAGTAGAGACAAGGTTTCGACATGTTGGTCAGGCTGGTCTCAAACTCCTGGCCTCAAGTGATCCACCCGCCTCAGTTTTCCAAAGTGCTGGGATAACAGAGCCACTGTGTCCAGCCGACTCTCATATTTTCTTCCTTTTCTTTTTTTCTTTTTTCTTTTTTGAGACAAAGTCTCACTCTGTCACCCAGACTGAAATGCAGTGGCGCTATCTGGGCTCACTGCAACCTCCGCCTCCTGGGTTCAAGTGATTCTCATGTCTCAGGCTCCCGAGTAGCTGGGGTTACAGGTGCCCACCACCACGCCTGGCTACGTTTTGTATTTTAGTAGAGACGAGGTTTTACCATGTTGGCCAGGCTGGTCTCAAGCTCCTGACTTCAGGTGATCCACCTGTCTCAGCCTCCCAAAGTGCTGGAATTACAGGCAAGAGCCACCGCGCCCAGCCACCACTTCTATTCAATATTGTATTGGAAGTTCTAGCCAGAGCATAAGAAAAAAACAAAAAATAGGCCTGGCACGGTGGCTCACGCCTGTAATCCCAGCACTTTGGGAGGCCGAGGCGGGAGGATCACAAGGTCAGGAGATCGAGACCATCCTGGCTAACACGGTGAAACCCCGTCTCTACTAAAAATACAAAAAAATTAACTGTACACGGTAGTCCCAGCTACTAGGGAGGCTGAGGCAGGAGAATGGCGTGAACCCGGTAGGCGGAGCTTGCAGTGAGCCGAGATCCCACCACTGCACTCCAGCCTGGGTGACAGAGCGAGACTCCGTCTCAAAAAAAAAGAAAAAGGAAAAAACAAAAAGTAAAGGCATCCACATTGCAAAGAAGTAAAACTGTGTTTACTCATGGGTCCTGTGGTTGTCTATGTAGAAAATCTTACAGAATCTACAAAAGGTTGCAGGCTCCAAGAACAATATAAAACATTAATTATATTTCTATATCCTAGTAACAATCTTTCAGAAACTGAAATTAGACTGGGTGCGGTGACTCACACCTGTAATCCCAGCACTTTGGGAGGCCGAGGTGGGTGGATCACGAGGTCAGTAGATCGAGACCATCCTGGCTAACGCGGTGAAACCCCGTCTCTACTAAAAATACAAAAAATTAGCCAGGTGTGGTGGCGGCGCCTGTAGTCCCAGCTACTTGGGAGGCTGAGGCAGGAGAATCACTTGAATCAGGGAGGCGGAGGTTGCAGTGAGCTGAGATCATGCCACTGCACTCCAACCTCGGCGACAGAGCAAGACTCCATCTCAAAAAAATAAAATTAATAATAATAATAACAACAATAATAAAATCCACAAACATCTGTTTTATTGTGAAGATCTGATTCTCTCCCTTGAAAGTGGGCTAGATTTGGCAAATACGATGTGGCAGAAGTGACCCTGTGACTTCTGAGGCTGCGTAATAAGAGGTGATACTATACAGCTGCTGCCTGTTTCTCTCTCTGGGTGCGTGCTCCTGGGACCCAGCAGCCATCTTGTAAGGAAGCTCAAGCTACAATGAGGAGTTCCCACCGGCAGTCCCAGTTGAGGTCCTTCAAGATGACTCCAACCTCAGCCTCCTTAGGACTTGAACCACATAAGAACCGCCCCCAGTGAGAACTGTCTAGCAGAGTCCACTCTCAGAACCATGACAAGTAATAATAAGAGGTTGTTGTTTATGTCACTAACCTTGAGGTTGTTTGTTAAGTCAACTTACATATCTAGAGCGATCTGGAGCATTTCTTTCTTCCAAATCTCTACCTACAAAAAAAATCCCTGTCCAGGCTGGGCGTGGTGGCTCACGCCTGTAATCTCAGCACTTTGGGAGGCTGAGGTGGGCGGATTACGAGGCAGGAGATCGAAACCATCCTGGCTAACACGGTGAAACCTCGTCTCTATTAAAAATATAAAAAATTAGCCGGGCATGGTGGCGGACGCCTGTAGTCCCAGCTACTCGGGAGGCTGAGGCTGGAGAATGGCGTGACCCTGGGAGATGGAGCTTGCAGTGAGCCAAGATCGCGCCACTGCACTCCAGCCTGGGTGACAGAGCAATACTTCATCTCAAAAAAAAAAAAAAAAAAAAAAAAAAAAATCCCGGTCCATATGTCCATATTCAAAGACTAGCCTCGTCCATGAAGTATCTCCCAGCTTCCTCCTTCCCTCTCCAGCCAGATACAATTCATTCATTCTCCAGCTCCCGCATCCCCAGCCACACAGTCTAACTTGAGTTATTCTCCTCCCATCAGACTCTGGGCTCTTGAGAACATCTGCTTGTTTACTGCTATATAACCAGGATCCAGCACACAGCCCAGCACATAGCAGGTGCTAAGAATATAAATAAATGTGGCTGAATGTATAAATGAATGAAGAAATGAAACAAAGATACATACTAATGCCTTCAGGCTGTGCTACATTATATAAATCTATCTAGTCCCTTCAGGGAGTGGGAGACACACTGAGACTGTTTCTTAGAAACTAAACCATGTCATATTTTCCCAATGAACAGACAGTTCCCCGGAGAGGAAACAGACATTGTAAACAAACTCTTGGGGAACTGTGTGATTTGGTTAGTAATTATAGACAGGCAAATTAAAGCTACCAGCTAGCACGTGGCACGATTCCAGTTACTATTACTGTACCACAGATGACCTCAAAATGTTCAGGCTTAAAACGATCATCATGGCTGGGTGGAGTGGCTCACGCCTGTAATCCCAACACTTCGGGAGGCCGATGTGGGCGGATTGCTTGAGCTCAGGAGTTCGAGACCAGCCTGGGCAACACAGTGAAACACTGTCTCTACACAAAAATACAAAAATTAGCTGGGCATGGTGGCACAGGCCTGTAGTCCCAGGTACTTGGAAGGCTGAGGTGGGAGAATCGCTTGAACCCAGGAGGCAGAGGTTGCACTGAGCTGAGATTGCACCACCGCACTCCAGCCTGGGCAACAGAGACAGACCCTGTCTTTTTTTTTTTTAAATCATTTTCTTATATGTTATGGATTCTGTAGGTCAGGAATTTGGGGCAGGGCTCCACTGGGAAAGTAGCCATTTGCCGAAGCCAAGGAGAGAGGCCTCAAGATAAATCAATCTTGCCCATATCTTTCTTTTTTTTTTTTTAATTATTATTATACTTTAAGTTCTAGGGTACATGTGCACAATGTGCAGGTTTGTTACATATGTATACATGTGCCATGTTGGTATGCTGCACACCCATCAACTCGTCAGCACCCATCAACTCGTCATTTACATCAGTTATAACTCCCAACACCATCCCTCCCCCCTCCCCCCTCTTTCTTTTTTTTAAGTCAGAGTCTTGCTCTGTCACCCGGGCTGGAGTGCAGTGGTGCAATCATAGCTCACTGCAGCCTCGATCTCCTTGGGTCAAGATCCTCCCACCTCAGCCTCTCAAAGAACTGGGATCACAGGTGTACATCACTGTACCTGGCTAACTTTTTAAATTTTTTCATACAGACAGGGTCTCGCTGCATTGCCCACACTAGTCTCGACCTCCTGGACTCAAGCAATCTTCTCATATCAGCCTCTCAAGAAGGTGGGACTGCAGGCGTGCCCTACCATACTCAGATCATTCTGCCCATATCTTGATCTTGAACTTCTAGGCTCCAGAAATGTGGAAAAATAACTTTCTGTGTTTAAGCCACTCAACCTGTGATATTTAGCTAACTAATACACTTACTCCTCTTCTCTTTCCTTTTCTTTTCTTTCTTTTTTTTTCTTTTTTTTTTTTTTTTTTTTTTTGA
>NC_037687.1:4739118-4755060 GCF_003255815.1 Theropithecus gelada
TTTTTTTTTTTCAGATGGAATCTCGCTCTGTGGCCCAGGCTGAAGTGCAGTGACGTGATCTTGGCTCACTACAACCTCTGCCTCCCAGGTTCAAGCAATTATCCTGTTTCAACCTCCTGAGTAGCTGGGACTGCAGGCACGCACCACCATGCCCAGCTAATTTTTGTATTTTTAGTAGAGACAGGGTTTCACCATGTTGGCCAGGGTGGTCTTGATCTCTTGATCTTGTGATCTGCCTGCCTCGGCCTCCCAAAGTGCTGTGATTACAGGCACGTGCCACCATGCACAGCTGATCTTTGTATTTTTAGTAGAGATGGGGTTTCACCATGTTGGCCAGGGTGGTCTCGAACTCCTGACATTGTTATCCACCCGCCTCGGCCTCCCAAAGTGCTGGGATTACAGGCGTGAGCTACCACACCCAGCCGAGACCAGTGTTCTCAGTGAAGTAACTCAGTAATGAAAAACCAAATACTGTGTATTCTCACTTATAAGTGGGAGCTAAGCTATGGGTTTGCAAAGGTATACAGAGTAATATAATGGGTGGGACACAGTGACTCACACCTGGAATCGCAGCACTTTGGGAGGAGGAGGGAGGACCATTTGAACTCAGGAGTTTGAGACCAGCCTGGGTAATGTAGCAAGACCCCACATCTAAAAAAAAAAATTAGGCCAGGCATGGTGGCTTACACCTGTAATCCCAGCACTTTGGGAGGCCGAGGCAGGTGGATTCCGAAATCAGGAGATCGAGACCATTCTGGCTAACATGGTGAAACCCCGTCTCTACTAAAAGTTCAAAAAAATTGGCGTGGTGGCGGGCACCTGTAGTCCCAGCTACTTGGGAGGCTGAGGCAGGAGAATGGTGTGAACCCGGGAGGTGGAGCTTGCAGTGAACTGAGATCATGCTACTGCACTCTAGCCTGGGCAATAGAGCAAGACTCCATCTCAAAAAAAAAAAAAAAAATTAGCTGTGTGTTGTGGCACCTGCCTTTAGTCCCAGCTACTCAGGAGGCTGAGGCGGGAGGGTCACTTGAGCTCAGGAGTACAAGCCTGCAGTGAGCTATGATTGCACCACTGCACTCCAGCCTGGACAACAGAGCAAGACCTTATCTCAAAAAATAAAAAAATAAAATGGTATAATGGACAGTGGAACTCAGAAGTGAGGAGAGAGTGGAGAGTGAGGGATAAAAAGCTACACACTGGGGCCAGACACTGTGGCTCACACCTGTAATCCCAGTACTTTGGGAGGCCGAGGTGGGTGGATCACCTGAGGTCAGGAGTTTGAGACCAGCCTGGCCAACATGGTGAAACCCTGTCTCTACTCAAAATACAAAAATTAGCCAGGCATGGTGGCAGGTGCCTGTAATCACAGCTACTTGGGAGGCTGAGGCAGGAGAATCACTTGAGCCCAGCAGCTGGAGGTTACAGTGAGCTGAGATAGCGCCACTGCACTCCAGCCTGGGCAATAGAGCAAGACTCTGCCTCAAAAAAAAAAAAAGAAAAAGAAAAAAAGAAAGAAAGAAAAGAAAAAAAGCAAAACAAGAAAACTGCATATTGGGTACAATGTACTGTACTTGGGTGATCTGTGCACTAAAACCTCATGCTTCACCACTATCCAATTCATCCATGTCACCAAAAACAACTTGTGCTCCAAAAGCTATTGAAATTTTTAAATGTTTTTTTAAGGGTCCATTTTGTTTTATTTTGCTCCCTGGTCTAGCTCAGCTCCAGAATCAGTGCAGACACGGAATATCCTCTCAGTAAATATTTATGGAATAAATAAATCTGTCTCATCTTTCTTTGGCATTGCTATGATGGGGTCTATTTTGTCTTTTTCTCTACTCATCCGAGTGTTTAAAATATTTTTTCATTAGAAAAAAAAAAACGGAAGGAACCTTAGGATGAAAGCACCCCCCCCCCCGCGACCCCCAGTGGGGTTTGGCACGTCCCTCGCTGTCCCCATCACCTCCCCAGCCCGTGCAGGTGGCCTGGCCGTGGCTCTGCACGGGCAGTCGCGTTTAGGCGGCGCTGCAGCTAATGACACCCCGCTGTGTGTGCCTGGCTGGCCGCCCGAGATGTGCCTGTGCATGGCATGGGGACGTTTGCAAGCCTGGAGCCTGGCGCGGGGGCGGGTAGCGGGAGAACAGGCACGCAGATGGCAGAGGGGCTGCGGCGGAGACGCTCGCCTGGCGTGGGCCACAGTCACGACCCGATCGTAGCCCCCACTGTGTCTCTTCATAGTTGCATCCTTGGAAACCGGCGGGGCCGCAGGAAAAAATTTAAAAATCAGATGAAAGAAAAGAAAGCAGTGGAGACCTCCAGAATGCGCCAGGGCCACAGAGCTGTAGTCAGGGTGGTGCTGTGGTTAGAATGTGCTTCCTGGGGTGATGCCTTTATTCATTCCACAGATATTTATTATTATTATTATTATTAATGTATTTTCATTTTTTATTTTATTTTATTTTTGAGACAGAGTCTCCCTCTGTCACCCAGGCTGGAGTGCAGTGGTGCAATCTCGGCTCACCACAACCTCTGCCTCCCAGGTTCAAGCGATTCTTGTGCCTCAGCCTCCCAGGTAGCTGGGATTACAGGCATGCACCACCACGCCTGGTTAATTTTTGTATTTTTAGTAGAGACGGGGTTTCTCCATGTTGGTCAGGCTGGTCTCAAACTCCTGACCTCAGGTGATCCACCTGCTTCAGCCTCCCAAATTGCTGGGATTATAGACATGAGCCACTGTACCCGGCTTCCACAGATATTTATTGAGCATCTACTCTGTTCTAGAAACGGGAACACAGCAGTGAACACGACAGAGAAGAGTCCCTGAACAAACATTCCCAAATATGTAAATTATACAGCAGGCTAGGTTAGACAGTGCTATATGCTATGGGGGGAAAAATAGGCTGAAAGGATCCTTCCACCTTAGCCTCCCAAAATGCTGGGATTATAGATGTGAGCCACTGTGCTCAGCTTTAATTTTCAATATTGGCCATGATTAACAATTGGTCAGAAAAAAAAAATCCTGAAAATTTAACAATCAGCTCTTGTGAGCCAGTTGACACCAACATACCAACATACGCACACTCTGGAGGGGTAAATTGTTTTGTTTTTTTGAGACGGGGTCTCTCTGTCACCCAAGCTGGAGTTCTCTGTCATGATCTTGGCTCACTGCAACTTCCCAGGGAGTTGGAGGGAGAGAGGAGGTTGGAGGGAGGAGGTTTGCTGGTCTTTAGCATTTACCCATTTCCCGTGGTGTAAATACTCAGGCCAAGAATGATTTCCAGCTACCACCAAGGAGCCATAGAACAGGGTATGGGGGGCGGACGTAGTGGCCCACACCTGTAATCCCAGCACTTTGGGAGGCTGAGGTGGGTGGAACACAAGGTCAAGAGATAGAGATCATCCTGGCCAACATGGTGAAATCCCATCTCTACTAAAAATACAAAAATTAATGGTGTGGTGGTGGGTGTCTGTAATTGCAGCTACTCAGGAGGCTGAGGCAGGAGAATCGTTTGAACCTGGGAGGTGGAGGTTGCAGTGAGCTGAGATCACACCACTGCACTCCAGCCTGGCAACACAGCAAGACTCTATCTCAACAAACAAACAAACAAACAAACAAAAAACAGGATAGTCAGAAGGAACGTGCAGGAGTACCCCAGCACACAGTATCCCAGTACCACTGGGTAGGTGCAGCGGACTTAAATAACCCGGGAAACATAGAACAGAGGAGGACACAGTAACAAAAACAGTGAATTTGTGAGCATTTGTTATTTGTCACCTTTGTTTTTTTGTTGTTGTTGTTGTGTTTTGGGTTGTTTTTTTTTTTTTTTTGAGAGAGAGTCTCTCTCTGTCGCCCAGGCTGGAGTTCAGTGGTGCCATTTTGGCTCACCACAACCTCCACTTTCCCAGTTCCAGCCATTCTCCTGCCTCAGCCTCCAGGGTAGCTGGGAATGCAGGCACCTGCCACCATGCCCAGCTAATTTTTGTATTTTTAGTAGAGACAGGGTTTCGCCATGTTGGCCAGGCGACTCTTGAACTCCTGACCTCAGGTGATCCATCTGCCTCAGGCTCCCAAAATGCTGGGATTACAGGAGTGAGCTACCACGCTTGGCCTACAAAGCACTTTTTAAATTTTTTATTTATTATTATTATTTTTTGAGACAGTCTGGCTCTGTCACCCAGGCTGGTGTGCAGTGGCGCGATCTCGGCTCACTGCAACCTGTTTCCCGGGTTAAAGCAATTTTCCTGCCTCAGCCTCCTGAGTAGTTGGGATTACAGGTGCCCACCACCACGCCGGCTAATTTTTATAGTTTTAGTAGAGACGGCGTTTCACCGTGCTGGCCAGGCTGGTCTCGAACTCCTGACCTCAGGTGATCCGCCTGCCTCAGCCTCCCAAAGTTCTGGGATTACAGACATGAGCCACTGCACCTGGCCACAAAGCACTTTTAGCCATGTTTTCTCTCTCACACTCCTGTGTTCTCATTTTATAGATGAGAAAGCTACATTCAGGGAACTTGGGCCGCTGTTTGAAGTCATGCCGCTGTTTGACCATGGACCTGGTTGTTGGATCCAGGAATTCAGCTTTTAGAATTAACCTCTTGTCTGTGTTGAGAAGCAAATGGTTCATAAAGTATTTTCACGAGAACACTTAGCCTCCCTACGGTGCCAAACACTATAAGAGGCAAAAAGAGTGTCCCGGGGTTGACCAAGGTCCATCTGGCTGGAGCTTCTCATGTCCCCAAATGGTCTTATGGCCAGTCCCAGGTGCACTGTGGAAACCTCAGAAGTAGACATTTAACATGCAACTTTAAGCTGCTGTCCTGTTATTGGATCACATTCCCTCTAGTGAATTAATTTTTTAAATAAATCCCATAATTACTTCACGCAAAGAACAATTATATTGCAAGATGTTGCCATCTGTGGAAGGACATTAAAACACAATGAAGTGGCCGGGCATGGTGGCTCACGCCTGTAATCCCAGAACTTTGGGAGGCCGAGGTGGGTGGATCACTTAAGGCCAGGAGTTCAAGACCAGCCTTGCCAACATGGTGAAACCCCATTTCCACTAAAAATACAAAAATTAGCTGGGTGTTGTGGCGCGTGCTTGTAGTCCCAGCTACTTGGGAAGCTAAGGCAGGAGAATCGATTGAACCTGGGAGGTGGGCCGCGCGGTGGCTCACGCCTGTAATCCCAGCACTTTGGGAGGCTGAGACAGGCGGATCACGAGGTCAGGAGATCGAGACCAACCTGGCTAACACGGTGAAACCCCGTCTCTACTAAAAATACAGAAAAGCTAGCCAGGCGTGGTGGCGGGCGCCTGTAGTCCCAGCTACTTGGGAGGCTGAGGCAGGAGAATGGCGTGAACCCGGGAGGCGGAGCTTGCAGTGAGCTGAGATCCGGCCACTGCACTCCAGCCTGGGCGACAGAGAAAGATTCCATCTCAAAAAACAAACAAATAAATGAACCTGGGAGGTGGAGGTTGCAGTGAGCCAAGATCATACCACTGCACTCCAGCCTGGGCAACAAGAGTGAAACTCTGTCTAAAAAAAAAAAAAAAAAAAAAAAAAATTACTTTGGAGTGTGTGTATGTATATTTCAAATGGTTGAATTGTTCATTAAAAACATTTCAAATATGCCATGAAATCCTATTTGGAGGCATTTCTTCATGTTGTACCACACACAAGAAAGCATCAAAAAAGAATTGGTGGCCGGGAGAGGTGGCTCACGCCTGTCATCCCAGCACTTTCCAGCACTTTGGGAGGCTGAGGTGGGCGGATCATGAGGTCAGGAGTTCAAGACCAGCCTGACCAATATGGAGAAACCCTGTCTCTACTAAAAATACAATATTAGCTGGGCATGGTGGCGCATGCCTGTAATCCCAGCTATTTGGGAGGCTGAGGCAGGAGAATTGCTTGAACCTGGGAGGTGGAGATTGTGGTGAGCCAAGATCGCACTATTGCATTCCAGCCTGGGCAGTAAGAGTGAAACTCCATCTCAAAAAAAAAAAAAAATAAAGGAAAGAAAAAAAGAGAATACTTACACTCCTAGGCGTTACCCAAGAGAAATGAAAACATATTTCCACACAAAGACCTGTACGCAGAAGTTTATAGCAGGTTTATCTGTAATCATCTAAAACTGGAAAGAACCATTACGTAATGGATAAAAGAATGGTGGCTCATTCTTGCCATGGAATACAGCTCCATAATAAAAGGCAACGAGCTACTAATACGCGCAACAGCATAGTTGCATCTTGAATGCATTGTGCTGAATGAAAGCAGCAGACCCCAGAGGCCGCATATTGCATTTTTCCATTTCTATGCTGTTATTATGAAATGCAGAGAACAGATCAGCAGTTACTAGTGGCTGCGGGTGGACAAAGGCGTTGACCAAAAGGGCATGATACAACATTCTTTTTTTCTTTTTTTTTTTTTTCGAGATGGAGTCTCGCTCTGTCCCCCAGGCTGGAGTGCAGTGACGCAATCTCGGCTCACTACTACAAGCTCCGCCTCCCGGGTTCAGGCCATTCTCCTGCCTCAGCCTCCTGAGTAGCTGGGACTACAGGTGCCCGCCACCACGCCCGGCTAATTTTTTGTATTTTTAGTAGAGATGGGGTTTCACCGTGTTAGCCAGGATGGTCTTGATCTCCTGACCTCGTGATCTACCCGCCTTGGCCTCCCAAAGTGCTGGGATTACGGGTGTGAGCCACTGCTCCCAGCCAGCATGAGATAACATTCTGAATGAAGATGCTGTTGAACATCTCAGTTGTGATACTGGCTACATAACTGCATGTTTGTCACACCTGTTCTATTTATTTATTTTCATTTATTTATCTTGGAGACAGGGTCTCCCTCTGTCACCCAGGCTGAAGTGCAATGGTGCAATCATGGCTCACTGCAGCCTTGACCTCATAGGTTCAAGCGATCCTCCCACTTCAGCCTCCTTAATAGCTGAGACAACAGGTGCACGCTACCACGCCCAGTTAATTTTTGTATTTTTGTAGAGATGGGCTATGTTTCCCAGGCAGGTCTCGAATTTCTGGGTTCAAGCAATCCTCCCACCTCAGCCTCTCAAAGTGGTGAGATTACAGGTGTGAGTGACCCTGCCTAGCCAAACCTGTCCTCTTTATTAAAAATGCATTTTAGTGTATATATATTGCATCTCGAATACACTTTAAAAATAAAGAATTCGGCCGGGCGCGGTGGCTCAAGCCTGTAATCCCAGCACTTTGGGAGGCCGAGGCGGGTGGATCACGAGGTCAGGAGATCGAGACTATCCTAGCTAACATGGTGAAACCCCGTCTCTACTAAAAATACAAAAAACTAGCCGGGCGTGGTGGCGGGCGTCTGTAGTCCCAGCTACTTGGGAGGCTGAGGCGGGAGAATGGCGTGAACCCGGGAGGCGGAGCTTGCAGTGAGCCGAGATCAGGCCACTGCACTCCAGCCTGGGAGACACAGCGAGACTCCGTCTCAAAAAAAAAAAAATAAATAAATAAAAATAAAGAATTCGGGCCACCAAAGATTTCTGTCTCATAATTCACTGCTGTCAAAAAAATACCAGGAAATGGATCACCTTACAACTGCTAGAATAGCTATTATCAAAAAGATGAAAGGTACCAAATGTTGGCAAGGATTTGAAGAGAACACTTACGCACTATTGATGGTAATTTTAATTAGTATAGCCATTATGGAAAATGGTATGGAAGTTCCAAAGAAAAATTTAAAAATAGAACTACCAGATGATCCAGCAATCCCACTTCTGGGTATTTATCCAAAGGAATTGAAATCAGCATGTCGGCCGGGCGCGGTGGCTCAAGCCTGTAATCCCAGCACTTTGGGAGGCCGAGGCGGGTGGATCACGAGGTCAGGAGATCGAGACTATCCTGGCTAACATGGTGAAACCCCGTCTCTACTAAAAATACAAAAAACTAGCCGGGCGTGGTGGTGGGCGCCTGTAGTCTCAGCTACTTGGGAGGCTGAGGCGGGAGAATGGCGTGAACCCGGGAGGCGGAGCTTGCAGTGAGCTGAGACCACGCCACTGCACTCCAGCCTGGGAGACACAGCGAGACTCCGTCTCAAAAAAAAAAAAAAAAAAAAAAAAAAAAAAAAAAAAAGAAATCAGCATGTCAGGCCGGGCACAGGGGCTCACGCCTGTAATCCTAGCACTTTGGGAGGACAAGGCGGGGGGATCGCCTAAGGCCAGGAGTTCGAGATCATCCTGGCCAACATGGTGAAACCCCGTCTCTACTAAAAATACAAAAATTAGCTGGGTTTGGTGGCGGGCGCCTGTAGTCCCAGCTACTCGGGAGGCTGAGGCACAAGAATCGCTTGAACCCGGAAGGTGGATGTTGCAGTGAGCCGAGATTGCACCACTGCACTCTAGCCTGGGCGACAGACCGAGACTCTGTCTCAAAAACAAAAACACAAAAAAAATCCCATGAAGTTATTGAAAGATAAGAAATAATTACGTAAATAAAATAGAAGAAGGAAATTCTGACACATGCTAGGATATAAATAAATGCATGTAAATGAATGAATGAATAAACGAATGGGGGAATAAGAACTGAGCGCGTAATTTTTTACCCTTATCTCTCCTTGTTCTCCCAGCTCAAAACGCTTTCGCCCTGCCTGGCTTTTCGGCCTCCTCTTGGCGCCCCCTGCCGGTGGGCCGCTCGCCTATGCTCCAACCCCGAATCATGACTCGCCCCCTCTGGCCGAGCTTGGCCTTCGGTCTAGGTCCTGATTGGCTCAGAGTCGCTCACCATGCCTTTTGGGAAATGTAGTCCTTAAGGGCATCGCGCGGGCTTTTTCCATAGGCTCTGACGTAGAGACAGCCACGGGAAGTACGTCACCAAATTTCGCCGGTTCCCACAAGCTAGGTCGTGTAGCGCTGCATGACGGGAATTGTAGTTCTCAAATTGCTAACTTCCCTGATCATGTGCTGCGACTGGCACACCAATTCCCATCATGCCGCGCGCTCACAGCTCGCGGGGGCTGTCCTGTGGCCTTTTGGGAAGTGTAGTCTTAATCCCCCATGATTCCTTTTTTGTTCTATGGAGTGGGCCCGCGCAGAGGACTCCATTTCCCGGCGTGCTCCCATTCGTTGGGTCGCGGCAGCCATTTTGTTCCGCCCGAGGAACCCCTAAGATGGCGGCGAGGGAGACGGTGAAGGTTGCCTCCCCCCCGTCCGGGCTCTGATCCTCTGTCTCCCCGTCCTCCGGCGGCCGGCCCATGGCCTGGCGGAGGCCCGAACCATGGACCTCCGCACCGCCGTGTACAACGCTGCCCGTGACGGCAAGCTGCAGCTGCTCCAGAAGCTGCTCAGCGGCCGGAGCCGGGAGGAACTGGACGAGCTGACGGGTGAGGTGGCCGGCGGGGGGACGCCGCTGCTCATCGCCGCGCGCTACGGCCACCTAGATGTGGTGGAGTACCTGGTGGACCGGTGCGGCGCCAGCGTGGAGGCCGGTGGCTCGGTGCACTTCGATGGCGAGACCATCGAGGGCGCGCCGCCGCTGTGGGCCGCCTCCGCCGCCGGCCACCTGGACGTGGTGCGGAGCCTGCTGCGCCGCGGGGCCTCGGTGAACCGCACCACGCGCACCAACTCCACGCCCCTGCGCGCCGCCTGCTTCGACGGCCACCTGGAGGTGGTGCGCTACCTGGTCGGCGAGCACCAGGCCGACCTTGAGGTGGCCAACCGGCACGGCCACACGTGCCTCATGATCTCGTGCTACAAGGGCCATCGTGAGATCGCCCGCTACCTGCTGGAGCAGGGCGCCCAGGTGAACCGGCGCAGCGCCAAGGGCAACACGGCCCTGCACGACTGCGCCGAGTCCGGCAGCCTGGAGATCCTGCAGCTGCTGCTGGGGTGCAAGGCCCGCATGGAACGTGACGGCTACGGCATGACCCCGCTGCTCGCGGCCAGTGTGACGGGCCACACCAACATTGTGGAGTACCTCATCCAGGAGCAGCCCGGCCAGGAGCAGATCGCAGGGGGAGAGGCTCAGCCTGGGCTGCCCCAAGAAGGCCCCTCTACCAGCCAGGGGTGTGCGCAGCCTCAGGGGGCCCCATGCTGTAGCTCCTCCCCGGAGGAACCACTGAACGGGGAATCTTATGAAAGCTGCTGTCCCACCAGCCGGGAAGCTGCCGTGGAAGCCTTGGAATTGCTGGGAGCTACGTATGTGGATAAGAAACGAGATCTGCTTGGGGCCCTCAAACACTGGAGACGGGCCATGGAGCTGCGTCACCAGGGGGGCGAGTACCTGCCCAAACCGGAGCCCCCACAGCTGGTCCTGGCCTATGACTATTCCAGGGAGGTCAACACCACCGAGGAGCTGGAGGCGCTGATCACCGACCCGGATGAGATGCGCATGCAGGCCCTATTGATCCGGGAGCGCATCCTCGGTCCCTCGCACCCCGACACTTCCTATTATATCCGTTACAGGGGCGCCGTGTACGCCGACTCGGGCAATTTCGAGCGCTGCATCCGCTTGTGGAAGTACGCCCTGGACATGCAACAGACCAATCTGGAGCCTCTGAGCCCCATGACCGCCAGCAGCTTCCTCTCCTTTGCGGAACTCTTCTCCTACGTGCTGCAGGACCGGGCCACCAAGGGCAGTCTGGGCACCCAGATCGGCTTTGCAGACCTCATGGGGGTCCTCACCAAAGGGGTCCGGGAAGTGGAACGGGCCCTGCAGCTGCCCAGGGAGCCCGGAGACTCGGCCCAGTTCACCAAGGCGCTGGCCATCATCCTCCACCTGCTCTACCTGCTAGAGAAAGTGGAGTGCACCCCCAGCCAGGAGCACCTGAAGCACCAGACCGTCTACCGCCTGCTCAAGTGCGCACCCAGGGGCAAGAACGGCTTCACCCCTCTGCACATGGCTGTGGACAAGGACACCACAAACGTGGGCCGCTACCCCGTGGGCAGATTCCCCTCCCTGCACGTGGTCAAAGTGCTGCTCGACTGCGGGGCCGACCCGGACAGCAGGGATTTTGACAACAACACACCACTACACATAGCAGCCCAGAACAACTGCCCGGCCATCATGAATGCCCTGATCGAAGCAGGGGCCCACATGGATGCTACCAACGCCTTCAAGAAGACGGCCTACGAGCTGCTGGACGAGAAGCTGCTGGCCAGGGGTACCATGCAGCCCTTCAACTATGTTACCCTGCAGTGCCTTGCGGCCCGGGCCCTGGATAAGAACAAGATCCCTTACAAGGGCTTCATCCCGGAAGATCTGGAGGCATTCATTGAACTGCACTGACCTGCCCAGAACGTCTGTACCCTCACCTCTCCACGCTCCTGCTGAAAGGCGGGAAATCGGGCTGGGGTGTAGCAGATGTTCCTTCTTGCCTCCTTCCGGCACCAATCAGGAGAAGGGTTCTTCCGCCTGCCATCCCTTGACCTGCAGAGAGGGTGGGAGGTGTTAGCCAGCCTTTGGTGCTAGAAGCCTTCAGGGTCATGTGCTAAGAGGACGGTCTTTCTCCAGGAGCCCGCTCACTCATTCTGAGTTAGGGAAAGACACAAGGCCTTCCCCACATCCTGTCTGCCTGGGTTACAGAGGCCTTTGCCTTGCTACCTAGAGGTGGAGGGACCGAAGGCATTGCGTTCCTTCCCTGCTAGAAACACAGGAAGAAGTTGAGGACGGCCTGCCTTCCCTTGCCCCTTTACGTGGCCGGATAACTCCAGCTGCCGAATACAGTGTTAGGACTGGGGGCTCCTGAGATGAGAGTCTGAAAGTCAGGGAATGAGCCCACCTCTCATTTCTTCCAGCACGATCACGCCCTGCTCCCGTGCCACCGTAGTCCCTGGCAGACAGGCAGGGCTCTGCCCAGGGCAGCCTGCCACTTGCATAGCTTTCGGTTGGTTTGGTATTCTGTTTATTTAATAAGTGGGCAGGTTGCAAGCGTTGCACAGAAGTTCTGAGATTTTACTGCCTTTTTTTTTTTTTTTTAAGAAAGTTGTTTGTTGGACTCCATAAGTGAATTTCAAGCCGTGAGGATTTTGTGGTGCCCGAGATGGCCGAGGCCACAGGAGTGAGCTGTGTGTGTGAGGACTTTGGTGAGCGAGATGAAAGTCCATGGGTGTCGACCCCTAAAACACGGGCGACCGTACATTTTCATACATCTCCACTCTACCGCCTTTTACAGGCTTTCCGATTTTACAGGCCTTTCCAATTTTCCATTCTCATTAGAAAGAGAACTGTTCTTCCAAGCAGAAATCAGGAGTGACCACAAAGCCTGACAACACTTTGCCACCCAGCAAGAACTGGCACAATTGGTTTGGGTCTGCATCGCCATCGTGCCCGAGTTAAAACTACAGGCCACTCCGCCTTGCAAACCTCACGTGGCCTCTGATTTCATTGTGGGTGCATCTACAGGTGGCCCGGGCTGTTTTTTCAGCTGCTTCGAGGATTAGGACCCAAGTCATCATGAAAAAGGCCCAAGTACAGTCTTAATGCAATAAATCCACTAGCTAAGACGTTGAGTGCCAAGACCAGCCTTCCAGCCGAGCTTCGGACAAAGTCTCAGGTTCCCATGTCTCAGGGTGAGGTGCTGGGGCTGCCAGAGGACCTGCCCCAGCAAGACTTTTTCTCAAGAGCGAGACTCCATCAGCCCAGGCAGACAGGAACAGGTTCTTGGCCGGCATAGACAGCAGCAAACAGCAGAAGGAAAGCCATTCTCACTACATCCTCCCTGCAGTAGCCAGGCCCTTAGGAGGAGCAGCCACCGGGGGTGTCCAGAAACGTCCTGTCCCTGGATGGAAACTAGGTCTCGTTTGGATTTTTTTCTTTTTTTGCTGTGTTAGGAAATTATATTTGCAAGACAGGTTTTAACTTAACTCAGCCAAGGTGGGAAATGGCGTCCCCATCCCTCCCAAAGCACAGAGCACAGAAATGAGGCCGTTTACATTGCAAGTCTGCGCGCTGGTGTTTAAGTCATTAAAAACATACTGGAAGAGAATTGCCTGATACGTCCTTGGCATGGGTCAACTGGGGAAGTGGGAGGTGGGTGGATCCATCCATGGCATTGGTCTGAGTGAACAGAGAGCCCTAGGGCCACCACCTCCCCTAGCCAGAGGGGTTTCTATGTTATATACTGGGGCTTATTTTATTTTATTACTATTTTTTTGAGACAGAGTCTCGCCCTGTCACCCAGGCTGGAGTGCAATGGCGTGATCTCGGCTCACTGCAACTTCTGCCTCCCGGGTTCAAACGATTCTCCTGCCTCAGCCTCCTGAGTAACTGAGATTACAGGCACCTGCCACCATGCCCAGCTAATTTTTGTATTTTCCGTAGATGCAGGTTTTGCCACGTTGGCCAGGCTGGTCTCAAACTCCTGGACTCATGCGATCTTCCCACCTCGGTCTCCCAAAGTGCTGAGAATACAAGCATGAACCACTGTACCTGGCCTCTATGTTATATACTGGGGCTTTGTGTAAAATTTCATTTGAAAAACAGTATGTTGCTGTATTTAAAAAAAAAAAAAAAAAAAAAAGCCTGAGCAGCATAGAGCCTGCCTTTACAAAAATGAAAAGTAGTCTGAGTATAGCGACTCACGTCTGTAATCTCAGCACCTTGGGAAGCCTAGGCAACATAGTAAGACCTCTGTATCTACAATTTTTTTTTTTTTTTTTAAGACGGAGTCTCACTCTGTCACTCGGGCTGTAGTACAGTTGCGCCATCTCGGCTCACTGCAACCTCCGCCTCCCGGGTTCGAGTGATTCTCCCGCCTCAGTCTCCCAAGCAGCTGGGACTACCGGCATATGCCACCATGCCCGGCTAATTTTGTATTGTGAGTAGAGACGGAGTTTCACCATATTGGCCATGGTGGTCTTGAACTCCTGACTTTGTGATCCGCCTGCCAAAGTCCTGGCATTACAGGCATGAGCCACCACACCCAGCCTCTAGAATTAATTTTTAAAAGTAACCAGGAATGGTGGCATGCACCTGTAATCCCAGCTAGTTCAGAGGCTGAGGTGGGAGGATCACTTGAGCCTAGGAGGTTGAGGCCGCAGTGAGCCATGACTGCACCACTGCACTCCCGTCTGAGCGACCAAAAAAAAAAAAAGCAAAAACCACTAACCCCTGCTTTTGGGTAGGGTTACCTCTAGAAGGAAAGGGTAGTTCCTTTAAGTTGGGGAGAATGAAGTTCGCAGGAAGCCTTCCTCAGCTGGTGCCTGAGGGGCTGGGACAGGGACGGTGGAGAGCTGTGTGTTGGTGTTTGTGTTTTGGTCAAACCTATCCTGCTTTCCAGCAGGACTCATCGATGAAGCCAGTAAGCATCTTTGGTGAACTTGGATTTCCTAGAGCTGGTTCAGGCTTAGTGAGGAAAATCCCCTTTCCCTTTTTCTTTCTTTTTTTTTTTTTTCCTTCGAGATGGAGTCTTGCTGTGTCACCCAGGCTGGAGTGCAGGGGTGCAATCTTGGCAACCTCCACTTCCTGGGTTCAGGCAATTCTCCTGCCTCAGCCCCCCGAGTAACTGGGATTACAGGTGTGCACCACCACACCTGGCCTAATTTTTATATTTTTAGTAGAGACAGGGTTTCACCACATTGGCCAGGCTGGTCTCAAATTCCTAACCTCGAATGATCCACCCGCCTCAGCCTCCCAAAGTGCTGGGATTATAGGCGTGAGCCACCATACCAGGCGCCCCCCCTTTTTTTTTTCTTCATCTGCCATCTCATCTCACTTCCTTGTATAAATTTGTCCCATTCTAAAATTCTGGTTTTCTCCCTATTAGAACAGTCAAACCCCCACTAGAAAGCACCACCCCTTTAGCTGGGCCTGTGGGATTTTGCTGAGCCCCTGCCATGTGCCAGGCGAGTTCCAGGCCCCCCTGGGGATAAGGATGGAGCTGTCGATACCAACGTGTGGTTAATCCCTGTGCCCCCGCCGCCCGTGGCAGTGGAGAGAGGCCCTGCTGTGGGGTGCGTGCTACTTCCACGGTGTTTTGGGTTGGAGGGCTCTCCCGAGGGTGGGTGTCTCCCATCTCTTGCCTTCACGCACCTGTTGTCTGGTTTCATTCAGGACTGGACAGTGCCACAGGTGACAGCTGTTGGGCTGTCGTCTGTTTGGTGTGGCATCAAAGGAGTGGATTGGAATCAGCAGGTGCTGCTCTCAAAGCCATCTCCTGGGGGACACAGTACTAGTGAGCATTTATTGAGCACCTACTGTATGCCAGGCACCATTCTCTGTAGTTAAATGCACTTCCTGTTTACACAACAGCCCTCTAAAGGAGGAAAAACATATCAGAGTCCCATGGATGGAAGAAAAATAATAAGAAGAAGAAAGTAGGAAAAACAGCCCTCTTAAGATGAAGGCCATGTTAAAGCTCTACCAGTTTCAGGTGAGGGCTGATCCAGCAGATCCCAGTCGTTCCTAAAGAGCTGGCTGATAGCTCCCCTGAGACTGGAGTGAGGTGGGCGTCCCAAGATGACCAGCAGCAGAAAAGAGAGCATCTTCCTCCCAGTCAAAGTAGGTCCTATCTAAAGTAGGTCCTGGCCAGGTGCGGTGGATCATGCCTGTAATCCCAGCACCTTGGGAGGCCAAGGCTGGAGGATTGCTTGAGCCTATGAGTTTGAGACCAGCATGGGCAGCAAAGTGAGATCCTGTCTCTATAAAAAAAAAAAAAAAAAAAAGGCCGGGCGCGGTGGCTCAAGCCTGTAATCCCAGCACTTTGGGAGGCCGAGGCGGGTGGATCACAAGGTCAGGAGATCGAGACTATCCTGGCTAACATGGTGAAACCCCGTCTCTACTAAAAATACAAAAAACTAGCCGGGCGCGGTAGCGGGCGCCTGTAGTCCCAGCTTCTTGGGAGGCTGAGGCGGGAGAATGGCGTGAACCCGGGGGGCGGAGCTTGCAGTGAGCCGAGATCGCGCCACTGCACTCCAGCCTGGGAGACACAGTGAGACTCCGTCTCAAAAAAAAAAAAAAAAAAAAAAAAAAAA
>NC_037687.1:4755159-4765152 GCF_003255815.1 Theropithecus gelada
CAAAAAAAAAAAAAAAAAAAAAAAATTAGCCAGGCGTGGGGATGTGTAGTCCCAGCTGCTGCTGGGAGGGCTGAAGGAGGATTGATTGAGCCCAGGAGCTTGAGGCTGCAGCAAGCCTTGATGGCACCACCACACTCCAGCCCGGGCAACAGAGTGAGACCCTGTTTCAAAAAAAACAAAGTAGGTCCTGTATGGCAGGCTGGGGAACTGAGGCTACTAAGCCACGTTAAGATGCCTAAGGCTGGCCGGGCGTGGTGGCTCACACCTGTAATCCCAGCACTTTGGGAGGCCAAGACGGGAGGATCATGAGGTCAGGAGATGGAGATCATCCGGCCAACAGTGACGGTGAAACCCTGTCTCTACTAAAAATAGAAAAAATTAGCCGCGTGTGGTGGCAGGCACCTGTAGTCCCAGCTACTCAGGAGGCTGAGGCAGGAGAATGGCGTGAACCCGGGAGGCGGAGCTTGCAGTGAGCCGATATGGCGCCACTGCACTCCAGCCTGGGGTACAGAGCACGAGACTCCGTCTAAAAAAAAAAAAAAAAAAAAAAATGCCTAGAGACACAGCGCATGAAGGAAAGGCTGAGGTTGGAACCCAGGGCTGTCAGAGTTCATACCTTGTGCTGATTCTCCATCCCGGACGGCAGACTCACGGATCCCTTTCCCCTGCTTTCTGGTGGTGGTGTTTTGGCACAAGCTGTCCCCTCCCTGGGGCAGGTGACCATCCTGCCTCCACATCCTGAGCGTCTGTTTCCCTCATGGGTTCTGCCAGAATCGGTCCCCTAACGCCAAGCAAATCACTCACAAAAATTATCTGAGCTAAATGCTTGCTTTGAAAGCTCAGACCTGGGGATCGTAACTTCAGCCTCATACCTCCTAATGAAGGCCATCTTAAAGCTCTACCAGTTTCAGGTGAGGGCTGAGCCAGCAGATCCCAGTTGTTCCTAAAGACCTGGTTGCTAGCTCCCCTGAGACTCGAGTGGGGGTGGGGATCCCAAGATGACCACCAGGAGAAAAGACAGCATCTTCCTCCCAGTCAAATCCCAAGATTCGTGACCGAGCACGGTGGCTCACGCCTGTAATCCCAGCACTTCGGGAGACTGAGGCGGGTGGATCACGAGGTCAGGAGTTCGAGACCATTCTGGTCAACATGGTGAAACCCTATCTATACTAAAAATACAAAAAATTAGCCGGGCACGGTGGCAGGCACCTGTAATCCCAGCTACTCGGGAGGCTGAGGCAGGAGAATCGCTTGAATCCGGGAGGTGGAGGTTGCAGTGAGCCAAGACTGTGCCACTGCACTCCAGTCTGGGCAACAGAGTGAGACTCTGTCTCAAAAACAAACAAACAAAAAACACCAAGATTAGCTCTGATTGGACCGGCCTGGGTCCCATGTTCTTCCATGACCCAATCGTAGTATCTCAGGGGTGGGATGTGCCAGTTGGCTTGGCCTGGGGAGGGGCCCCCCACCAGAGGGTCTGTAATCCACGTGTAACTGGGGTTGCTGTAAAATGGGGCCATCAACGCCAGCAAGGGTAGCAAGAACTGTCCACAATAATCAAATGACTACCTGACGCTGATCAGTGAAGTAAAAAGCTCAGAGAGGTCAAGTGGAGTGCCTAAGGCCATGAAGCCAAGAGGGTGACCCAGGTCGTCTGTGGTTAAATGCACTGCCTGTTTACACAGCAGCCCTTTAAAGGAGGAAAAACATATCAGAGTCCCATGGATGGAAGAAAAATAAGAATAATAAAGTAGGAAAAACAGCCCTCTTAAGATGAAGGCCAGCTTAAAGCTCTACGAGCTTCAGGTGAGGGCTGATCCAGCCGATCCCAGAGAAACAGGCTCACAGAGAAGGGAGGGGGCTTCTCTAAGCTTACCCAGCCGGGAAACATCAGGGTCAAAGCTTAACCCCTGCTGGAAGGTGTGGAGAGCCAGGCAGCCCAGCCTGACCTGGGAGATGGGGGAGTGGGGGCCCCCCAAGCTCGCAAACCGCCCTTCCCAGCCTGCTGCCAATCCGATTCCACAGAACTGAAGTGGGGGGTCTGGAGTTCTTCTCGTTTGCTCGTCTACTTGGTCAGTGACTTTCTCAGACCGTCCCCAACCCTTTGAGGGTCTTGGTCACTGCTGCGTCCTCAGCACCCGGGCCGGGGTCTGTCCCACGCCAGGTGGCCTGTAAATATGGGCTGAGCGAGTGAACAGTGAACGAGCTGGGAATTCGCGACCTCCTCTGACTACTTAGGGCAGCAGCAGGGGACACGAGCAGGCCCCGAAGGCTTTGCCAGACCCCGGGGGGCCGCCACCCCTGTGAAATTCCAGCACTGTTATGTGAGCAACGTCGACGGGGAGGGAACGCCCCTGCCCGAGGTTAAAGATAGCACCGCTCGAATCACGTCACAGGCCGAAAAGGCCAGATGACCCACCGGGGACATTGAATCCATGTCCCGAGAGAGAGGGGTGGAGCGGGGGTGTGGATTCCTGTGGGGAGCTTCGGGACTGGAAGAAACAGAGGGTGCTCTGACCGAGTGTTTACCAAAACATGTATTAGGCAAGACCCGGGCCAAATGTGGGCGGCACTGCCCATGTGCTGGGCCAAGAGAATGTGCCCCCACCGGTCCCAGCTCCTGTTTCTCCAGTGGGTTTGTACAAGACACCTTGAACCTCCACACAAACTGGGACATTTAGAATTCCCCGGGACAACCCCCTGCCTCCACCCTGTGCCTTGATATCTCCTATTAAAGCTTATCTCTGAATGTCTGTTAACTTAATATACATGATTTAATGATTGATATTAATTCAAATTTATTAATTTGAATTATTAACTTATTAATTATTTGATGTCGATTAAAGCAATGATCTTGATCCAATGTCATCTCCTCCATGAAGCCTTCACAGATTACCTAACGTGCAGTCCCACAGCCAGGGACAGTGGCTCATGCCTGTAATCTCAGCATTTTGGGAGGCTGAGGTGGGAGGGTTGGTTGAGCCCAGGTGTTCGAGACCAGCCTGGACAACTTACTGAGACCCACCCCCTCATCTCTACAAGAAATATATAAAAATTAGCTGGGTGTGGTGGTGTGCACCTGTGGTCCTAGCTGCTCAAGAGTGGCTCATGCCTGTAATCCCAGCATTTTGGGAGGCTGAGGTGGGAGGATCGCTTGAGCCCAGGAGGTGGAGGCCGTAGTGAGCTGTGATCACACCACTGCACTTCAGCCTGGGTGACAGAGGGAGACCCTGTCTCAAGATAAATAAATAATTAATACGAGTTAAATGTTTTTTACATTTGTAATGGCTTTTATATTTTTTAATGGAGATATAAGTTGCAAAACATAAAATTCACTTTTTTTTTTTTTGAGACGGAGTTTCGCTCTGTCGCCCAGGCTAGAGTGCAGTGGCGTGATCTCTGCTCACTGCAAGCTCTGCCTCCCAGGTTCACACCATTCTCCTGCCTCAGCCTACCGAATAGCTGGGACTACAGGTGCCCGCCACCACGTCCGGCTAATTTTTTTTTTGTATTTTTAGTAGAGACGGGGTTTCACCGTGTTAGCCAGGATGGTCTCGATCTCCTGACCTCGTGATCCTCCCGCCTCAGCCTCCCAAAGTGCTGGGATTACAGGCGTGAGCCACCATGCTTGGCCACAATTCACCATTTTAACATGGATAATTCAGGGGCTTTTAGTATATGTACAAGGTTGTACAACCATCACCAAGATCTAATTCCCAAAAAAAATAAGGACTGATTTTTAAAGCCTATTTAAAGAAAAATGTTAACTGGCTCAAGCAATAGAAAATACATTAAAGAGCCAGGCACAACGGCAAACGCCTGTAACCCCAGCTACTCAGGAGGGTGAGATGAGAGGAGCACTGAAGGCCCGGAGTTCAAGACCAGCCAACACAGCAAGACCCCATCTCTTAAAAGAAAAAAGAAAAGAAAATGCATTGATTTTGGCCAGGTGTGGTGGCTCACGCCTGTAATCGCAGCACTTTGAGAGGCCGAGGCGGGAGAATCACTTGAGGTCAGGAGTTCAAGACCAGCCTGGCCAACATGGTGAAACCCCGTCTCTACTAAAAACACAAAATTAGCCAGGTGTGGCGGTGGGTGCCTGTAATCCCAACTGCTCGGGAGGCTGAGGCATGAGAATCACTTGAACCCGGGAAGTGGAGGTTGCAGTGAGCCAAGATCGCGCCACTGCCACTCCAGCCTGAGCGACAGAGTGACCCTTCGTCTCTAAATAAATAATAAAAAATAAAACTAGAGACAGGGGTCTCACTGTGTGGGCCAGGCTGGTCCCAAACTCCTGGGCTTAAGTGATCCACCTCAGCCTCCCCAAATACAGGGATTACAGGAAAAAGCCACTGCACCCAGACACTCCTTTTCCTCAGAAGAGAAAAAGTTTTGCAGCTTCCCTTGGAAACTGGAGACCGTGGCAGCCTCCCAGGGCTATAATAAGGCCGCAACCACTGAACAGGTTAAAAATAAAAGATCCCCGCCCAGGGGCACTTGGGGATGGCATTTGTGAGCCCAGGCAAACCCCAGGGCTGCAGGGAGACACTCTTGGGGGAGGGGACTGGAGAAGAGCCTGCTGTGTGGCCTCAGGCTGGTATCTGCCCTCTCTGGGCTCTAGCCGGGCTGGAAACAATATTAGAGATTTCCAAAGATCCCGCACTTGCGCACCCCTGAGGATTAACTCTGCCTTTAATTTGTCTCTGAGGGTGCTCTCTAGCCTCATCCTAATCCCGGCTTTACAGTCTCACTATGTGACTTTGCAAAGCGAGGCTACCGTCCTGTGCCTCAGTTTCCCCACCTGCAAAATGGGGCAAAAAGAGCCCTAGTGACCTGCCAATGGGGATAGGTATTTAGCTGTCATTCTTGTTGCAATTATTTATTTATTTATTGTTGAGGCACAGTATTGCTCTGTCACCCAGGCTGGAGTGCAGTGGCACCATATCGGCTCATTGCAATCTCAGCCTCCCGGGTTCAAGCGATTCTCCTGTCTCAGCCTCCTGAATAGCTGGGGCTACAGATGCCGGCCACCGTGCCCAGCTAATTTTTGTTTTTGTTTTTGTTTTTTTTTTTGAGACGAGTCTTGCTCTGTCGCCCAGACTAGGGTGCAGTGGTGCGATCTCGGCTCACTGCAAGCTCCACCTCCCAGGTTCACGCTATTCTCCTGCCTCAGCTTCCTGTGTATCTGGGACTACAGGTGCCCGCCACCACGCCCAGCTAATTTTTTTGTATTTTTAGTAGAGACGGGGTTTCACCGTGTTAGCCAGGGTGGTCTCGGTCTCCTGACCTCGTGATCCACCCACCTCAGCCTCCCAAAGTGCTGGGATTACAGGCGTGAGCCACCGCGCCCGGCTTAATTTTTGTATTTTTAGTAGAGATGGGGTTTCACCATGTTGGCCAGGCTGGTCTCGAACTCCTGACCTCAGGTGATCCACCCGCCTCGACTTCCCAAAGTGCTGGGATTACAGGCGTGAGCCACCGCACCCGGTCTATTGTTGCAATTTACAGAGGGGCGAGGAGGCTGTTGGCATGGCTGAGAACTGGGCACTTTTTCAGGACCCCTCCCGCTTTGGGCTGTCTCTTTGGAGCAGGCCGGGGAAAGAGGGACTGTCCCCGCGCCAGCCGTCGTTGGGAGAGGCTGGAACCGCTGTCCGATGGTGCCCTCTGGTGGCAGCGTCTGCTCATTGCGGCACCTTCTGGGTCCCCACAGATAATTCATACCTCCCCTACCTCAAGGCCTGCACTAAGGTGGGCCACACTGGCTCCCTTCGGTCCCTTGGAGGCTCCACACTCCCTCCTACCCCTCCGGGTTGTTGCCTGTGCCATGCCCTCCACCCGGAGTGCCCTTTCCTTCCTGGGGGCTGCAGAGAGCTCTGAGCACTACCGGTGGGTTCAGATCCCTGCTCCCGGGGCCCCGCCCCCTAGTTCCTTCTGCATCCCGGTCGCACCCAGGGCAAGCCCACACGAGACCACCCACTCCTGCGCCCGCCTCCCCTTGGAGCTGTGAGCCCCGTGAGGGCAGCAACGGGATCCGTCCCAGAAAACATCGTCCACCTGATCTGAAGCCACCCCTGGCATACAGTAGATGCTCAATACACACTGCTCAGCAAAGGAATGAACAGATAATGGAGGGAATGAACAAAATACACCAGCTAGCAGGAAGCGAACATGGAATCGAGAAACGGAAAAACTGACTTGAGGCCAGGTGCAGAAGCTCACGCCTGCAATCCCAACGCTGGGAGGCCAAGGCGGGAGGATTGCTTGAGCCCAGGAGTTCGAGACCAGCCTGGGCAACATGGTGAAACTCCATCTCTACAAAACATGTAAGGCTGGGCGCAGTGGCTCATGCCAGTAATCCCAGCACTTTGGGAAGTTGAGGCAGGAGAATCATTTGAGGTCAGGAGTTCGAGACCAGCCTGGCCAAAATGGTGAAACCCCGTCTCTACTAAAACTACAAAAAAAATTAGCTGGATGTGGTGGCACATGCCTGTAATCCCAGCTACTCAGGAGGCTGAGGTGGGAGGATTGCTTGAGCCTGGGAGGTCGAGGCCGCAGTGAGCTGTGATCATAACACTGCACTCCAGCCTGAGCAACAGTGAGACCCTGTCTCAAAAAAAAAAAAAAGCAGCTAGGCATGGTGGTGCATGCCTGTAATCCCAACACTTTGGGAGGCCGAGCTGGGCAGATTGCTTAAACCCAGGAATTTGAAACCAGCCAGGGCAACACAGCAAAACCCTATCTTTACAAAAATTACCTGCGTGTGATGGCATGCACCTGTGGTCCCAGCTACTCAGGAGGCTGAGGTGGGAGGATTGCCTGACCTGGAAGGGTTGAGGCTGCAGTGAGCTGTGATGGCATCACTGCACTCCAGCCTGGGTGACAGAGTGGGACCCTGTCTCAAAAAAAAAATTAAATAAATAAAATTTTAAAAAGACTTGGGCATCCACCAGGCATGGTGGCTCATGCCTGTCATCCCAGCACTTTGGGAAGCTGAGGCAGACAGATCACTTGAGGTCAGGAGTTGGAGACCAGCCTGACCAACACAGTGAAACCCCATCTCTACTAAAAATACAAAACTAGCCGGGCGTGGTGGCGTGTGCCTGTAATCCCAGCTACTTGGGAGGCTGAGGTAGGAGAATCACTTTTTTTTTTTTTCTGCCTCCTGGGTTCAAGTGATTCTCCTACCGGCCGGGCGCAGTGGCACACGTCTGTAATCCCAGCACTTTGGGAGGCCGAGGCAGGCGGATCACGAGGTCAGGAGATCGAGATCATCCTGGCTAACACAGTGAAACCCTGTCTCTACTAAAAATATGAAAAAATTAGCCAGGCATGGTGGCGGGCGCCTGTAGTCCCAGCTACTTGGGAGGCTGAGGTAGCAGAATGGCGTGAACCTGGAAGGTGGAGCTTGCAGTAAGCCGAGATCACGCCACTGCCCTCCAGCCTGGGTGACAGAGCGAGACTCTGTCTCAGAAGAAAAAAAAGAGAGAGACAGCATCCCACTCTGTCGCCCAGGCTGGAGTGCAGTGGCGTGTTCGATCATAGCTCACTGCAGCCTCGAAATCCTGGGCTCAAGTGACCCTCCCACCTCAGCCTCTGGAGCAGCTGGGACAACAGGTGCCCACCACTACGCTCAGCCAGATGGTGATGTTTGAGCAAAGACCTGAAGGAAGTGATGAGGGAGGCATGTAGGTGCTTGGGGGAAGGGCATTCCAGGCAGAAGGCACAGCCTATGCAAAGGCCCTGAGGCAGGACCACACCCGGTATGTTGGAGGAACAATAGGAAGGCTCACATGGCTGGAGCAGAGTGACAAAGGCCAGAGGTCAAGGCAGATGGAGAAGTGACCCTGGATTTAACAACACAAGGTCGGCCGGGCGCGGTGGCTCAAGCCTGTAATCCCAGCACTTTGAGAGGCCGAGATGGGCGGATCACAAGGTCAGGAGATCGAGACCATCCTGGCTAACACGGTGAAACCCTGTCTCTACTAAAAAATACAAAAAATTAGCTGGGCGAGGTGGTGGGCGCCTGTAGTCCCAGCTACTCAGGAGGCTGAGGCAGGAGAATGGCGTGAACCCGGGAGACGGAGCTTGCAGTGAGCTGAGATCCGGCCGCTGCACTCCAGCCTGGGCGACAGAGCAAGACTCTGTCTCAAAAAAAAAAAAAAAAACAACGCAAGGTCACCAAGGACCTTGAGATGAGCAGTTTCTTTTTATTCTTTATTTTATTGTATTTTGTTTTTGAGACAGAATCTTGCTCTATTGCCCAGGCTGCAGTGTAGTGGTGAGATCTCAGTTCACTGCAACCTCCACCTCCCGCGTTCAAGCAATTCTCCTGCCTCAGCCTCCCGAGAAGCTGGGAATCCAGGCGTAAGCCACAGTGCCCGGCCAATTTTATTGTATTTTTTTATTTTTAGTTTTGTTTTCTTTCAGACAGAGTCTTGTTCTGTCGCCCAGGCTGGAGTGCAGTGGTGAGATCTCGGCTCACTGCAACCTCCACCTCCCGGGTTCAAGCGATTCTCCTGCCTCAGCCTCTCAAGTAGCTGGGATTACAGGCGCGTGCCACCACGCTCAGCTATTTGTTGTAATTTTTGTGGAGATGGGATTTCACCACGTTGGCCGGGCTGGTTTTGAACTCCTGGGCTCAAGTCATCCACCAGCCTCAGCCTCCCAAAGTGCTGGGATGACAGACGTGAACCACCGCGCCTGGCTGAGCAGAGCAATTTCTGGGACATAGGGCTGAGGTGGGGGGTGGATGGTAATAGTTTCACAGGAAGGACAGGACAGGAAGAGGATCCTGGGGGGCCTTCTGGAAATTCCATTCTGGTGCAAAGCCTGTAGGAAGTGAAGCTCTATTCTGGTCCCTGCCTTCCAGAAGGCCCTTTATTTTCACGGCTAGAGGGGCCAAGCGGGGCCTGGCTGTGCAGCCTCACAAACTTCCTCCTTTCAGTTTCTGGAGGGAGTCTGCAGGGCTGGGCCAGGGCCTGGGTCATGCAATCTCTAGCTTCAGCATTAGGGTGACCCCCGGCAAAGGCTCAGCCTCATGCCAAGCCCGGGAGGGCGATAGATGCTTCTAGAAGAAATTAAGGGCCGGGCACAGTGGCTCACACGTGTAATCCCAGCACTTTGGGAGGCCAAGGCAGGAGGATCACTTAAGCTCAGGAGTCTGAGATCAGCCTGGGTAACGTAGCGAGACTCTTGTCTCTACAAAAAATACAAAAATGAGCCAGGTGAGGTGGTGCCTGCTTGTAGTCCCCGCTACCTGGGAGGCTGAGGCGGGAGGATCGCTTGAGCCCAGGAGTTCAAGGCTACAGTGAACCACGATCTTGCCACTGCACTCCAGCCTGGGTGTCACAGAGTGAGACCCTGTCTTAAAAAAAAGGATGGGCGGCCGGGCGTGGTGGCTCAAGCCTGTAATCCCAGCACTTTGGGAGGCCGAGATGGGCAGATCACGAGGTCAGGAGATCGAGACCATCCTGGCTAACACAGTGAAACCCCGTCTCTACTAAAAAATACAAAAAAGGCCGGGCGCGGTGGCTCAAGCCTGTAATCCCAGCACTTTGGGAGGCCAAGGCGGGTGGATCACGAGGTCAGGAGATTGAGACTATCCTGGCTAACATGGTGAAACGCCGTCTCTACTAAAAATACAAAAAACTAGCCGGGCGTGGTGGCGGGCGCCTGTAGTCTCAGCTACTTGGGAGGCTGAGGCGGGAGAATGGCGTGAACCCGGGAGGCGGAGCTTGCAGTGAGCCGAGATCACGCCACTGCACTCCAGCCTGGGAGCACAGCGAGACTCCGTCTCAAAAAAAAATAAAAAATAAAAAATAAAAAAAAATACAAAAAAATAGCCAGGCGAGGTGGCGGGCGCCTGTAGTCCCAGCTACTCAGGAGGCTGAGGCAGGAGAATGGCGCAAACCCGGGAGGCGGAGCTTGCAGTGAGCTGAGATCCGGCCACTGCACTCCAGCCTGGGCGACAGCGCGAGACTCCGTCTCAAAAAA
>NC_037687.1:4765250-4795132 GCF_003255815.1 Theropithecus gelada
GCCCACTGCCCCCCAGCCGGGGGGACAGCGCGAGACCCCCTCTAAAAAAAAAAAAAAAAAAAGGATGGGCATCAGAAAAGATATTCATGTTTTGCCCAGTGAGAGAAGGCAGACACAAAAGGCCATACAGTGTGTGATCCAATTTCTTTTTTTTTTTTTTGAGACAGAGTCTAGCTCTGTCACCCAGGCTGGAGTGCAGTGGCATGATCTCGGCTCACTGCAAGCTCTGCCTCCCAGGTTCACGCCATTCTCCTGCCTCAGCCTCCCGAGTAGCTGGGACTACAGGCGCCCGCCACCAAGCCTGGCTAATTTTTTAATATTTTTAGTAGAGACAGGGTTTCACCATTTTAGTCAGGATGGTCTCGATCTCCTGACCTCGTGATCCTCCCAAAGTGCTGGGATTACAGGCATGAGCCACTGCACCCGGCCACGTGACCCAATTTAAGTGAAATGTACAGGACAGGCCCATCCACAGAGACAGGAAGGGGATGCGTGGGTGCGGGGCTGGCGGGGACGGCAGTTGGGAGTGTCAGCTGATGGTTCCAGTGCTGCTTTTTGGGGTGATGAAAGTTTCTGAAATTAGATAGTGGCGATAGTTGCATAATATAGTGAATACAGTAAAAACCACTGACGTTTCCACTTAAGAAATAACAGGACCAAGCGCAGTGGCTCACGCATGTAATCCCAACACCTTGGGAGGCCAAGGTGGGTGGATCACCTGAGGTCAGGAGTTCAAGACCAACCTGGCCAACATGGTGAAACCCCGTCTCTATTAAAAATACAAAAATTAGCTGGGCATGATGGCAGGCGCCTGTAATCCCAGCTACTTGGGAGGCTGAGGCACAAGAATCACTTGAACCAGGAGGTGGAGATCACGTCACTGTACTCCAGCCTGGGTGACAGAGCAAGATGCCATCTCAAAAAATAAAAAATAAAATAAATAAATAATAATAATAATAAATGCCGGGCGCAGTGGCTCACGTCTGTAATCCTAGCACTTTGGGAGGCCGAGGCAGGTGGATCATCTAAGGTCAAGAGTTCAGGACCAGCCTGACCAACATGGAGAAGCCCCATCTCTACTAAAAATACAAAATTAGCCGGGCATCGTGGCACATGCCTGTAATCCCAGCTACTCAGGAGTTCAAGACCAGCGTGGCCAACATATGCAAAACCCCATCTTTGCTAAAAATACAAAAATTAGCTGGGCATAGTGGCGCATGCCTGTACTCCCAGCTACTCAGGAGTTCAAGACCAGTGTGGCCAACATGTGGGAAACCCCATCTCTACTAAATATACAAAAATTAGCTGGGCATAGTGGCGCATGCCTGTAATCCCAGTTACTCAGGAAGCTGAGGCCGGTGAATTGCTTGAACCTGTGAGGTGGAGGCTGCAATGAGCTGAGATCAGGCCTCTGCACTCCAGTCTGGGCAACAGAGTGATAGTCAGTCTCAAAAAAATATATATCAGAAAGAGATCATTCCAAGCAGGCACACATAGCTGCCCAGCCCAGTCTGGCTGTGTGTATACTGACTTGCAGAAAGAAATCCTCTGTTATTTATTCACATTTCACCGTTTTTAAATAGAGGGGACATCTGGCCAGGCTCGACGGCTCACGCCTGTAATCCCAGCACTTTGGGTGGCCGAGGCAGGCTGATCACTTGAGGTCAGGAGTTCAAGACCAGCCTGACCAACATGGAGAAACCTCATCTCTATTAAAAACACAAAATTAGCTGGGCGTGGTGGTGCATGCCTGTAATCCCAGCTACTCGGGAGGCTGAGACAGGAGAATCGCTTGAAACCGGGAGGCAGAGGTTGCAGTGAGCCAAGATCGCGTCATTGCACTCCAGCCTGGGCAACAAGAGCAAAAATTCCATCTCTATATAAATAAATAAATAGGACATTTTCTTATATTTTTTTCTTCCTATTTTTCTCCAAGGCTGTTAGGCTCCCAGGGGATCTGGGCCTCCGTGGCCACGTGGCGCTGGTGGGTAGTGACCACCAGAGGGCGCCAGGGCAGCACAAATCGCAGCTGAGTCCCTAGCTCTGGGGACCTGGTCCTGCCTGGAACTGCTTTCCAGACCTTCCAGACCTTCCCCCATGCCGTACCACCCTCTAGAACTCTCTCCCCACCTGTGGTTCATTCCGATGTAGGCCTGAGGTCTTAGCTTACTTCCTTCTTTCAGAAACTTCCCTTAATCCTCCCAGGCCAGTCTAGGGTCCCCTTCGGGGTCCCACAGCTTCCCCATCAGAGCCCCCATCACCCCATAGCTGCCTGATACTGTCTCCAGCACTGGACAACATAGATTTTCTTCTTCTTTTTTTTCTTTTTTTTTAAATGGAGTTTCTCTCTTGTCGCCCAGGCTGGAGTGCAATGGCACGATCTTGGCTCACCGCAACCTCTGCCTCCCAGGTTCAAGAAATTCTCTAGCCGGGCGAGGTGGCGGGCGCCTGTAGTCCCAGCTACTCGGGAGGCTGAGGCAGGAGAATGGCGTGAACCCGGGAGGCGGAGCTTGCAGTGAGCTGAGATCCAGCCACTGCACTCCAGCCTGGGCGACAGAGCGAGACTCCGTCTCAAAAAAAAAAAAAAAAAGAAAAAGAAATTCTCCTGCCTCTGCCTCCCGAGTAGCTGGGATTACAGGCAGGAGCCACCACGCCTGGCTAATTGTTTTGTATTTTCGGTAGAGACTGGATTTCTCCATGTTGGTCAGGCTGGTCTTGAACTCGTGACGTCAGATGATCAGCCCCACTCAGCCTCCCAAAGTGCTGGGATTACGGGTGTGAGCCTCCGTGCTGGGACGACAACACAGATTTGTTTCCTGAGGAGACAAAACAGATTCGTGTTGGTCACCTCCACAGTGACCACCAGCGTAGAGCTTGCACACACAGGTGCTCAATAAATGCTGACAGACAAATGAAGGGATGACTCTGCCTAGTCCTCCCTCACTGCCCAGTGAACCAGGGCAGGGAAGAACTCTGTGGCCCCAGGGCCCCGTAGAGACTTGCATACAGCAAGCGCTCAATAATTGCTTATCAAAAGAACTGACAGGCCGGGCACAGTGACTCACACCTGTAATCCCAGCACTTTGAGAGGCCGAGGCAGGTGGATCACTTGAGGTCAGGAGTTCGCAACCAGCCTGGCCAACATGGTGAAAACCCGTCTCTACTAAAAAGACAAAAATTAGCTGAGTGTGGTGGCGCCCGCCTGTAATCCCAGCAACTCTGGAGTCTGGGGCGGGAGAATCCCTTAAACCTGAGAGGCAGAGGTTGCAGTGAGCTGAGATCACGCCACTGCACTGCATCCTGGGCGACAGAGTGAGACTCTGTCTCTAAAAACAAACAAACAACATGGAGGCAGTGAATTAACTGTCTGCACAGCCTCCGTATGGCCTAGAATCCAGGAGAGAACACCCAGCTCCTTCTTCTGCCCCTGCAGGTCGGTTATGTGGCTGTGAGACCTCAGATAACTGACTCCATCTCTCTAGGCCTCAGTTTCTTCATCTGTAAATGACGAACAATGATGGTCCCCTTGGCCCAGGGCCCGGACACCCCCCAGGGATAAGGCCCTCAGGTCCTGGGGGCTTTTTTTTTTTTTCCTGAGATAGAGTCTCGCTCTGTCGCCCAGGCTGGAGTGCAGTGGCACGATCTTGGCTCACTACAACCACCGCCTCCCTGGTTCACGCCATTCTCCTGCCTCAGCCTCCGGAGTAGCTGGGACTACAGGCACCTGCCACCTCGCCCGGCTAATTTTTTGTATTTTTAGTAAAGACGAGGTTTCACCATGTTAGCCAGGATGGTCTCAATCTCCTGACCTCGTGATCCGCCCACCTCGGCCTCCCAAAGTGCTGGGATTACAGGCGTGAGCCACCGCGCCCTACCTGGGCTTTTTTTTTTTTTTTTTTTTTTTTTTTTTTGAGACGGAGTCTCGCTCTGTCGCCCAGGGTGGAGTGCAATGGTGCGATCTTGGCTCACTTCAATGTCTGCCTCTCGGGTTCAAGTAATTCTCCTGCCTTAGCTTCCTGAGTAGCTGGGATTACAGGCGCTTACCAGGCTCAGCTAATTTTTGTATTTTTAGTAGAGACAGGGTTTCACCATGTTGGTCAGGCTAGTCTCGAACTCCTGACCTTGAGTGATCCGCCCACCTCGGCCTCCCAAAGTGCTAGGATTACAGGCATGAGCCAACGTGCCTGAACACTTTTTTTTTTTTTTTTTTAGACAAAGTCCAGCTCTGTCACCAAGGCTGGAGTGCAGTGATACCATGGTAGCTCACTGTAGCCTTGACCGCCCAGTCTCAAGGGATCCTCCTGCCTCAGCCTCCTGAAAAGCTGGGGCAACAGGTGGGTGCCACCATGCCTGGCTTTTTCTTTCATTATTTCATTTCGTTTCATTGAGACAGGATTCTCACTATGTTGTCCAGGCTGATCTCAAAGTCCTGGCCTCATGTGATCCTCCCACTTCGGCCACCCAAACTACTGGGATTATAGATGTGAGCCACTGTTCCTGACCCTCAGGGCATTCGAAATGACCCTCCTTTACAGATCTAAAGGAGGTACATGGAGACAGCTAGGAATGGGAGTTCCAGATCTGAGGTCCGTGGTACAAATGAGGAAGATGAGTCCCAGAAAAAGGCTGCGGACCGGGCGCGGTGGCTCACGCCTGTAATCCCAACACTTTGGGAGGCCGAAGCAGGTGGATCACCTGAGGTCAGGAGTTCGAGACCAGCCTGGCCAACATGGTGAAACCCCATCTCTACTAAAATAAAAAAATTTTTTAAAAATTAGCCAGGCATGGTGGTGGGTGCCTGCTTGAACCCAAGAGGTAGAGGTTGCAGTGAGCTGGGGATTCCACTATTCACATCCATCTCGATCTCCTGACTTCATGATCCGCCCGCCTCAGCCTCCTAAAGTGCTGGGATTACAGGCGTAAGCCACCACGCCCAGCCGGTTTTGTATTTTTAATAGAGATGGGGTTTCACCATGTTGGCCAGGCTGGTCTTGAACTCCTGACCTTAGGTGATCCACCCACCTCAGCCTCCCAGAGTGCTGGGATTATAGGCGTGAGCCACCACACCTGGCCTGAAGCCTCTTCACTTTCTGGAACTATTTTGCTTCCTTCTTTGATAACTTGTTTACTATTCCTTCCTCTCCTCCCCTACGGAAATGACAGTCACTGACTAATCACTTCTGTCTGCTGTCTAGGACACTTCCCAGCACGCAGTAGGCGCTCGATGAACGTCGGTCAAATAAAGAAATAGCCAGTTCACTGCCCCTGCTCAGGTATTTGCAGCTGGTTCCGGCCTGGATGGTCTAAAACCCTCTATTGGGAACAACCTCACTGCACCCTGGAATCTCATCTCAGAACTCTGCTCCCCAGTTTCACTTCAGGGCCGCTGCGGCTGCCACCGGGACCAGAGCTCTGACAAAATCTGAGTCAGCACCTAAAATAGCAAGTGGTGCATGGCTGCTGGGTGATTCACACCAGCCTCCTCCTTCCATGTGGCCCGGCAATCGGGTTGTCAGGCGGGAGGGGCCCCTCGGGTGAGTCCAGTTTCACCTTCGGGGACCGTCCTTCACTTCCTCCCTTAGCGCCTTTCATTGCAATTCCCCACTTCTGATCTGTGTGGCTTTTGGAGTCAGAATTAATCTTTTTGGGCCTCAGTTTGCCCCATCTGTAGGGTGGATCCATAATAGAAGCTTCTACCTTGAGGGGTCGTTTTGAGGATGAAAATGTGTTTGTTTATTTATGTATTTGATTTTTTGTTATATTGATGAGGGCTTCCTATGTTGCCCAGGCTGATCTCGAACGTCTGGCCTCGCCTCCTTATGCACCAGGACGATGGGCCTGCGCCACCGTGCCTCCCTATTTATTTTTATTAGTATTTTGTTATTATTATTATTTGAGATGGAGTTTCACTCTCGTCACTCAGGCTGGAGTACAGTGGCACAATCTCAGCTCACTGCAACCTCCGCCTCTCAAGTTCAAGCGATTCTCCTGCCTCAGTCTCCTGAGTAGCTGGGATTACAGGCACCTACCACCACACCCAGCTAATTTTGTATTTTTAGTAGAGACAGGGTTTCATCACATTGGCCAGGCTGGTCTCGAACTCCTGACCTCAGGTGATCCACCTGCTGCAGCCTCCCAAAGTGTTGGGATTACAGGCATAAGCCACCACGTCCTGCCTTTATTTATTTATTTATTTATTTACTGATACAGAGTCTTGCTCTGTTGCCCAGGCTAGAGTGCAGTGGCGCAATCTCAGTTCACTGCAACCTCTGCCTCCCAGGTTCAAGCGATTCTCCTGCCTCAGCCTCGCGTGTAGCTGAGACTACAGGTGCGTGCCACCACACCCAACTGGTTTTTCTATTTGTAGTATAGACAGGGTTTCATCATGTTGGCCAGGCTGGTCTCAAGCTTCTAACCTCAAGTGATCCGCCTGCCTTGGCCTCCGAAAGTGCTGGGATAATAGACGTGAGCCACCATGCCTGGCCAATTTATTTATTTATTTTTTAAAAAGAGTTGGATGTCTTATTCAGTTGATAAATAAATAAATAAGTAAGAAAGATGTGCTGGGTGTGGTGGCTCACGCCTGTAATCCCAGCACTTTGGGAGCCCAAGACAGGTGGATCACCTGAGGTCAGGAGTTTGAGAGCAGCCTGGCCAACATGGCGAAACCCCATCTCTACCAAAAATGCAAAAATTAGCTGGGTGTGGTGGCGAGCTCCTGTAATCCCAGCTACTTGGAAGGCTGAGGCAGGAGAATAGCTTGAACCCGAGAGGTGGAGGTTGCAGTGAGCCAAGATCTCTTCACTACACTCCAGCCTGGGTGAGAGAGCCAGGCTCCATCTCAGAAAAAAAAAAAAAAAAAAATGGAGATGGGGTTTCATTATGTTGCCCAAGCTGGTCTTGAATTCCTGGCCTCAAGCAACCCTCCCACTTCAGCCTCCCAAAGTTCTGGGATTAATTACAGATGTGAGCCACCACAGCACCCAGTCTTGTTTACGTATGTACTTATTTATTTATAATCCAGAATCAATAAATGTTAAGTGTCCAGCAAACCTTGGCTCCATTCTTATTCTTAGAAGATCTGTCACCCTGAAAAATATTAATCCCTTCCATGTGGGTCCCCCCACTTAATGAGCGCTGCACCTGCTACCCAGATACGGTGTACCTGATATGTATGTGGTTCTGCATATCATCCGCTGAGGCCTTGAAACAACAGCCTCCACAGACCCATTTCTCAGATGAAAAAGCAGAGACTCCGAAAGGTGAGGCACTTGCCCAGCATCACACAGTGGCATCAGAGTCCAACCTTGGTGGGGGCATCAAGGCAGATCCCAAAGAAAAAGGAAGGGCTGCAGCAAAACTGCTAAATGTCCCCCAGTGGCATTTATTCCAATTCATTCATTTATTCATTCGTTCGCTCATCCATTCATTCATTCACTCACTCGTTCATTCATTCACTCACTCATTCGTTCACTTATTCATTCATTCATTCACTCATCCATTCATTCACTCATTCATTCATTCACTCACTTATTCATTCATTCCTCATTCATTCACTAATTCGTTCATTCACTCACTCGTTCATTCATTCAGTCACTCATTCATTCACTCACTCGTTCATTCATTCACTCATTCATTCATTTATAGCTTACTGCAGCATTCACCTCCTGGGCTCAAGCAATCTCCCCACCTCAGTGTCCTGAGTAGCTGGGACTACAGGCGTGCACCACCACACCCAGTTAATTTTTGTGTTTTTGAAGAGACGGGGTCTCACCATGTTGCCCAGGCTGCACCCTCCCCGCTCTCAACAGTATCTTTTCCCTCCACCTTTCCTGGTATTAGAACCCAGACTCGGCGAGGCACATGGCCGCTTAGAAAGGACTACATTTCCCAGCGTTCCTTGCGGCAGGAGCAGGGCCATATGATTATATTCTGACCAATGGGATGAGGATGGATCCCGGTTTACGCCCTCCAAGAAAAGGCGTGCACTTCCCGCTTCCGTTTCCCTTTTGCAGAAGCGGGAGCCACGTGTTTTATAATAAATAGCTGGGCAGAAGGTGTCCCTGAAGACAATGGCGCTGCGGAAGCAGTCAATAAATATTATTGTAATTAAAAGACCGTAGCAATACCCCCACCACCAAGACCCCTCACCCAAAAATAGAGAGATTGGAATTGGAAACACGGTATCCAGTTCTGACCACCCTGAAAGCCAGGGCATTATCGCGCTCCTTTTGTCCTAAATGAAGGGCTCCCGGGCAATGTCCTGAAAGCGGCAGATGACCTCATCTTCCACTGTCCACAGGGCGCAGGGCAGACTGGAATGGTCTATGAGGTCCTGCCCAAAGCCGATGCCTGGGTCCAGGTGTGTTCCCCAGGTGGTCAGGTCAAAGGACACGCAGTCATTCTGCCTCCTGTGTTTTGTCCTCGGGCGCCTGGGACCCTCTCTGGTTCCACATGTGGTTGTTCAGCCCCAGCTGTACCATCTGTGCATGGTGGATAATGAGGGGTTGCAGTCCTGGGCTCTGAGGGGGTGCAGGTGAGGCTGTAGGGAAGGCTGGTGGCTGCGAGAAGGGCAGTGACGGTGGGAAGGTTGCTGGCTGTGGGGAGGGCGGTGGTGGGGTGCCAGACTGCCACGCGTGCAGGGGCGGCGGCTGCGGGCACCCCTGCCAAGTGGGAAAGGATGGTGGGGCTCCCAGGGGTCCCTGGCCCCCAAAAGGCATTCGAGCCCCAAAGGGTGCCCCAGTCCCAAATGGCATGTGGCTCCCAAAAGCCACCTGGAGCTGCTCCATCTGTGCCTGATAGGACAGGTAGCTCTGGAGGTAGGCCGAGTAGGCCGCGTTCAGGGCCGCTGCCTGCATCCGCTCACTGTCCAGGTGTTGGCTCTGTTCCCGCAGGGCTCGGGCGTCCTGTTCCTTCCTCCACATGGCCTTTCGGGCCTGAAGCCTGTGGGGCCTGAAGGTGTTGGCCACCTTCCTAGCAAAGATCTGGGAGTGTTCGTCCAGCCACACCAGCCCGGAGAGCAGGCTGGCCGTGTCGGAGCTGAGCTGGGCCGGGGAGCTCTCCAGGGGCAGGAAGGGGATGACACAGTCTGGCGACCCCTGTCGCGTGAGGTTGCTCATCATGGCTTGGTTCACCTGGTGCAGGCTCAGACGACAGTCGAAGTTGGAGGTGAGAAGTAGGATGATGAAAGCTGAGTGGTCTATCGCATCCTGCAGGCAGCTCAGCTCCCCACGCCCGGGCACCTGGAAATCCTCGCAGAAGGTGGCCCCGTCGGGCACACCAAGGGCCTCCAGCTTCTCCCGGACCCGCAGGGCGATGTGCTCGTCCGCCCTGGCATGGAGGATCACAAAGTTATAGAATTTCTGTTCCGATGATGACTTCAGGGAGGAAGGGAACAGGGAGGAGGGGGTCAGGTGAGCCGAACAAGGGGCTGATGAAGGAGGAGGAGGAGGAGGGGGAGGGGATGTTTTTGCGGTGGTGGGAGTAGGTGGGCACGGCTTGGTATTTGGAGAAGTGGTGTCTTCTACAGAAAGTTGGAGTGGCGACTGGTCTTTGACAGGGCAGGGGTTTTTGATGGGCTCCACAATGGGCGACGGGAGAGACTGGGCGCCTGCAGACTCCTCAGTGCACTCCACCGGGTAGTGGGTGCTGGTTTCTGGAGCTGTGGGGGTTTCAGGGAGGCCAGTTGAGGTTGTATCTGGGGCCACTTTGGGAAGCGCAGGGGGTGGGCTGCTTGGCAGCTCTTGGGGGCCGGCAGTCTCCCCCAATGGCGGCCAGCTCATCTCCTCAGGCTCCTGGCAGCCACCGGGGACAGGCTCCAGTACCAGGTTGGCCTGAGGGTCGTCACAGAGCTTGCTGGGCCTGTGTGGGCTGCGGTGCGGGCTGAGGAAGGGCATGGTGGGGGACTGGCTGATTTCCAAGTTGCTGGCCAGGGAGGCGGGGCTGTCGGTGGATCGCAGGGAGCGCCCTTGGCTCCAGCCAGCAACACCGTCGATGGGACGCGGGAGGCTCCGGGTCCCAGAGGGCGAAGCCGAGGATGGTGGGAGGCAGTCCAGATTGGACTGGAGCGTCCGGATGCTCCCTGGATCCCCAACAACGTCCCACCCACACCGGTTTCGGGCCTCATCCTGAAGTTCCCCCAGGCGGTGGTCGTCCCTGGAGGTGAGGGTATGGAGGGCTTCCTGGTAGGCCACGTCCCGCAGCGAGGCCGGGCACAGCTTCTCCTCAGCCAGCAGGTGGTACAAGCGGGCTACGGTCCAGGACACATCTGGGGGCTCCTCTGGGTCCTCGGTGCTGTCCACACCAGCCCACTGACGGGCCACCAGCCGGGCCGCTGCATCGGCCTTCAGTGCCTCTAGAGAGATCCTGGCCTCAGTTTCCTGGCCCAGCTTCAGGAGGACCATGGCATGCAGGAGGTCCTGCCCTTGGCAGCCTGGGCGTGGGGTCTTCAGTTTGTGTTTCAGATACAAGAGCTTGTCCTGGCCTGCTGCGCCTAGAATGTCGAAGGCACTAGGAAGTGACGGGCCCGTGCAGGCCATGGGCACAGGTGGGTGCAGCCTCGGGCAGCAGAAGCTGGGGGTAATGAAGGCATGTTCCACACTGCCCGCCTTCTGCACGCCCGGCGTCCCCTACGCATTCACTGTTCCAGGTTCCACGGGAGCTGCCTGAGCAGATCTACAGGAAATAGGAGAGGCAAACATGGTTACCCCCAAGAAAGGTCAGCACGGGAAGGCAGCCCACACACCCCCGCCTACTTTCCCATCCTGCCACCCAGACCTAACCAGGTGACCTTCGGCAACTTCCATTTCCTTCTCTGCAAAATGCTATGAGGCCAGCACGATGGCTCACATCTGTGATCTCAGCACTTTGGGAGGCTGAGGCAGGAGGATCACTTAAGCCCAGGACTTCCAAACCAGCCTGGGCAACATAGCCAGACTCTGTCTCTACTAAAAATTTAAAAATTAGCTGGGCCGGGCACGGTGGCTCACACCTGAAATCCCAGCACATTCGGAGGCCAAGGCTGGGGGATCACCTGAGGTCAGGAGTTTGAGACCAGCCTGAAACCGCGTTTCTACTAAAACTACAAAGAGTAAGCCAGGCATGGTGGTGCACACCTGTAATCCCAGCTACTTGGGAAACTGAGGCTGGAGAATCACTGGAACTCAGGAGGTGGAGGCTGCAGTGAGCCAAGATCATGCCACTGCACTCCAGCCTGGGCAGCAGAGTGAAACTCCAGATCAAAAAACAAAAAAAGTAGCTAGGCGTAGGTGGCATGTGCCTGTTGTCCCAGCTACTCCAGAGGCTGGGATGGGAAGACTGCTTAAGCCCAGGAGGTTGAGGCTGCAGTGAGCTAAGATGGAGCCACTGCACTCTAGCCTGGGCAACAGAGCAAGACCCAGTCTCAAAAAAAAAAAAAAAAAGTTATCATCTGATACTTACCTGGTGTTACCTGGGAGGTAAACACTATTACACTATTTTCCCCATTTACAGATGAAGAAAGTGAGACACACAGAGGTGATGTCACTTGCCCAAAGTCACACTATCAGCAGATGGCAGAGGATGGATTTGAACCCCAGGCAGTCTGGCTGTGGAGGCTGTGTGCCTAATGGCATACACTTATAGACTTGTTTTGGGCAATTGAGTTGCATTAACACACAGAAACTTCTTAGCTTGATGACTGAAAGCCAGTAGGTGCTCAATACATGCTTGCTAAATAAAGTAGTCAGCCTCGGCTGGGCACGGCAGCTCACACCTATAATCCCAGCACTTTGGGAGCCCGAGGCGGGCGGCTCACCTGAGGTCAGGAGTTCAAGACCAGCCTGGCCAACATGGTGAAACCCCGTCTCTACTAAAAATACAAAAAATTAGCTGGGTGTGGTGGTCCGCGCCTGTAATCCCAGCTACTCAGGAGGCTGAGGTAGTATAATCACTTGAATCTGGGAGGCAGAGGTTGCAGTGAGCCAAGATCATATCACTGCACTCTAGCCTGGGCGACAAGAGTGAAACTCTGTCTAAATAAATAAATAAATAAATAAATAAATAAATAAATAAAGTAGTCAGCCTTCTAGATGGTCCTCAAGGACTCAACATCCTGGTATTTGCAGGCTTGAGTAGTCTTTCCAACACTGTCCCAGGGTTGGACTATGAGATTAACAGAATATGGCAAGGGAGCTGGTCGCCACATCTGCTCATTTTTCAAGAGAAGCCAGAGATCTAGATTTTTAGAAATATGCTCACTTTTCTTTTTTTTTTTTTTTTTTTTTTTTTTTTTTTTTGAGACGGAGTCTCGCTCTGCCGCCCAGGCTGGAGTGCAGTGGCCGGATCTCAGCTCACTGCAAGCTCCGCCTCCCGGGTTCACGCCATTCTCCTGCCTCAGCCTCCCGAGTAGCTGGGACTACAGGCGCCCGCCACTGCGCCCGGCTAGTTTTTTGTATTTTTTAGTAGAGACGGGGTTTCACCGTGTTAGCCAGGATGGTCTCGATCTCCTGACCTCGTGATCCGCCCGTCTCGGCCTCCCAAAGTGCTGGGATTACAGGCTTGAGCCACCGCGCCCGGCCGTGCTCACTTTTCTTGGGATGACAATCAATTCCAATATTTTTAAGAAACCTTGTGAGTTGAAAAAAAAGTTTGGGCCAGGCGCAGTGGCTCACGCCTGTAATCCCAGCACTTGGGGAGGCCAAGGCGAGCAAATCATGAGGTCAGATGTCGAGGCCAGCCTGGCCAACATAGTGAAACTCCGTCTCTACTGAAAATACAAAAAATTAGTTGAGCATGGTGGCAGGCGCCTGCAATCCCAGCTACTCGGGAGGCTGAGGCAGGAAAATCACTTGAACCCGGGAGGTGGAGGTTGCAGTGAGCCAAGACTGCACCACTGCACTCCAGCCTGGGCAACAGAGTGAGACTCCATCTAAAAAAAAACAAAAAAAATGTTTGGAGCCAGGCCTGGTGGTGTGTGCCTGTGGTCCCAGCTACTCGGGAGGCTAAGGCAGGAGGATTGCTTGAGCTGAGGAAGTGGAGGCTGCACGGAAGCATACATACTTAGCATTCATTCATTCATTTAAGAAGTAATTTTTTTTGCCGGGCGCGGTGGCTCACGCCTGTAATCCCAGCACTTTGGGAGGCCGAGGCGGGCGGATCACAAGGTCAGGAGATCGAGACCACAGTGAAACCCCGTCTCTACTAAAAATACAAAAAATTAGCCGGGCGCGGTGGCGGGCGCCTGTACTCCCAGCTACTCGGGAGGCTGAGGCAGGAGAATGGTGTGAACCCGGGAGGCGGAGCTTGCAGTGAGCCGAGATCGCGCCACTGCACTCCAGCCTGGGCGACAGCGCGAGACTCCGTCTCAAAAAAAAAAAAAAAAAAAAAAAAAAAAAAAAAAAAGAAGTAATTTTTTGGCTGGGCACAGTGGCTCATGCATGTAATCCCAGCACTTTGGGAGGCTGAGGTGGGTGGATCACAAGGTCAGGAGTTCAAGACCAGCCTGGCCAACATGGTGAAACCCTGTCTCTACTGGAAAAAAAAAAAAAAATTTTAGCCTGGCATGGTGGCGTGTTCCTCTAATACCAGCTACTCGGGAAGCTGAGGCAGGAGAATTGCTTGAACCCAGGAGGCAGAGGTTGCAGTGAGCCAAGATTGCGCCACAGCACTCCAGCCTGGGCAAAAGAGCAAGACTCCATAAAACAACAAACAAACAAAAAAAGTACTTTTTAGCCAGGTGCGGTGGCTCACGCTGGTAATCCTAACACTTTGGGAAGCCAAGGTGGACAGATCACTCGAGGTCATGAGTTCGAGACCAGCCTGGTCAACACGGTGAAATCCCCATCTCTACTAAAAAAAAAAAAAAATTGGCCGGGCGCGGTGGCTCAAGCCTGTAATCCCAGCACTTTGGGAGGCCGAGACGGGCGGATCACGAGGTCAGGGGATCGAGACCATCCTGGCTAACATGGTGAAACCCCCGTCTCTACTAAAAAGTACAAAAAACTAGCCGGGCGAGGTGGCGAGTGCCTGTAGTCCCAGCTACTCGGGAGGCTGAGCCAGGAGAATGGTGTAAACCCGGGAGCGGAGCTTGCAGTGAGCAGAGATCCGGCCACCGCACTCTAGCCTGGGTGACAGAGCGAGACTCCGTCTCAAAAAAAAAAAAAAAAAAAATTGCCAGACATAGTGGTGGGCGCCTGTACTCCCAACTACTTGGGAGGCTGAGGCAGGAGAATCACTTGAACCCAGGGGGCGGAGGTTGCAGTGAGCTGAGATCACACCACTGCATTCCAGCCTGGATGACAAAGCGAAACTCCATCTCAAAAAAAAAAAAAAAAAAAAGTAATTTTTTCAGCATTTGCCATGTATTGGGTACCAGCGAATATACCAGTACGCAGACAAGGAAAAACAGCAATAGACTCTTCCCTGGTGCAACTGTCTAATGGTATGTTAGTTATATGTAATATATAAGCATCATATATATTACATACAACAATATAATGGGCATGTGTGGATACACACAAACACTTACAGGCAACCACTTATTTGAGGACTTACTACATGCTATATTGTGCACAACTCTGTTCTTTAAACTGGGCACAGTTCTGCTTTAGGACCTTTGCACTGGCTGTTCCCTCTACCTATATCACTGTTACCTGCCAGGTATCCCTGTGGCTTACTCCCTTACCCTTCTTCATGTTTTTGGTTATGACCTGATCCCAGTGTGCACATCTCCCTTTGACAGGGGCCACAAAATATGGTCCACCAATTTTTTTTTTTTTTTTTTTTTCCGTTTTTGAGATGGCGTCTTGCTCTTGTTGCCCAGGCTGAAGTGCAATGGCACGATCTCAGCTCACTGCAACCTCCGCCTCCTGGGTTCAAGCAATTCTTCTGCCTCATCCTCCCAAGGGATTACAGGCATGCACCGCCATGCCTGGTTAATTTTTTATTTTTAGTAGAGATAGGGTTTCTCTGTGTTGGCCAGGCTGGTCTTGAACTCCCGACCTCAGGTGATCCACCTGCCTTGGCCTCCCAAAGTGCTGGGATTACAGGCGTGAGCCACTATGTCCAGCCAATTGTTTTCTTGTTTTGTTTTGAGATGGAGTCTCGCTCTGTCACCCAGGCTGCAGTGCAGTAGCACAATCTCAGCTCACTGCAACCTCCACCTCCCGGGTTCAAGCGATTCTCCTGCTTCAGCCTCCCGAGTAGCTGGAACCACAGGCGCTCGCCACCACACCCAGCTAATTTTTGTACTTTTTATAGAGACAGGGTTTCACCATATTGTCCAGGCTGGTCTCGAACTCCTGACCTTGTGTGATCCACCCACCTCAACCTCCCAAAGTGCTGGGATTACAGGCGTGAGCCACTATGCCCAGCCAATTGCTTTTATAAATAAAGTTTTATTGAAACACAGACATGTTCACTCATTTACATATCATCGATGGCTGCTTTCTCACTAGGGTGATGGAGTCGCTACAACAGAGACCGTGTGGTCTACAAAGTGGTCACTCTCTGACCCTTGACAGAAAAAGTTGGTAGACACCTGGGTTATGAGACAGGCCTGTGATTTTTTAATTTTCCATTCCACAGAGGGGCAAACATGACCGAGATCACACAGCCAGTGACTGATAGAGCAGCCATTTGATGCCAATGTTTGTAACTATAACACCAAGTGCCTTTCAATTAGTAGGGGCATGATTGGCTATTATCGGTTCAATTTCAATCGTGTCTATCCCCAAAATCATACGTTGAAGTGCCAACCTCCAGTAGCTCAGAATGTGACTTTATTTAGAGAAAAGGCCTTTTTTTGGTTTGTACTTGGCTTTGATGTTTTTGTTTGTTTGTTTGTTTTTGATGTTGAAAGTATTTTTATTTGGCTGGGCGCAATGGCTCATGCCTGTAATCCCAGCACTTTGGGAGGTGGAGGTGAGTTGATCACTTGGGATCAAGAGCTTGAGACCAGTCTGGCCAACATGGTGAAATCCCATCTCCACTAAATATACAAAAATTAGCCAGGCATGGCTGGGCGTGGTGGTTCACGCCTGTAATCCCAGCACTTTGGGAGGCCGAGGTGGGCGGATCACCTAAGGTCAGGAGTTCGAGACCAGCCTGGCTAACATGGTGAAAATCCATCTCTACTAAAAATGCAAAAATTAGCCGGGCGTGGTGGCGGGCGCCTGTAGTCCCAGCTACTCGGGAGGCTGAGGCAGGAGAATGGCGTGAACCTGGGAGGTGGAGCTTGCAGTGAGCCAAGATCGTGCCACTGCACTCCAGCCTGAGTGACAGAGCGAGACTCCATCTCAAAAAAAAAAAAAAAAAAAAAAATTAGCCAGGCATGGTGGTGCGTGCCTTTAATCCCAGCTACTCAGGAGGCTGAGGTGGGAGGACTGGTTGAGCCTGGGAGGTTGAGGCTGCAGCAAGCAAGCTAAGATCTTACCACTGCACTCCAGCCTGGGCAACAGAGCCAGACCCTGCATCAAAAAAAGAAAAGGCAGCGGACACTTAGATACAGACATAGAGCTGCACAGAAGGAAGATTATGTGAGGAGACCCAGGGAGAAGGCGGCCGTCTGCAAGCTAAGGAGAGTCCTCAGAAGGAACCAACCCTACGACACCTCGATCTTGGACTTCCAGCCTCCGTAACTGTGAGAGAATCAATTTCTGTTGTTTAAGGCATCCGATCTGGGGCACTTTATTACCGCAGCCATAGCAGCTAATACACTGCAGACACTCGCTGTCTAGACCAGCCTAAACACTCTGTCTGTGTTGTCCAGTATGGGAGCCCCCAGCTACCTGTGCCTACTGGGCACCTGAAATAGGGCTGTGATAGTGAAGAGGCTGTGAATTTTAATTTTTTTTGAGATGAAGTCTCGCCCGGCCACATGTTCTCACTTCTAAGTGTGAGTGAATCATTGAGTTCACAAAGACACAAAGAAGTGAACAACAGGGCCGGGCACAGTGGCTCACGCCTGTAATCCCAGCACTTTGGGAGGCCGAGGAAGGTGGATCGCCTGAGGTCAGGAGTTCAAGACTATCCTGGCCAACATGGTAAAATCCCATCTCTACTAAAAATACAAAAATTAGCCGGGTGTGGTGGCGGGTGCCTGTAGTCCTAGCTACTAGGGGAGGCTGAGGTGGGAGAATCACCTGAACCCAAGAAGTAGAGGCTGGAGTGAGCAGAGATCAAACCACTGCACTCCCACCTGGGCGACAGAGCGAGACTCTGTCTCCAAAAAAAAAAAAGGGGAACAAAAATACCGGAGCCTGCTTAAGGGTGGTGGAGGTGAGGAGGAGGAAGAGGATCTAAAAACTGCCTATTAGGGTCCGGCACGGTGGCTCACGCCTGTAATCCTAGCACTTTGGGAGGCTCAGGTGTGTGGATTGCCTGAGCTCAGGAGTTCAAGACCAGCCTGGGCAACATGGTAAAACCCCGTATCTACTAAAATACAAAAAAATTAGCTGGGTGTAGCAGTGTGCACCTGTAATCCCAGCTGCTTGGGAGGCTGAGGCGGGAAAATTGCTAGAACCTGGGAGGCGGAGGTTGCAGTGAGCCGAAATGGCACCACTGCACTCCAGCCTGGGTGACACAGTGAGCCTCCGTCTCAAAAAAACAAACAGACAAAAAACTACCTGTCAGGTACGACAATTATTACCTGTGTGATGAAATAATCTGTACACGAAAACCTGTGACATGCCATTCACCTATATAACAAACCTGGACATGTACCTGTTAATTTTCGTATTTTTGTACACACTGGGTCTCCCCATGTTGCCTAGGCTCAAGCGATCCTCCCATCTTGGCCTCCCAAAGTGTTGGGATTACAGGCGTGAGCCACCGCAGCCGGCATTTTATCTAATTTTTAATTAATTAAGGCAGGGTGCAGTGGCTCATGCCTGTAATCCCAGCACTATAGGGGGCAGAGGTAGGAGGATCTCTTGAGCCCAAGAGTTCAAGACCAGCCTGGGCAACGGTGAGACCTATCTCTACAAAAAATAAAAATAGGCCGGGCGCGGTGGCTCACGCCTGTAATCCCAGCACTTTGGGAGGCTGAGGCAGGTGGATCACCTGAGGGCAGAAGTTTGAGACCAGCCTAGCCAACACAGTGAAACTCTGTCTCTACTAAAAATAAAAAAAATTAGCAGGGCGTGGTGTTGGGTGCTGGTAATCCTGGCTACTCGGAAGTCTGAGACAGGAGAATCACTTGAACCAGGGGGGCAGGGGTTGCAGTGAGCCAAGATTACACCATTGCACTCCAGCCTTGGCAACAAGAGCAAAACTCTGTCTCGAAACAAACAAGCAAATAAATAAAATAAAAATAAAAATAATTAGCTGGGTGGGGTGGTACATGCCTGCATCCCAGCTACTTGGGAGGCAGAGGTCAGAGGATCGCCTGAGCCCAGGAGATCGACGCTGCAGTGAGCGGAGATCGAGGCTGCAGTGAGCAGAGATCGCACCACTGCACTCCAGCCTAGGCAACAGAGTCTCAAAAACAGCAAAACAAAAAAGGTATGGAAGATGCCTCATTCATAATATTTTATAATGAAACATGTTGGGTATATTGAATTAAATATAATTTATTATTGAATGCGTTTACATATTGGATTAATAAAATGTATCATTAGGATTAATTTTTGTTTTTATTGTTTTTTCTTTTTTCGAGGTGGAGTCTTGCTTCATTTCCCAGGCTGGAGTGCAGTGGGGCGATCTCGACTCACTGCAACCTCTGCCTCCTGGGTTCAAGCGATTCTCTTTCCTCAGCCTTCCGGGCAGCTGGGATTACAGGCATCTGCCATCATACCTGGCTAATTGTTTTGTTTTTTTTTTTGAGACGGAGTCCCACTTTGTTGCCAGGCTGGAGTGCAGTGATGCTATCTAGGCTCACTGCAGCCTCCACATCCCGGGCTCAAGTGATTCTTGTGCCTCAACATCCTGAGTAGCTGGGATTACAGGAGCCTACCACCACGCCCAGCTAATCTTTTTTTTTTTTTTTTTTTTCTTTTTTGAGACCAAGTCTCCCTCTGTTGCCAGGCTGGAGTGCAATGGTGCGATCTTGGCTCACTGCAACCTCCACCTCCTGGGTTCCAGCAATTCTCCTGCCTCAGCCTCCCAAGTAGCTGGGACTACAGGTGCGCGCCACCATGCCCAGCTAATTTTTGTATTTTTAGTAGGGACGGGGTTTCACCATGTTGGCCAGGATGGTCTTGATCTCTTGACCTCATGATCTGCCTGCCTTGGCCTCCAAAATTCTGGGATTACAGGCGTAAGCCATCGTGCCCGGCCTTATTTTTGTATTTTTAGTAGAGACGGGGTTTCACCATGTTGGCCAGGCTGGTCTGAAACTCCTGACCTCAAATAATCCACCCACCTTGGCCTCCCAAACTGCTGGGATTTCAGATGTTAGCCACCGCACCCAACCTCAGTAAAATATATGTGTATATATATATTTTTAGGCTGGGCTCGGTGGCTCACGCCTATAATCCCAACACTTTGGGAGTCTGAGGTGGGCAGATCACAAGGTCAGGAGATCGAGACCATCCTGGCTAACACGGTGAAACCCCGTCTCTACTAAAAATATAAAAAATTAGCTAGGCGTGGCAGTGGGAGCCTGTAGTCCCAGCTACTCCAGAGGCTGAGGCAGAAGAATCACTTGAACCCAGGAGGTGAGAGGTTGCGGTGAGCCGAGATCATGCCACTGCACTCCAGCCTGGGCAACAGAGTGAGACTGTGTCTCAAAAAACAAATAAATATATGTGTGTGTGTGTGTGTGTGTGTGTGTGTGTGTGTGTGTGTATTTAACTTCAGAGACTTCTGGACAACCCCACTGGCAAAGCAATGTGAGACTCAAATTACTTTGAATTCATTGCCAACATTGAACAGAGACTTTGTATACAACTCCGGCATTCCGGATCCTCTCAGAAAATCAAAGATCCGGCCACACTGGGCCCACGTTCCCACGGGGCAACAATCCGCAGTGAGAGAAGTTCAAGTCCTTCCATCTGAGGGCTAAGGCCTGCCCTGTTGACCCCACACCCATCTGAAATGAGTCAGTCCCAGGGCAAGCGAGAGCAACAGGTAGAAGCTTGCCCTTGGGATTCAAGTCACACCCAGGCTGTGACCCTGGGGCACGCCATGGGTACTTAAAATGCCTCAGTCTCCACGTGTGTGAAATGGGCACCAGCTAGGGTAGCTGTGAGGGTGAATGAGTTCATTTGTACAGGACTCTTTTTTTTTGAGACAGAGTCTTGCTCTGTCACCCAGGGCAGAGTGCAGTAGTGCAATCTCAGCTCACTGCAACCTCCACCTACAGGGTTCAAGCAAGTCTCTTAACTCAGCGTCCCAAGTAGCTTGGATTACAGGTGAGTGCCACCATGCACGGCTAATTTTTGTAATTGTATTTATTTATTTATTGAGACGGAGTCTTGCTCTGTCACCCAGGCTGGAGTGCAGTGGCTCGATCTCAGCTCACTGCTACCTCCACCTCTCAGGTTCAAGCGATTCTCCTGCCTCAGCCTCCCAAGTAGCTGGGACTACAGGTGTGGGCTACCACGCCCAGCTAATTTTTTTTTTTTTTTTTTTGATATGGAGTTTCACTCTTGATGCGCAGGCTGGAGTGCAATGGCATGATCTTAGCTCACTGCAACCTCCACCTCTCAGGTTCAAGTGATTCTCCTGCCTCAGGTTCCTGACTAGCTGTGACTACAATTGTGGGCCACCATGCCCAGCTAATTTTTTTTTTTTTTTTTTGAGGTGGAGTTTCGCTCTTGTTGCCCAGGATGGAGTGCAGTGGCATGCTCTCAGCTAACTACAACCTCCACCTCCTGGGTTCAAGCGATTCTCCTGCCTCAGCCTCCCAAGTAGCTGGGGTTACAGGCACCCGCCACCACGCCCAGATTTTTTTTGTATTTTTAGTAGAGACGGGGTTTCATCATGTTGGCCAGGCTGGTCTCCAACTCCTGACCTCAGGTGATCCTCCTGCCTCAGCCTCCCAAAGTGCTGGGATTATAGGTGTGAGCCACCACATCCGGCCCATGTCAGTTACATTTAAATCTCATTCTTTTTTTCTTTTTTTTTTTTTTTTTTGAGATGGAGTTTCAAGCCACTGCACCTGGACTTTTTTTGTATTTTTAGTAGAGATGGGGTTTTGCCACGTTGGTCAGGCTGGTCTCAAACTCCTGACCTCAGACAATCTGCTCACCTCAGCCTTCCAAAGTGCTGGGATTACAGGTGTAAGCCACGGCACCCAGCTAATTTTTGTAATTTTAGTAGAGACAGGGTTTCAGACCATCGACCAGGCTGGTCTCGAACTCCTGACCCCAATCGATCTGCCCGCCTTGGCCTCCCAGAGTGCTCAGATTACAGGCATGAGCCATTGCGCCCAGCCTGTATAGGACTCTTAAAGCAGTGCCTGGCACATGTGTGCTCCATGAACATTAGCATGCAAGACTGAAACCTCCTGGCAAGAAGGACTCAGGGGAGTTTTGCAGAAAACACAACAAAGCCAGTCAGACTTCGAATCATCAAGGCAGGACCACCCCCACCTGTATGCCTGGCAAATCTCTAAAATCACGTGGTCTTTCTTCTCCTTCTCTCTGCCCATGGGCCTGAACTCAACCCTATTTCATTGACTGCCCCAGCTTCCCCTGCCCGCCTCCCCTGCCCGCTGCCACCTCCACCTTCTGGAGACCTGGAGAGTTTCATTTCTCACTGTCCATGGCTGGGACAAAGTCCACTCCTCACTCTGAAGAGCAGGCGCCTGGCGGGACAAAAACACCCACAGGGTAGGGGTGTTCTGGCTCTGCCACCTGCCGGCTTGTGCAGTCTGTTTCTCAGCCTCCGTTTCCTCATTTATAACACCCACATGAACTGGTACTTAGGATGAATAGGAGTCTGTTTTGAAACTTCGATGCAAAAATATGGTTAAAAAGTTTACATCAGTGCCCAGGAAGGAGCAAGAGCTTGATATAATAATGTTAGTGTGACAATAAATGTTGACAGACTTTTTCTCTTCCTCTTCCTTTTTTAAAAAAATTTTGATTTTTAATTTCATTTCTTTCTTTCTTTTTTTTTTTTTTGAGACGGAGTCTCGCTGTGTCGCCCAGGCTGGAGTGCAGTGGCGTGGTCTCGGCTCACGGCAACCTCCGCCTCTTGGGTTCAAGCAGTTCTCCTGCCTCATCCTCCTGAGTGGCTGGGATTACAGCACGCGCCACCACGCCTGGCTAATTTTTGTATTTTTAGTAGACACCGGGTTTCACCATGTTGGCCAGGCTGGTCTCAAACTCCTGACCTCAGGTGATATGCCTGGGATTACAGGCGTGAGCCACTGTGCCCGGCCCCTATTTCATTTTTTTTTTTAGAGACAGGGTCTCACTCTGTCACCCAGGCTGGAGTGCAGTGGTGGGATCATGGCTCACTGCAGCCTTGAACTCCTGGGCTCAAGCGATCCTCCGACCTCAGCCTCCTGAGTAGCTGGGACTACAGGTGTGTGGCACCACACTTGGCTAATTTTTGTATTTTTGGTAGAGACAGGGTCTCACCTATGTTACCCAGGCTCCTGGGCTCAAGCAATCCTCCTGCCTCAGCCTCCCAAAGTGTTGGGATTATAGGCATAAACACTGCACCTGGCTAACTTTCTTTTTGAATTTTTTTGTAGAAATGGAGTCTTGCTATGTTGCCCAGGCTTGTCTTGAACCCCTGGGCTCAAGCGATCCTCCCACCTCGTCCTTTTTAAATGTTTTAACCGCATCTGAAACGTGCCCTTCTCTCCCACTCTTCCTCCCACACTGTCATACAGTCTTTCATGCGTTGCGTATGCATTTATTGAGCATCTACTCGGTCCAGGAACTGTTCAAAGTGCCACTGCATACCAAGGCAAGCACATCCGCTCTCACAGAGCTTCTAGTCTGGTTCAGGGAGACCAACAGTAAGTGGGAAAATAACCCAAGATCGTTTCAGAGAATGAAAAGTACTGTGAAAGCCATGAGCTGGGGGCTGTGTGGCTCTGAGAGACTGGCTGGGAAGGGGCTACAGGGGACCATGGTGGTCAAGGGAGGCCTTTGGGGACAGGAGGTGACATTGAGCTGAGACCTGAACGAGCTGAGGGAGGAGGCTGGGTGGAGATCAGGGAGGAAAGCTCCCGGAAGGTGAAGCCACCTGCCCAAAGGCCCTGGGGCAGGATTGCGCCTGGCTAGCTGGAGGAACAGTGAGGAAATCCATGTGACTGGATAACCGTTAGGAGGGGGAGAAAGGAAGAAGGTGTGGGGTGGTATAGGGTGTGAGGTTGGGATCCTGGGTCTCAGGGAAGAATTCGGGGTGTCAGGAAGGAATTTGGGATGTTGGGGAGGGATCCTGGGTGTCAGGGAGGAATCTGGGGTATTGGGGAGGGATCCTGGGTATTGGGGAAGAATCCAGGGTGTCAGGAGGGATCCTTGGTGTCACGGAGGAATTTGGGGTGTCTGGGAGGAATCTGGGGTATTGGGGAAGGATCCTGCAGGTCAGGGAGGAATTTTGGGTGTCAGGGAGAAATTCAGGGTGTTGAAATATCGGGTGTCAGGTAGGAAGCTTGGGGCTCAGGAATTTGGGGTGAGGAAGAATATGGGGTTTCAGGTAGGCATCCTGGGTGTTGGGGAGGAATCTGGGGTTTGGGGGAGGGGTCAGGCTGTAGGGGAGGAAACCGGGGTGCTGGGGAGGATCCCGACAGTTGGGGAGGATCTGGGCCACCAGCAAGGAGAGCTGGAGGTTGAGGGGAACGTCAACCTCCCAACGCGCGGCGCCAGGCCTCCCCGGGGGCCTAAGAGGGAGGCCAGGTGGCCTGGAGTCCTGGCGAGCGGCGCGGGCGCGGGGCCACCCTCCACACCCCCGACACTTTCTCCACCTCTGGCTAGTCCTCGCCGCTTCCCCACCTACCAGAGATCCAGGGCTGCCGGCTGCGCCACTGGGTCCTAGGGTCCTGGGGTCCTGGGGTCCTGGGGGCCGGGACTTCTGCGGAGGTTCCCGCAGACCTCAGCGCGCTGAGGGCGCTGGCTCCACCCCGCGGCTCCCGCCCTTGGAAGGAAACGCACCGCCCCTTCCGCGTCCTGGGTGGGTGTGGGACGTGAGGTCACGGTTTCGGAGTCCTGCCCCGCAGCACCGGGAAAGTCCCCGGGGCGCCCCGCACCCGTGCCCTCTCTTCCCAGCCCTTGCGGTCACGTTCAGCAAGTGTGAGCACCTACTGTGTGCAGGGGGCCAGAAGAACTCGCATCTGCCCTGGGGAGCCCACAGTCATCTGGGCTGGGGGCCCAGATGAGAAAGTAATCACAACTGGAAAGTAGGATCATCTCCGTTAGTGATAGGTGCTTTCCAGGAAATAAATGTAGCAGCTGTTTTTATTTTTATTTCTACTATTTTATTTATTTTATTTTATTTTATTTTTCCCCGAGACGGAGTTTCACTCTTGTTGCCCAGGCTGGAGTGCAGTGGCGTGATCTCAGCTCACTGCAACCTCCGCCTTCCCAGGTTCAGGCGATTCTCCTGCCTCAGCTTCCCGAGTAGCTGGGATTACAGGTGACATGTGCCACCACGCCTGGCAAATTTTGTATTTTTAGTAGAGACGGGGTTTCTCCACGTTGGTGAGGGTGGTCTCGAACTCCTGACCTCAAGTGATCCACTCACCTCGGTCTCCCAAAATGCTGGGATTACAGGTGTGAGCCACCATGCCCGGGTCCCCCTGACTTTTTTTTTTTTTTTTTTTTTTTTTTTGAGATGGAGTCTTACTCTATGACTCAGGCTGGAGTGCAGTGGTGCGACCTCGGCTCACTGCAAACTCCATCTCCTGGGTGCAAGCAATTTTCTTGCCTAAGCCTCCTGAGTAGCTGGGATTACAGGCACGTGCTGCCACACCCGGCTCATTTTTGTATTTTTACTTGAGACGGAGTTTTACCATGTTGGCCAGGCTGGTCTCGAACTCTTGACCTCAGATGATGGGCCCACCTCAGCCTCCCAAAGTGCTGGGATTACAGGCGTGAGCCACCACGCCCGGCCTAATTTTATTATAATAATTATTCTTATTATTATAGGGGTCTCCCTATCTTGCCCAGGCTGCTCTTAAACTTCCAGGCTCAAGCAATCCTCCCGTCTCAGAGTGTAAGTGCTGGGATTACAGGTGTGAGCCACCGCACCCGGCCTATAACATTATTTTTATCACCACGATAAATAAGATCTAATAATCACAGTGATTTTGCAGTGGTGACAAGTGTCAGTTGTGTTTCTGGTTGCAATGCAATCTGAAAGTATCTGTGGCTTTTATTAGGGACAAAGGGACAAAGTCCCAGGTCCTGCGGCTGTCTTCATTAATAATTGAGGAAATGGTAATTATCAGTTAGAGTCAGTGAAAATAAAGATGTGGGCCGGGCGCGGTGGCTGAAGCCTGTAATCCCAGCACTTTGGGAGGCCGAGACGGGCGGATCACGAGGTCAGGAGATCGAGACCATCCTGGCTAATACGGTGAAACCCCGTCTCTACTAAAAATACAAAAAAAAAAAAAAAAACTAGCCGGGCGAGGTGGCGGGCACCTATAGTCCCAGCTACTCGGGAGGCTGAGGCAGGAGAATGGCGTAAACCTGGGAGGTGGAGCTTGCAGTGAGCTGAGATCTGGCCACTGCACTCCAGCCTGGGTGACAGAGTGAGACTCCGTCTCAATAAATAAATAAATAAATATGTGAATTTTTTTTTCCCCATCAGAGTTCACAGACACCCTGAATACCCCCAAGAGACTCAGGGACCCCAGGCTGAAGTTTACCTAAAAGTTCTTGTGGGGAGATAGCAATGGAAGTTACGTTGATGTCAAATCTCCCACAGTTCCCCTTATTGAGTACCTCTCTCCAGTGAGGGAGAAATTTTATTGAGCACTGACTGTGTTCCAGGCATGTCTAGGCTCTGGGAATACAGTAGCGGGGAAGACAGAAATGGTCTTACCCTTCAGGGTCTCCAGGGCTGGTAGGGGAGAGAATGTTAAGCACATCCTCCTGGCCTCTCTGTCTCCCATCCCCAGTATTACCAATTCAAGGAGTGTCTCATAGGTGCTTGTCCGCATGCAAAACTGCGCCCAGACTTTTTTTTTTTTTTTTTTTTTTTTTGAGACAGAGTCTCACTCAGTCACCAGGCTGGAGTGCAATGGCACAATCTTGGCTCACTGCAACCTCAGCCTCCCGGGTTCAAGTGATTCTCCTGCCTCAGCCTCCCAAGTAGCTGGGACTACAGGTGCATGCCCCCACACCTGGCTAATTTTTGTATTTTTAGTAGAGAGGGTTTTACCATGTGGGCCAGGTGGTCTCGATCTCTTAACCTCGTGATCCGCCTGCCTCGGCCTCCCAAAGTGCTGGGATGACAGGCGTGAGCCACCGCACCCGGTTTTTTTTGTTGTTGTTGTTAGACAGAGTCTCGCTCTGTCGCCCAGGCTGGAGTGCAGTGGGGTGCGATCTCTGCTCACTGCAAGCTCCGTCTCCCGGGTTCACGCCATTCTCCTGCCTCAGCCTCCCGAGTAGCTGGGACTACAGGCGCCCGTCAGCATGCCTGGCTAATTTTTTGTATTTTTAGTAGAGACAGGGTTTCACCATGTTAGCCAGGATGGTCTCGATCTCCTGACCTCGTGATCTGCCCAGCTTGGCCTCCCAAAGTGTTGGGATTACAGGCGTGAGCCACCGTGCCTGGCCTTTTTTTTTTCTTTCTTTCTTTTTTTAGAGCTGGGATTTCACTCTGTCACACAGGCTGGAGTGCAGTGGCGCCATCTTAGCTCAAAGCAGCCTCCCATTCTGGGCCTCAAGCAATCCTCCTGCCTCAGCCTCCCAAGTAGCTGGGACTACAGGCACACAACACTGCGTAGAATTATTTTTTACATTTTTTGGTTAGAAACAGGATCTCACTATGTTAACCAGACTGGTCCCTGACTCTTAGGTTTAAGAGACTGTCCCAATTTGGCCCCCCAAAGTGGTGAGATTACAGGCGTGAGTCACTGTGACTGGGCTTTGGTGATCATCTGATCAATGTTTTTTGTTTTTTTGTTTTTTTGTTTTTTTTTTTGAGACAGGGTCTCAGTCTGCCACCCAGGCTGGAGTGTAGCGGTGTGATCACTAATCACTGTAGCCTTGACCTCCTGGGCTCAAGCGATCCTCCCACCTCAGCCTCCCAAGTAGCTGGGACTGCAGGTGCATGCCACCATGCCTGGCTAATCTCATTTTTTTTTCTTTTGTAGAGATGATGTCTTGCTATGTTGACCAGGCTGGTTTCAAACTCCTGGCCTCAAGCAATCCTCCTGCCTTGGCTTCCCAAGGTGTTGGAATTATAGGCGTGAGCTACCATGCCTGGCTTGATCAATGTCTTAAAACAACCTTTCCTCCATCAAAATGGGTTTGATGGTTCCCATTTTACAGATGAGAAAACTGAGGCTCAGAGAAGGTAATGGCTGAAGCATTCAGACTTCCAGGGCTGCAGATGGGTGAATTTGGCCACTTGCAGAGAGGTGCAGTTGTCCCCTCCCTTCTTCAGTGAAAGAAACAGGCCGGGTACGGTGGCTCATGCCTATAATCCCGGCACTTTGGGAGGCTGAGGTGGGAGGATTGCTTGAGCCCAGGCGTTTAAGACCAGCCCTGGCAACATAGTGAGATCCCATCTCCACAAAAATTAAAAATAAAGAAAAAACGAGCCAGGCGTGGCAGCACATGCCTGTAGTCCCTGCTACTCAGGAGGCTGAGATGGGAGGATCACCAGAGCCCAAGAGGTTGAGACTAGTGAGCTATGATCGCACCACTGCACTCCAGCCTGGGCAACAGAGAGAGACCCTATCTCGAAAACTTTTTTTTTTTTTTTTTGAGACGGAGTCTCGCTCTGTCGCCCAGGCTGGAGTGCAGTGGCCGGATTCCAACTCACTGCAAGCTCCGCCTCACGGGTTCACGCCATTCTCCTGCCTCAGCCTCCTGAGTAGCTGGGACTACAGGCGCCCGCCACCTCGCCCAGCTAGTTTTTTGTATTTTTAGTAGAGACGGGGTTTCACTGTGTTAGCCAGGATGGTCTCGATCTCCTGACCTCGTGATCCGCCCGTCTCGGCCTCCCAAAGTGCTGGCTTGAGCCACCGCACCCGGCCGAACACATTTTTTTAAAAAAGAAAGAAATATAATATTCCAGTAAAAGTCCAAGGTTTTTTCTATTTTCCCTCTCCACCACCTCCCCTAGAAGCCTCCACCTACAAGCCTATCCATTCTGTTTTCCACTTTTTTTTTTTTCTTTTTGGAGACAGAGTCTCACTCTGTCGCCCAGGCTGGAGTGAAGTGGCGCGATCTTGGCTCACTGCAACCTCCACCTCCTAGGTTCAAGCAATTCTCCTACTTCAGCCTCCTGTGTAGCTGGGATTACAGCTGTGTGCCGCCACATCCGGCTAATTTTTGTATTTTTATTTTTATTTTTATTTATTTATTTTTTTTTTTTTGAGACGGAGTCTCGCTCTGTCACCCAGGCTGGAGTGCAGTGGCCGGATCTCAGCTCACTGCAAGCTCCGCCTCCCGGGTTTACGCCATTCTCCTGCCTCAGCCTCCCGAGTAGCTGGGACTACAGGCGCCCGCCACCTCGCCCGGCTAAGTTTTTGTATTTTTAGTAGAGACGGGGTTTCACTGTGTTAGCCAGGATGGTCTCGATCTCCTGACCTCGTGATCCGCCCGTCTCGGCCTCCCAAAGTGCTGGGATTACAGGCTTGAGCCACCGCGCCCGGCCTAATTTTTGTATTTTTAATAGAGACGGGGTTTCACCATGTGGGCCAGGCTGGTCTTGAACTCCTGGCCTCAAGTGATCTGCCTGCCTTGGCCTCCCAAAGTGCTGGGATTACAGGCATGAGCCACCATGCCTGGCCTCTGTTGTCCACTGTTGCACACATATCCACAGATCCATGAACATGATACTGAATATTCTGTGATCTGATTTTCCTTTTTAATTCACATAGGACAGAGGTCAGCAAACTGTTCTTTATAAAAGACCAGACAATATTTTTGCTGGGTGAGGTGGCTCACACCTGTAATCCCAGCACTTTGGGAGGCCGAGGCGGGCAGATCACGAGGTCAGGAGTTCAAGACCAGCCTGGCCAACACGGTGAAACTCCATCTGTACTAAAGATACAAAACATTAGCCAGGTATGGTGGCTCACACCTGTAATCCCAGCTACTGGGGAGGCTGAGGCAGGAGAATCGCTTGAACCTGGGAGGCGGAGGTTGCAGTGAGCCGAGATTGCACCACTGCACTCCAGCCTGAGCGACAGGGTGAGACTCTGTCTCAAAAAATATATACATATGTATATTTTTTCATAATTATGGCCAGACATAGTCTCTGTCCCAACTTCTCAATGCTGCCATTACTGTCATAGGTGACATGTAAATAAATGAGTGTGGTTATGTTCCAATAAAACTTTATTTACAAAAACAGACAGTGGGCCGAACATGGCTCACAGACCATGGTGCGCCGACCCTTGACATAGATGGTGTCAATATTTAGCTGTATTCCATTGTCAACACATCTTTGATACTTTCCCAACATATGTATCCTGTATGATATTCCAAAACAGGCATTGCGACCTTAAAATGAGGTGGTTATTGGCCGGGCGCGGTGGCTCAAGCCTGTAATCCCAGCACTTTGGGAGGCCGAGACGGGTGGATCACGAGGTCAGAAGATCGAGACCATCCTGGCGAACACGGTGAAACCCCGTCTCTACTAAAAAATACAAAAAACTAGCCGGGCGAGATGGCGGGCGCCTGTAGTCCCAGTTACTTGGGAGGCTGAGGCAGGAGAATGGCGTAAACCCGGGAGGCGGAGCTTGCAGTGAGCTGAGATCCGGCCACTGCACTCCAACCCGGGCGACAGAGCGAGACTCCGTCTCAAAAAAAAAAAAAAAAAAA
>NC_037687.1:4795211-4804994 GCF_003255815.1 Theropithecus gelada
CTTGTTTGATTCAAAATTTTTTTTTTTTTTTTTTTTTTTTTTTTTGAGACAGAGTCTCACTCTGTTGTCCAGGCTGGAGTGCAGTGGCCGGATCTTGGTTCACTGCAACCTCTGCATCCCGGGCTAAGTGATTCTTGTGCCTCAGGCTCCTGAGTAGCTGGGATTACAGGCGTGTGCCACCACACCCAGCTATTTTTTGTATTTTTAATAGAGAGAGGGTTTTACCATGTTGGCCAGGCGGGTCTCGAACTCCTGACCTCAAGTGACCTGCCTGCCTTGGCCTCCCAAAGTGCTGAGATTACAGGCGTAAGGCACCACGCCTGGCCTGAGTTCAGATCACTACTTAGCTATTAGTAGCTGAGGTGGGGCTGAGGGTGAGCTCTCTGGGTTACACCTCAGTTTCCCTGGAGATAATAGCATCTATCTGATGGGATTGGGAAGAAGACTGGGAGAGAGCCAGGTGCAGTGGCTCTCACCTATAATCCCAGGGCTTTGGGAGGCTGAGTGGGAGGATCGCTTGAGCCCAGGAGTTTGAGACCAGCCTATGCAACATAGCAAGACCCACATCTGTGTATATATGTATAAAAAACATTTAGCTGGCCGGGCGCGGTGGCTCACGCCTGTAATCCCAGCACTTTGGGAGGCCGAGGTGGGCGGATCACAAGGTCAGGAGATCAAGACCATCCTGGCTAACACGGTGAAACCCCGTCTCTACTAAAAATGCAAAAAATTAGCCGGGCGAGGCGGCGGGCGCCTGTAGTCCCAGCTACTCGGGAGGCTGAGGCAGGAGGATGGCGTGAACCCGGTAGGCGGAGCTTGCAGTGAGCCGAGATCGCGCCACTGCACTCCAGCCTGGGCGACTAAGCAAGACTCTGTCTCAAAAAAAAAAAAAAAACATTTAGCTTAGGGAGGTGGTGCACGCCTGTAGTTCCCAGATACTCAAGAGGATGAGGTGGGACCAGGTGTGGTGGTTCACACCTGTAACCTCAGCACTTCGGGAGGCTGAGACGGGTGGATCACGAGGTCAGGAGATCAAGACCATCCTGGCTAACACGGTGAAACCCCGTCTCTACTAAAAAAAACAAAAAAATTAGCTGGGTGTGGTGGCGGGCGCCTGTAGTCCCAGCTACTCGGGAGGCTGAGGCAGGAGAATGGCGTGAACCCGGGAGGCGGAGCTTGCAGTGAGCCGAGATCGCGCCACCGCACTCCAGCCTAGACGACAGAGAGAGACTGTCTCAAAAAAAAAAAAAAGAAAAAAAGATTCTTATACTTGGGTGCATAAGAATTCAAGTTCAATACGGATTAACAAAGAGAAAGTAACGTGGTTGGTGACGGGGAGAATGAACCCTCTCATGTACTTAGGGTAGGACTGAAAAGACTGACAATGATTTGGCCTACGTTCCAGCAGTATTTGGTAAGACTGAGAATGTATCGTCTCCATGTCCCTGGGAGAAATCCCTGAAGTTCCCCTTCTCTGTAGCTACCACAGAGAAACACTGTAGATTGTCACTTGATTTTTTTCTGAGATGGTATCTTGCTCTGTTGCCCAGGCTGGAGTGTAGTAGTACAATCTTGGCTCACTACAGTCTCAAACTCCTGGGCTCAAGTGACCCTCCCTCCTTACCATGCCTGGCTAACTTAAAAAAATTTTTTTTCCTGTAGACTTGGGGTCTTGCTATGTTGTCCAGGCCAGTCTCAAACTCCTGGCCTCAAGCGATCCTCCCACCTCGACCTCCCAAAGTGTTGGGATTACAGGCATAAGCCACTGTGCCAGGCCTGCCAGCATCTTGATCTTGGACTTCCCAGCCTCCGGAACTGTGAGAAATACATTTCTGTTGCTCATAAATTATCCAGCCTGGCCAGGCACTTTGGGAGGATGTGGTGGGAGGATCGCTTGAGCTCAGGAGTTCAAGATCAGCCTGGGCAACACAGCAAGACCCCATCACTACAAAATAAATAAATGAATAAATAAATTACCCTGCCTAAGGTATTTCTGTTCTAGCAGCAGGGACAGATGAAGACACACACGCATACACACACGGCCTGTATGCAGTTGTGGGTGAAGTTTATTAAGGCAATACTGAATGCCAGAGCATTTCAACAAGGCTTGCCAGACAGGCCCCAGCACCTTTCTACACTACATTGAGGCTTAGAAGCTCAGTGTTCCACCCCATCCCCAGGACGCCCACTTAGACCAGAAATCCAAGTCCATTAGCTACAGGCTGATATCCAGGGACACTGGTGTAAACAAAGAAGTGGGATATGAACTATATCCCTGATTTTTTTTTTTTTTCAGACTAAGTCTCGCTCTTGTCCCCCAGGCTGGAAAGTAATGGCGTGATCTTGGCTCACTGCAACCTCTGCCTCTTGGGTTCAAGTGATTCTCTTGCCTCAGCCTCCCGAGTAGCTGGGATTACAGGCGCCCACCACCATGCCTGGCTCATTTTTATTTTTTTGTATTTTTAGTAGAGACGGGGTTTCACCATGTTGGCCTGGCTGGTCTCGAACTCCTGACCTCAGGTGATCCGCCCGCCTCGGCCTCCCAAAGTGCTGGGATTACAGGCATGAGCCACCGCACCCGGCCTATATTCCTGACTTTTAACAAGGAAAAAAAAATTCTGTGGGGGAGAACTTTCCTGAACAAATATTTTTCTGGACATCTCTCTCTACTGACTGATAGGGTGAGGCTCAAAACAGGCTTCCTCCAAGCTCAGAGGGACTGAGAGATTGGCCAGCTGGATGATGCCCCAGTTTTAAGAGCCTTAGCTTCCCAAGCAGACAGCACAGAAGAGCTGGTGGAGTGGCCAGAAAATCGGTTTGAAAGGAGCCCTGGGTTGAAGACTCCAGAGCAGAGCTGCAGCATAGACACGGGGCCCGCTGCGTCCTGTCCTCTCCCCCTACTTCTTCTCCTCTGGGGCTTTCTCAGTGATTCCGGGGGCAAAGGGTCCCACGAGCCACGTGACAGGTGTGTTCTGGGCCACGTATTCCACCATGTGGTCCAGAGCCTCGCGGGCGCTGGTGACGCGCTCTCGGCTCTGGGCCAGGATGCTGCTGGACAGGTCCTGGAAGGAGTGGATGCTGGAAAAGGTAGCCTGGAGGTCCTCCACCTGGCGGCGGGCCTGCTGTACCTGGTCCTTCACATTGGTGGGGAGGCCCTGAATGCTGGACCCCAGGGAGGTACAGGTGGCCTGCAGCTGCTGGGCAATGTCCCGGAACATGGTGAGCGCCCGGGACTCGACCTGCTGAGAAGGGAGGTGGGGACACCAATCAGGACCATTTGTTTCAGGAAAGGCAACTGGAGCTGAAGCCAGGGAAAGAGGGGTTCTACCACTAACCTTGGGGAAAACCCTTTCCATAGGTGAAATTTTTTTTTTTTTTTCAGACAGTCTCATCCTGTCGCCCAGGCTGGCGTGCAGTGGCGCGATCTCGGCTCACTGGAAGCTCCGCCTCCCGGGTTCACGCCATTCTCCTGCCTCAGCCCCCCGAGTAGCTGGGACTACAGGTGCCCGCCACCACACCCAGCTAATTTTTTGTATTTTAGTAGAGACGGGGTTTCACCGTGTTAGCCAGGATGGTCTCCATCTCCTGACCTCGTGATCCACCCGCCTCGGCCTCCCAAAGTGCTGGGATTACAGGCGTGAGCCACCAAGCCCAGCTCTTTTTTTTTTTTTTTTTTTGAGATAAGAGCCTGGCTCTGTTGCCCAGGCTGGAATACAGTGGCATGATTTTGGCTCACTGCAACCTCCGCCTCCTGGGTTCAAGCGATTCTCTTGCCTCAGCCTCCCAAGTAGCTGGGACTACAGACGCATGCCACCACGCCCGGCTAAATTTTGTATTTTTAGTATAGATGGGGCTTCACCATGTTGGCCAGGCTGGTCTTGAACCCTTTACCTCAAGTGATCTGCTCTCCTCAGCCTCCCAAAGTGCTGAGATTACAGGCATGAGCCACAGTGCCCAGCCTCTTTTCTTTTAATTAGAAACAGGATCTCACCCTGTCACCCAGGCTGGAATGCAGTGGTGTGATCATAGCTTACTGCAGCCTCTAATTTCTGAGCTCAAGTTATCCTCTCATTTCAGCCTCCTGAGTAGCTGGGACTACAGGCACTCACTACCATGCCCAGCTACATTTTAAAAATTTTCTGTTGGGAGGCCGAGGCGGGTGGATCACGAGGTCAGGAGATCGAGACCATCCTGGCTAACATGGTGAAACCCCGTCTCTACTAAAAATACAAAAAAACTAGCCGGGCGTGGTGGCAGGCGCCTGTAGTCCCAGCTACTCGGAGGCTGAGGCAGGAGAATGGCGTGAACCTGGGAGGCGGAGCTTGCAGTGAGCCGAGATCGCGCCACTGCACTCCAGCCTGGGTGACACAGCGCGAGACTCCGTCTCAAAAAAAAAAAAAAAAAAAAAAAAAAAAAAAAAAAAAAAAAAAAAAAATTTTCTGTAGAGCCAGGATCTCACTAAGTTGCCCAGATCTTAAACTCCTGGGCCCAAGTGATCTGCCCACTTCAGCCTCCCAAAATGGTGGATTTACAGGCATGAGCCACTGCATTCGGCCACTAGTCAAATTTTTTTAAAAGCATAGACAAATCACCAAAGAAGATATAGGGAGAGCACATGAAAAGGCTGCTTGACATTGTAAGTCATTAAAGAAATGCAAATCAAAATCATAAGGAGGCCTGGCACGGTGGCTCATGCCTGTAATCCCAGCACTTTGGGAGGCTGAGGCGGGTGGATCACCTGAGGTCAGGAGTTCAGCCTGACCAACGTGGTGAAACCTCCATCTGTACTAAAGATACAGTTACTTTGGAAAACAGTCTAGCCGTTCCTCAAAATGTTAAACCATAGAATTATCATATGACTCAGCAATTCTAGTTGTGGGTGTATGCACAAGAGAAACGGAAACACACATCCACACACAGAGACGTGCACACAGGGGCAGGGCAAAAAGTAGAAACAACTCAAGTGTCCTTCGGTTGATGAATGGGTGAAGAGAATGTGATTCATCCATACAACAGAATGCGACTCAACCACAGAAAGTCACAGGGATCTGACCCAGACCACAGCGTGGATGAGCCCCAAGGATGTCACGCTCAGTGTGAGAAGCCAGACACAAAAGGCCAAACAGGGTGGGATCCCATTTCTATGAAATGTCCAGGGCAGGCCCATTCACAGAGACAGGAGAGGATACATGGTCGGGAGGAGGAGAAAATGGGGCAGTGATTGCTGATGGGAAAAGGGTTTCTTTTTAGGGGCATGAGATGAGATAGGGATAGTTGTGCAATGCTAAGAACCAGTGATGTGTATGCTTTTTTTTCTTTTGAGACAGAGTCTCGCTTTGTGGCCCAGGCTGGAGTGCAGTGGCGCGATCTCGGCTCACTGCAAGCTCCGCCTCCCGGGTTCACGCCATTCTCCTGCCTCAGCCTCCTGAGTAGCTGGGACTACAGGCGCCCGCCACCACGCCCGGCTAATTTTTTGTATTTTTAGTAGAGACGGGGTTTCACTGTGTTAGCCAGCATGGTCTCGATCTCCTGACCTCATGATCCACCTGCCTCGGCCTCCCAAAGTGCTGGGATTACAGGAGTGCGCCACCGCGCCTGGCCAATGTGTATGCTTTAAATGCATGAGTTGTATGGTATGAAAATGATATCTCAATAAAACTGTTAAAAAAAAAAAAAAAGAGGCCGGGCGCCGTGGCTCAAGCCTGTAATCCCAGCACTTTGGGAGGCCGAGATGGGCGGATCACGAGGTCAGGAGATCGAGACCATCCTGGCTAACACAGTGAAACCCCGTCTCTACTAAAAATACAAAAACTTAGCCGGGCGAGGTGGCGGGCGCCTGTAGTCTCAGCTACTCGGGAGGCTGAGGCAGGAGAATGGCGTAAACCCGGGAGGCGGAGCTTGCAGTGAGCTGAGATCCGGCCACTGCACTCCAGCCTGGGCGACAGAGCGAGACTCCGTCTCAAAAAAAATAAAAAAATAAAAAAATAAAAAAATAAAAAGTAAGCCGGGCACGGTGGCTCAAGCCTGTAATCCCAGCACTTTGGGAGGCCGAGACAGGCGGAGCACGAGGTCAGGAGATCGAGACCATCCTGGCTGACATGGTGAAACCCCGTCTCTACTTTAAAAATACAAAAAAAAAACTAGCCGGGCGAGGTGGCGGGCGCCTGTAGTCCCAGCTACTTGGGAGGCTGAGGCAGGAGAATGGCGTGAACCCGGGAGGCGGAGCTTGCAGTGAGCTGACATCCGGCCACTGCACTCCAGCCTGGGTGGCAGAGCGAGACTCCGTCTCAAAAAAAATAAAAAATAAAATAAAAATAAAAAATAAATAAATAAAAAGTAGAAGCCAGGCTGGGACAGCCTGGAAGAACTTTCTAGGCAGAAGTTGTAAACCGTTGGGTGAGAACACAGTTGAAATCAGGTCCTTGAAAATTTCCTTGGTCAGGGAGTGAGATGAGCAGAGACAGGATTTGAGACCAGCCTGGCCAACATGGTGAGACCCTGTCTCTATTAAAAATACAAAAATTAGGCCGGGCGCAGTGGCTCTGGTCTGTAATCCTAGCACTTTGGGAGGCCAAGACGGGTCAATCACTTGATGTTAGGAGTTCTAGACTGGCCTGGCAAACATGGCAGAACCCTGTCTCTACTACAAATACAAAAAAATTAGCCGGGTGTGGTTGCGGGCGCCTGTAGTCCCAGCTACTTGGGAGACTGAGGCAGGAGAATGGCTTGAACCCAGGAGATGGAGGCTGCAGTGAGTCGAGATCACGCCACTGTACTCCAGCTTGGGTGATGGAGTGAGACTCTGTCTCAAAAATAAATAAATAAATAAATAAAATTAGCTGGAGGTGGTGGCAGGTGCCTGTAGTCCTGGCTGCTCGGGAGGCTGAGACAGGAGAATCGCTTGAACCCAGGAGGCGGAGCTTGCAGTGAGCCAAGATTACGACATTGCACTCCAGCCTGGGCGACAGAGTAAGACTCTATCTCAAAAAAAAAAAAAAAAAAAAAGGTACACACAGGGAGGTAGGGTTTTGCCCAGAGCCCTGGCAGCTGGAGGACTCTGGACTTGAGCCAGGGATTATGGGAAGGTGCCCACGTGAGAGAGATAAGATCTGGTTTTCTCATTTGAAAGGTCATTCTGGCTGCTGTGCTTAGCAGTGGAGGAAACAAGAAACAGTTTTAGGCTGCAGGCGGTCCAGTTCTGCCTCCCGAACAATTTGCATTTATAGAGATAGTCACGATATCTTTATACATCTCACTTTTGTAGCCTTTACTATGTGCTTTCGATATGATCTCATTTCAGCTTTTTAAAAATTGATCTGGGTCCGGGCACAGTGGCTCACACCTGTAATCCCAGCACTTTGGGAGGCCGATGTGGGCAGATCACCTGAGATCAGGAGTTTGAGACCAGCCTGGACAACATGGCAAACCCCGTGTCTACTAAAAAGTACAAAAATTAGCCAGGCGTGGTGGTGCATGCCTGTAATCCCAGCTACTGGGGAGGCTGAGATAGGAGAACCACTTGAACTCAGGAGGCAGAGGATGCAGTGAGCCGAGACTGTGCCACTGCACTCCAGCCTGGGTGACAGAGCAATAAATAAATAAACAAATAGGCCGGGCGCGGTGGCTCATGCCTGTAATCCCAGCACTTTGGAAGGCTGGGGCAGGTGGATCATGAGGTCAGCAGATCGAGACCATCTTGGCTAACACGGTGAAACCCCGTCTCTACTAAAAATACAAAAAAAAATTAGCCGGGTGTGGTGGTGGGTGTCTGTAGTCCCAGCTACTCGGGAGGCTGAGGCCACAGAATGGCGTGAACCTGGGAAGCGGAGCTTGCAGTGAGCTGAGATGACGCCACTGTACTCCAGCCTGGGCAACAGAGTGAGACTCTGTCTCAAAAAAATAAAAATAAAAACTGGGGTCAGGCGTGGTGGCTCATGCCTGTAATTCCAGTACTTTGGAAGGCCAAGGTGGGAGTATTGCTTGAGGCTAGGAGCTCAAGACCACCCTGGGCAACACAGTGAGACCCTGTCTCTACTAAAAGTTAAAAAAAAAATTAGCCAGGCACGGTGGCACGCGCCTGTGTTCCCAGCTACTCAGGAGGCTGAGGCGAGAGGATTGCCTGAGCCTGCAACAGTGAGGCCACAGTGAACTGTGATGGCATCACTGCACTCCAGCCAGGGCAACAGAGTGAGAACCTGTCTCAAAAATAAATAAATAAACAAATATTTCAAAAATTGATATATAATCCACACACCATAAAACTCACCCTTTGAAGTGTACAATTCAGTGGTTTCTAGTATATTCACAAGGTTGTGCAAATACTACCTTCATCTAATTTCAGGACATTTTCGCTTTTTTGAGACAGAATCTCCCTCTGTTGCCCAGGCTGGAGTGCAGTGGCGCGATCTCGGCTCACTGCAACCTTCCTTTGCCCCTGGGGGGCTTAAGTGGGTGGTGGGACAGGCAGCGAGATCCATTAGAGAACACAAGAGGCCAAGGCTTGAGATAGAGTGGAGGGGGCCGGAGAATACTAGTCAGAAGTTGCTACTAGGGGCCAGGCTTGGTGGCTCACGCTTGTAATCCCAGCACTTTGGGAGGCCGGGGAGGGGAGATCACTTGAGGTCAGGAGTTCAAGACCAGCCTGGACAACATGGTGAAACCCTGTCTCTACTAAAAATACATAAAAAATTAGCCAGGTGTGGTGGTGAGCTCCTATAATCCCAGCTACTAGGGAGGTTGAGGCAGGAGAATCACTTGAACCCAGGAGGTGAGCCAAGATCATGCCATTGTACTCCAGCCTGGGCGACAGAGCAACACTCTAAAAAAAAAAAAAAAAAAAAAGCCATACCCATGCAGGCCCAAGAGGAGAAATCAAGGCAGGCTTCCTGGAGGAGGTGTCATTAGCTCCTGAAAGCAGGTGAGGCTGGGGAAAGCACTCGAAGCAGGTAGGCCCATGAAGTAGAGGTGTAGAGAGTGGCATCGGGACTCCAAGTACTCCAGGCCACCCCCCCAGTCCCTCATGGGTACCTCTGGCTTGGGCGGTTCCTTCTCGGGGCCCTGGAGCTGCTTCTGGTTCCAGCTAAGCCACATCTGGTGCAGCTTCTCCTGGCCTTCCACCAGCTTCTGATCAACACCTTGCTTGACAGTTTCCATCTGGGGCAGGGGAGAGAGAGGTGAGGGAAGGAGGCTCCCCTGGGAGAGGCGGGATTCCAGAGGGAACCCAGGGAATCCATCATCTGACTTACATGATGGTCTAGAAAAGAGAAAGGGAGGGAGGAAGGGTTTCCTGGCTATGGTGAGCTCTGGGGCCTTTGGTTTAATCACTGACACACTCATGCTCTGTGTGGTCGGTGGGAAGAGTGGCCGCATGTCCCCTGTAGCTCCTCCCATTGCGTCAATTTCTCCTGCCTTTACGAGGGAGCCTGGACATGTGGCTGGCTTTGGCCAATGGGAGATGAGCAGACGGAACTAGCAAAGGCTTAAAAAGTACTTGTAGGCTGGCCACAGTGGCTCACGCCCGTAATCCCAGCACTTTGGGAGGCCGAGACAGGCGGATCACTAGGTCAGGAGATCGAGACCATCCTGGCTAACACAGTGAAACCCTGTCTCTACTAAAAATACAAAAATTAGCTGGGCGCGGTGGCGGGCGCCTGTAGTCCCAGCTACATGGGAGGCTGAGGCAGAAGAATGGCATGAACCCGGGAGGCGGAGCTTGCAGTGAGTGGAGATTGTGCCACTGCACTCCAGCCTGGGCGACAGAGCGAGACTCCGTCTCAAAAAAAA
>NC_037687.1:4805094-4832230 GCF_003255815.1 Theropithecus gelada
CCCCCTAAGCAAAAAAAAAAAAAAAAAAAAAAAAAAAAGGGCTTGTAGGCTGGCCACAGTGGCTCATGCCCGTAATCCCAGCACCTTGGGAGGTCGAGGTGAGTGCATCACCTGGGCTCAGGAGTTGGGAGACCAGCCTGACCAACATGGTGAAACCCTGTCTCTACTAAAAATACAAAAATTAGCCGGGCGTGGTGGTGCGCATCTGTAATCCCAGCTACTCGGGATCGGGAGGCTGGCGCACGAGAATCACTTGAACCTGGGTGAAGGAGGGTGCAGTGAGCCGAGATTGCGCCACTCCACTCCACCCTGGGTGACAGAGCCACACTCAGTCTCAAAAAAAAAAAAAAAAAAAAAAAAAGGGCTTGTAATGAAATATGATTCAGCCTTCCAAAGGAATGAAGCAGGCTCACTTCTGCAATCCCAGTGCTTTGGGAGACCAAGGCGGGAGGATCACGAGCTCAGGAGCTCCACAACAGCCTGGGCAATACAGTGAGACTTCATTTTTATATATTACATAAAGTTTAAGAGAAAAGAAAAATAAATAAAGAGGAATGATGGCAGACATATGCTCCAAGATGGGTGAACCTTAGAGGCTGCAGTGAGCCATGCTCATGCACTCCAGCCCGGGAAACACAGTGAGACCCTGTCTCTAAAAAAAAAAAAAAAAAAGGTAATTAAAGGTACATGAAGCTATCTATTAGGGTGGGCTCCAATCCATAAAGAGTTGGGCTCCTTAAATGAGGAGATTAGAGCTGGGCACGGTGGCTCATGTCTGTAATCCCAGCACTTTGGGAGGCCAAGGCGGGCAGATCACTTGAGGTCAGGAGTTCAAGACCAGCCCGGCCAACATAGTGAAACCCCGTCTCTACTAAAAATACAAAAATTAGTCAGGCGTGGTGGCAAGTGCCTGTGATTCCAGCTACTCGGGAGATGGAGGCCCAAGAATCACTTGAACCCGGGAAGTAGAGGTTGCAATGAGCTGAGATCACACCACTGCACTCCTGCCTGGGCAACAGAGTGAGGCTCTGTCTCAAAAAAGAAAAAAAACAGATTGGGACACAGACATATACAGAGGGAAGGGACGACCACGTGAAGACACGGAGAGAAGATGGCTGTCTACAAGTCAAGGAGAGAGGCCCCAAAAGGACACTCTGATCTTGGACTTCCAGCCTCCAGAAATGTGAGGAAATAAATATCTGTTGTTTACATTTCCCAGACGGTGCGTTTTTTTTTTTTTTTTTTTGAGATGGACTCTCACTCTGTTACCCAGGCTGGAGAGCAGTGACATGATCTCGGCTCACTGCAATCTCTGCCGCCCGGGTTCAAGTGATTCTCCTGCCTCAGCCTCCTGAGTAGCTGGGATTACAGGTGCCTGCCATTGTGCCTGGCTAATTTTTGTATGTTTAGTAGAGATGGGGTTTCAGCCTGTTGGCCAGGCTGGTCTTGAACTCCTAACCTCGTGATCCACCCACCTGGGCCTCCCAAAGTGCTGGGATTACAGGAATGAACCACCCCACCTGATTGCAATTTTTTTTTTTTTTTTTTTTTTTTTGAGATGGGCTCTTGCTCTGTTGACTAGGCTGGAGTGCAGTGGTACAATCATAGCTCGCTGCAGCCTCCAACATCTGGGCTCAAGCGATTCTCCTGCCTCAGCCTCCCAAGTAGCTGGGATTACAGGCATGTACCACCACACCTGGCTAATTGTTTTAAATTATTTTTTGTAGAGGTGGGGTCTTGCTGTATTGCCCAGGAGGGTCTCAAACCCCCGGACTCATGCGATCCTCCTGCCTTGGGCTCCCAAAGCACTTGAGGGGACTCACACAAAGAGGTGTGAGCCGCTGTGCCCGGCCCCAGACAGTGTGGTTTGTGGCAGCAGCCTAAGCAAATGAGTGTACAACCAGAGACAGTGCCAGGAGCAAGCGGGAATGGCCCCGCCAGCCTGCAGAGGGGTAGGCAATAAGTCACTGAGCTCTGGGTGGGCGTCTGCTGTGGGGTGAAGGCTGCTGGCTCAGGGCCCCAACCCCCCGGAACCTCACCAGGCTTAGGGCCTGCGACAGCTGCAGCAGAGCCTCCTGTGCCCTCTGCCTGGTGGCTCGAAGCTTGCCCAGCGAGTGCTCATAGGCGTGCTGCCGCAGCCTTTCCGACAGGGAGCCCAGACGCACAAAGTAGCTCTGCTCCTGCCGCTGCTGCTGCATGGACGCGACGTCAAAGCCATCCAGGGACGTGGCGATGCGGGCTGCAAGGAAAAGGAGAAGGGTCTCTGTGAAGACCAGAACACACAGCTGGGCTCGTCCCATGAGGACGGTCCCAGGAATCACACTGTCCACTTTATTTATTTATTTAGAGACGGAGTTTTGCTCTCTCACCCAGGTGGGAGTGCGGTGGTGCGATCTCAGCTCACTGCAACCTCTGCCTCCTGGGTTCAAGTGATTCTCCTGCCTCAGCCTCCTAAGTAACTGGGATTACAGGTGCCCGCCACCATGCCCGGCTAATTTTTGTATTTTTAGTAGAGACGGGGTTTCACCATGTTGGCCAGCCTGGTCTCGAACTCCTGATCTCCAGTGAGTCATCCGACTCGGCCTCCCAAAGTGCTGTGATTATAGGCGTGAGCCACCGCACGCGGCCATGCTGTCCAGTTTATACCCCAGTTCTGCTTCTTATAAACCTCGAAGGCCGGCCAGGCGCAGTGGCTCAAGCCTGTAATCCCAGCACTTTGGGAGGCCGAGACGGGCGGATCACGAGGTCAGGAGATCGAGACCATTCTGGCTAACACGGTGAAACCCCGTCTCTACTTAAAAAAAAATACAAAAAAACTAGCCGGGCGTGGTGGCGGGCGCCTGTAGTCCCAGCTACTCGGGAGGCTGAGGCAGGAGAATGGCATAAACCCGAGAGGCGGAGCTTTCAGTGAGCTGAGATCCGGCCACTGCACTCCAGCCTGGGCGACAGAGCGAGACTCCGTCTCAAAAAAAAAAAAAAAAAAAAAAAAAAAAAAAACCTCGAAGGCCTGGGAGCAAAGGATTCTGCCTTGGTTTTCCCTATCTGCAAAATGGGGATGAGGGAAGTCAAACCTCACAAGAATCAGAGACCTTAGACTAGCGGGAGGGTCTAACGATGGCCCGCAGGCCAGACCTGCCTTGGTCAACCTGTGAATATAGCCCTGAATGTTCATTATGCAGTCCTGCAGAGACAACAGCATTCCAGCCAGCAATGGATCGCATACACTACAGAGGTCCCATAAGATTGTAACAGTGTCGGCCGGGTGCAGTGGTTCATGCCTGCAATCCCAGCACTTTAGGTGACCAAGGCGGGCAGATCACTTGAGGCCACGAGTTCAAGACTAGCCTGGCCAACATGGAACAACCCCATCTCTACTAAAAATACAAAAATTAGCCAGGCTTGATGGCACTAGCCTGTAATCCCAGCTACTTGGGAGGCTGAGGTAGGAGAATCACTTGAACCCGGGAGGTGGGGCTGCAGCGAGCCGAGATCACACCACTGCACTCCAGCCTAGGTGAGAGTGAGATGCCATCTCAAAACAAAAAAAAAAGAGAATAATGACATTTCAGCCAACAACGGACCTCATATAGTGGTCCCATAAGATTAGAATACCATATGTACCATATTTTTCCTGTACCTTTTTTTTTTTTTTTTTTTTGAGACAGAGTCTCACTCTGTCACCCAGACTGGAGTGCAGTGGCGGGATCTCAGCTCATCGCAAGCTCCGCCTCCCGGGTTCACGCCATTCTCCTGCCTCAGCCTCCCGAGTAGCTGGGACTCAACCTGGCTAATCTTTTGTATTTTTAGTGGAGACAGGGTTTCACCGTGTTAGCCAGGATGGTCTTGATCTCCTGACCTTGTGATCTGCCCGCCTTGGCCTCCCAAAGTGCTGGGATTACAGGCATGAGTCACTGCTCCCGGCCTTTTTCCTGTACCTTTTCTTCTTTTTTTAGGCAGGGTCTCGATCTTTTGCCCAGGCTAGAGTGCAGTGGCATGATCTCAGCTTACTGCAGGCTCAACCGCCCAGCTTCAAGTTATCCTCCAACCTTGGCCTCCCGAGTAGCTGGGACTGCATGAAGCTGGGACTACGGCAAGACACCCGGCTAACTTTTGTATTTTTTGTAGAAATGGGGTCTCACTGTGTTGCCCAGGCTGGTCTTGAACTCCTGGACTCAAGCAATCTGCTCGCCTCAGCCTCCCAAAGTGCTAGGTTTACAGGTGTGAGCCATTGCACCTGGCTTCCCGTACCTCTCCTATGTTTAGATCTGTTTGTTTTGTTGGTTTTTATTTTTTGAAGTACGGTCTTGCTCTGTTGCCCAGGCTGGAGTGCAGTGGTGCGATCATAGCTCACTGTAGCCTTGAACTCCCAGACTCAAGTGATCCTTAGGCTCTCAAATAGCAACTGGGACTACAGGCGTGCACTAGCACACCCAGCTAATTTTTATATTTTTTGTAGAGACAGGGTCTCACTATGTTGTCCAGGCTGGTCAGGAACTCATGGGCTTAACTGATCCTCCCACCTCAGCCTCCAAAGTGCTGGGATGACAGGTGTGAGCCACCGTGCCCGGCCTCATCCCATGTTCATAGGTTCATATATATGTATGCATGTATTTATTTATTTTTGAGACAGAGTCTCGCTCTGTTGCCCAGGCTGGAGTGCAGTGGCACAGTCTCGGCTCACCACAAGCTCTGCCTCCCAGGTTCAAGTGATTCTCTTGCCTCAGCCTCCTGAATTAGCTGGGATTACAGGCATGGGCCACCACGCCCAACTAATTTTGTATTTTTAGTAGAGATGGGGTTTCTCTATGTTGGTCAGGCTGGTCTCGAACTCTGGACCTCAGGTGATCCGCCTGCCTCAGCCTCCTACTCCCAAAGTACTGGGATTACAGCTGTGAGCCACTGCGCCTGGCTGCATGTATTTATTTAATCCTTCTGTACCCACACTTTTTTTTTTTTTTTTTGAGACGGAGCCTCACTCTGCCGCCCAGGCTGGAGTGCAGTGGCCCAGTCTCGGCTCCCTGCAACCTCTGCCTCCTGAGTAGCTGGGATTAGAGATGACCACCACCATGCCTGGCTAATTTTTGTATTTTTAGTAGAGTCTGGGTTTCACCATGTTGGCCAGGCTGGTCTCAAACTCTTGACTTCAAGTGATCCGCCCACCTCGGCCCACCAAAGTGCTGGGATTACAGGCATGAGCCACTGCGCCCTGCCTATATCCTAAGCTTCTTATTTGCAAAAATCCCAATCCCGGCACTTTGGGGTGCTAAGGCAGTAGGATCACTCCAACTGAGGAGTTCCAGATCAGCCGGGATGATAGAGGGAGACTCCGTCTTTACAAAAAATTAAATAAACAAAAATTAGTTGGGCATGATGTTGTGTGCTTGTAGTCCCAGCTACTCGGGAGGCTGAGGTGGGAGGCTCGCCTGAACCCAGGAGTTTGAGGCTGCATTGAGCTATGGTCGCACCATTGCACTCCAGACTGGGCAACAGAGTGAGACTCTATTTCTAAAACAAACAAATAAAAAAGGGTTGGGTACGGTGGCTCATGCCTGTAATCCCAGCACTTTGGAAGGCCGAGGTGGGTGGATCACGAGGTCAGGAGTTCGAGACCAGCCTGGCCAACATAGTGAAATCCCATCTCTACTAAAAATACAAAAAATTAGCCGGGCACGGTGGCTCACGCCTGTAATCCCAACACTTTGGGAGGCTGAGACGGGCAGATCACGAAGTCAGGAGATCGAGACCATCCTGGCTAACACGGTGAAACCCTGTCTCCCGTCTCTACTAAAAATACAAAAAATTAGCCAGGCATAGTGGCGGGCTCCTGTAGTCCCAGCTACTCAGGAGGCTGAGGCAGGAGAATGGCGTGAACCCAGGAGGCGGAGCTTGCAGTGAGCCGAGAGTGCGTCACTGCACTTCAGCCTAGGCAACAGAGAGAGACTCCATCTCAAAAAATAAATAAATAAATAAAAATAAAATAAAAATAAATTTAAAAAAAAATACAAAAAATTAGCCAAGCGTGGTGGCGGGCACCTGTAATCCCCGCTACTCAGGTGGATGAGGCAGGAAACTCACTTGAACCCAGGAGGCGGAGGTTGCAGTGAGCTAAGATCACGCCATTGCACTCCAGCCTAGGTGACAGAGCGAGGCTCTGTCTCTAAATAAATAAATAATAAAGAAAGAAGAATATCAAATAAACAGTGCAGGGAGTACAAGTATATGACCGAGATGACTGACGTGGGATTTCTGGCCTGGCAGGAACACCAGGGTTCAGTGAGATCTCAAGTTTAGTCACATATTTATGCAGGAACGGAGTGAGCGAAGGGGGAAGAGGAGGAGGGCGGGGAGAGGACAGGGCAGGTTGTGCAGGACCTTGTGGGCTGGCTGTGACGAGGACTTGGGCCTTGACCCCAAGGGAGGTGGGGTCCATGGAGGGCTGTGGGCAGAGGAGGGATGGGCTATGATTCAGATGCTCACAGACGCCCTCTGGTGGCTGCTGTGGGGAGGTGACTGTGGTGGGTGAGGGTGGGAGCTGGTGAGCAGGACACAGGGGGACTGCGTTGATGAGATTCCAAGATGCTGGGAAGAGGTGGCAGGGACGAGGTAGCAGTGAGGGACAGACCCCACGAGGCCAACAGCGGCTTCCGGTTAGGGGGCCTGGGGAGGGGTCTCAGAGCAGCCGTCTGGCCACACTCACCCAGCTCGGCGTCCGTAAGGGGCAGGTGGTTGTCCACCCACTCCTCTGACTTCCCCAGCACCGTGTCGACCCCACTCAGCACCATCTGGCCCACGCGGGAGCCCATGACGGACTGGACCCCGCCAGTCACTGCAGACTTCGTCTTGTCCACGCTGCTCTGCACAGCACCGCGGGTCGCGTCCACCGCCTCCGATACTCGTGTGGCCACCGTGTCCTTGGCGCTAGACACCATCTCTCGGGCCCCTGACACCTTGGACGACACAAGCTCCTTGGTGTCCGCCAGGACCTAGGAGAGGCAACAGCATCAGCATCTTTGCCTTCCCTCCATACCTGGGCACCCCTCCCCTACACCCCAACTTCCAGGGAGATGGAGGCGGGAAGCGCCATCCCCCAGGTGACCCCAGCATCGCTGCCTTCCCTCCATACCTGGGCACCCCTCTCCTGCACCCCAACTTCCAGGGAGACTGAGGCAGGCAGTGCCATCCACCGGGTGACTCCGAGTCTGGAGTCATGGGCATGACCTCATACTCTGCAGCCAGACTACCTAGGCTCCGTCCCTAGCTTGCTGCTTCTCAGATGTGTGGCTTCAGGCAAGTCACTCTACCTCTCTGTGCCTCGTTTCTTTCCTTCCCTTTCCTTCCTTCTTTTCTTCCTCTTCCCTTCCCTTCCTTCTTCCCATCCCCTCCTTCTTTAGAGATAGGGTCTTGCCCTGTTGCCCAGGCTGGAGTGCCGTGACACCATCTCAGATCACTGCAACCTGTCTCCTGGGTTCAAGCAGTTCTCCTGCCTCAGCCTCCCAAGTAGCTGGGATTACAGGCATCTGCCACCACGCCTGGCTAATATTATGTGTTTTGTTTGTTTTGTTGTTGTTGTTGTTGAGATGGAGTCTCACTCTTGTTGCCCAGGCTGGAGTGCAATGGCATGATCTCAGCTCACTGCAATCTCCGCCTCCCGGGTTCAAGCGATTCTCCTGCCTCAGTCTCCCGAGTAGCTGGGATTACAGGTATGCACCCACGCCCGGCTAATTTTGTATTTTTAGTAGAGATGGGGTTTTACCATGTTGGTCAGGCTGGTCTCGAACTCCTGACCTCAGGTTATCTGCCCGCCTCAGCCTCCCAAAGTGCTGGGATTACAGGCATGAGCCACTGCACCCTGCCTGTTTTTGTTTTTTTGTTTTGTTTTGTTTTGTTTTTTGAGATGGAGTCTCTCTCTGTCGCCCAGGCTGGAGTGCAGTGGCTCGATCTTGGCTCACTGCAAGTTCCGCCTCCCAGTGATTCACACCATTCTCCTGCCTCAGCCTCCCGAGTAGCTGGGACTACAAGCACTCGCCGCCACACCCAACTAATTTTTTGTATTTTTAGTGGAGATGGGGTTTCACCGTGTTAGCCAGGATGGTCTCGATCTCCTGACCTCGTGATCTGCCCACCTTGGTCTCCCAAAGTGCTGGGATGTGAGCCATCATGAGCCACCATGCCCGACTTTTTTTTTTTTTTGACAGAGTTTTTGCTCTTGTTGCCCAGGCTGGAGTGCAATGGCGCGATCTCGGCTCACCGCAACCTCCACCTCCCGGGTTCAAGCGATTCTCCTGCCTCAGCCTCCCCAGCAGCTGGGACTACAGGCGCCCACCGCCATGCCTGGCTAATTTTTTGTATTTTTAGTAGAAACAGAGTTCACTGTGTTAGCCAGAATGGTCTCAATGTCCTGAGCTCGTGATCTGCCCGCCTCAGCCTCCCAAAGTGCTGGGATTATAGGCGTTTGAGCCACCACCCCCGAGAGTCAGGTTTTAACAGCAGCACTACACTCACTGAACATGCACGTTCTCACACTGGCCCGGATTAAAATGTAGCTCTGACAACACCACCGTTCCCCAGAACCTGGGGAAAGTTACCTCTTTACAAAGGGGGAAAAAACTCACAGGGCCCAGAATTGAGAGGATATTGCGCCTCTCAAAAAGTCAAGAGCTCACAGCAGGCCAGGCATGGTGGCTCGCACCTGTCATCCCAGCACTTTGGGAGGCCGAGGTGGGAGGATCGCTTGGGCCCAAAAGTATGAGACCAGCCTGGGCAACACAGTAAGACCTCACCCCTACAAAGCATACAAAAATTGGCCAGGCACGGTGACTCACGCTATAATCCCAGCACTTTGGGAGGCCGAGGCAGCTGGATCACCTGAGGTCAGGAGTTCGAGACCAGACTGGCCAACATGGAGAAACCCCTCTCTACTAAAAATACAAAAATTTGGTGGGCATGGTGGCGGGCACCTGTAATCCCAGCTACTCGGGAGGCTGAGGCAGGAAGATCACTTGAACCCAGGAGGCAGAGCTTCCAGTGGGCTGAGATCACGCCACTGCATTCCAGCCTGGGCAATAGAGCGAGACTCCATCTCAAAAAAAAAAAAAGAAAAAGAAAAAGAAAAAAGCTCCCAGCTGCTGCTCCGTTCAACGACCTTGAAGAATTCACCCTGAGCTTATCCCTTCTGTAAACACAAGGACTGTTGGCCTCCCACGGTATCAGTGGGAGAGAAAGGGAATGCAAGGGCTTGGCCCTACGATGGGGGCTCCTGGCTGACATTTCGCCATCTTCCTGTGAGCTCGGCAGTTTCCATCCCCCTCAGCCAAGCCCACTATTGGCCTTTGCTGATAAGCTGCAGGCATGGCTGGGCACAGTGGCTCACAACTGTAACCGCAGCACTTTGGGAAGCCAAGGCAGGCGGGAGGATTGCTTGAGCCCAGGAGTTTGTTTTTTGTTTTGTTTCTGAGACGGAGTCTCGCTCTGTTGTCCTGATCTCATGATCCACCCGCCTCAGCCTCCCAAAGTGCTGCGATTAGAGGATGAGCCACCGTGCCTGGCTAGCCCAGGAGTTAGAGACCAGCCTGGGCAATACAGCAAGGCCCCACCCTACAAAAAAACTAAAAAATTAGCCGGGTCTGGTGGTGCACACCTGTAGTCCCAGCTTCTCAGGAAGCTGAGAGCTGGGAGGATTACCGAAGTCTAGGAGGTCGAGGCTGTAGTGAGCCGAGATCATGCCACTGCACTCTAGCCTGGACAACTGAGCAAGACCTTGTCTCAAAAAAAAAAAAAAAAGGTACAAGTTGACACCCGCTCTGCTGTTTCCCAGCTAAGGTCATTTCCGCATAAATGGGAGGAAAGAAGTGTGACCATGATGGGACAGCAGAGCCCCCCGGCATACAGTAGGCACTCAATATCGAGTGGATGAATGAGCTGCCTGTCCCTGCAGGCGGTCTCAGGGAAAGTCCAAGGATGCTGGGATGTGGGCTGGCTTGTCCTGCCTCCAACCCAGGGAGCACCTATTTCTGATGCTAGAGACCCAGACGCAAGCAGTTGGTGCCTGAGGGTGGCCCTTCTGTAACCACTGGGCCGAAGCGGACATGGAGCCCCTGAATACTTAATAAGCATCTACCTGCTGGGGTAGTGGCTCACCCCTGTAATCCCAGCACCTTGGGAGGCCGAGGCGGCCAGATCACCTGAGGTCGGGAGTTCGAGACCAGCCTGACCAACATGGAGAAACCCCGTCTGTACTAAAAATACAAAATTACCCAGGCGTGGTGGTGCATGTCTGTAATCCCAGCTACTCGGGAGGCTGAGGCAGGAGAATCGCTTGAACCCGGGAGGCAGAGGTTGCAGTGAGCTGAGATCGCACCATTGCACTCCAGCCTGGGCAACAAGAGTGAAACTCCATCTCAAAACACTAAAAAAAATAAGCATCTACCCTGTGCCAGGCTGCCCGCTGAGCACTGGACACAGACACAAAGCAGGCGGCCTGTGCCCTGGTCCCAGCTAGGGACACAAACAATAACCGATTAAGCTTCACACTTATCTGAAGGAGGGTGTTTTGTTTTGTTTTGTTTTGTTTTGAGACACAGCCTTGCTCTGTTGCCCAGGCTGGAGCACGGTGGCGCGATATCGGCTCACTGCAACCTCTGCCTCCCGGGTTCAAGTGATTCTCCTGCTTCAGCCTCCGGAGTAGCTGGGATTATAAGCACTCACCACCACACCTGGCTAAGTTTTGTATTTTTAGTAGACACGGGGTTTTGCCATGTTGGCCAGGTTGGTCTCGAACTCCTGACCTCAAGTGATCTGCCCACTTTGGCCTCCCAAAGGGCTGGGATTAAGGCGTGAACCACCGCGCCTGGTCTGTGCCTCATTTCTTCATCCCAGGCTATTATAGGTCGAGTTATGGCCCGGCCCCCTCAACCCCAAATTCATATGCTGAAATCCTGATCCCCAGGGGTAAGAATGTGACTGTATTTGGAGACAAGAGTCTTTAAAAAGCGGTGATTAAGGGAAACTGAGGAAGGGCACAGTGGCGCACTCCTATAATTCTAGCACTTTGTGGGGCTGAGGCGGGAGGATTGCTTGAGCTCAAGGGTTGGAGACCGGCCTGGGCAATATGGCGAGATTCCGTCTTGACAAAAAGTACAAAAACTAGCCAGGCGTGGTGGATGCACCTATAGTATCAGCTACTCAGGAAGCTGAGGCGGGAGGATCTGTTGAGCCCAGGAGTTTGAGAACAGCCTGGGCAACATGGGGAAAACACACCTCTACAAAAAATTAAACATAGCCAGGCATGGTGGTGCGTGCCTGAGGTCCCAGCTACTTGGGAGGCTGAGATGGGAGGATTGCTTGAGCCCAGGAGTTCAAGGCTGCACTCTACCCTGGGTGACAGAGCGAGAACCTGCTTCAAAAAAAATTTTTTTTTTAAATGTTAAGAGCCAACATTTGATACAAGCCATGCGCTGTTCTAGGCCTTCAGGTGTTAACCCCAGGTCAGCATCGCCATTCTGTAGAAAAGAAAGTGGGGCCCAGGCTGGGTGTGGTGGCTCATGTCTGTAATCTCAAGACTTTGGGAGGCCAAGTTAGGTGGATTACCTGAGGTCAGGAGTTCAAGACCAGCCTGACCAACATGGTGAAACCCCATCTCTACTAAAAATACAAAAATTGGCCAGGTGTGGTGGCGGGTGCCTGTAATCCCAGTCACTCAGGAAGCTGAGGCGGGAGAATCACTTGAACCCGGGAGGCAGAGGTTGCAGTGAGCTGAGACCGTACCAGTGCACTCCAGCCTGGGCAACAAGAGCAAAATTCTATCTCAAAAAAAAAAAAAAAAAAGAAAGACAGTGAGGCCCACAGAGGCAAAGTAACTTGTGTGAGGGCCACTCAGCTGCTGAGGGGCAGGACACAATTTGGAACATGGTGTTTTTTGTTTGTTTTATTTTTTTTTGAGACAGAGTCTCGCTCTGTCACCCAGGCTGGAGTGTAGTGGCACAATTTGGGCTCTCTGCAACCTCTGTCTCCCGGGTTCAAGTGATTCTCCTGCCTTAGCCTCCCAAGCAACTGCGACTACAGGTGCACGCCACCACGCCAAGCTAATTTTTCTTTTTTTTTTGAAGTTTTAGTAGAGATGGGGCTTCACCGTGTTTGCCAGGATGGTCTCGATCTCCTGACCTTGTGATCTGCCCACCTTGGCCTCCCAAAGTACTGGGATTACAGGTGTGAGCCACCGCGCCTGGCCAGAGCAAGGTGTTTTGTTTTTGTTTTTGTTTTTTTTGAGACAGAGTTTCACTCTCGTTGCCCAGGCTAGAGTGTGATGGCGTGATCTCGGATCACCGCAACCTCTGCCTCCCGGGTTCAAGCGATTCTCCTGCCTCGGCCTCCCAAGTAGCTGGGATTACAGGCACCCACCACCACGCCTGGCTAATTTTGTATTTTTAGTAGGGATAAGGTTTCTCCATGTTGGTTAGGCAGGTCTTGAACTCCCAACTTCAGGTGATCCGCCCGCCTTGGCCTCCCAAACTGCTGGGATTACGGGCATGAGCCACCGCACCCAGCCAGGAACATGGTGTTTTGATGTTTTGACTTTCCTGCCTCCAAGCTTTTCTGACTAATAAAACCGTTATGGGGATGTCAACATTCTGGGTAAAGGGCCACATAACTAAGATTTTCAGTACTGTGGGTCACAGTCTCTGTCGCAACTACTCAACCTTGCCATTGTAGGGTGAAAGCAGTCATAGACAATATGTAAATAAACGGTCATGGCTATGTGCCAATAAAACTTTATTATAAAAACAAGTAGGCCGGGCACTGTGGTTCATTCCTGTGATCCCAGCACTTTGGGATGCCGAGGTGGGTGGATCACCTGAGGTCAGGAGTTCAAGACCAGCCTGGCCAACATGGTGAAACTCCATCTCTATTAAAAATACAAAAACTAGCCGGGTGTGGTGGCGGGCACTTGTAATCTGGCTGGCTTTGCAGTTATCCCTCCAGCTGCCCTGTGGGGAGTGGATTCGGGGTGGGGATGGGAATCAACAGGAGAGGGAGCAGGGAGGATGCCATCAAGCCTATCTAGTTAAGCTGGGACCAGCGCACTCCATACCCAGGTAGGTCCCTGTCTCGGCAGAGCCCCCGAGGGCGGACATCGTTACCTTCTCTGTGGGCTGCTGCAGGATGGGGAGGTTCTCCTCCAACTTGTCCAGCCCCCTGTGGGCGTACTCGCTGGCTGATGCAACTGCCAAAAGAAATTAAGTAAGACGCAAATGTGACTGGTGGAAGGTCACCTCGTAATTGTTCGGGGGACAGCACCAAGAGCTGGGTAGACCCCTCTACTCCCCACCCAGGGAAAGCGCCAGGAGGGGGATTCAGTGCCCTCTGGGACTTCACCCACTCTGGGGCTCCAGCTTGGAGAGGATTGGCTGAGCCCCGCTGACAGCGGCCGCCGTGAGGGTCCTCACTCCCTTCTCTGCCGCGTCGCAGACGGTCTTGACATGCGGGTAGCTCTCCTTGGTGGAGGCATAGGCTGCGGACACCATGTCGCAGGTGGAGCTGATGAGAGGCATGCTGGCCACGCGGTCCACCACACTGGGCTATGAGAGAGAAGTGGCTCAGGCAAACTGGGCGGGGGAGGATGGGGGGCTCAGCCGGAAACTCAGGGTGCCCTGCAGTTTTGCTCTCACTCCTGGCCAGTGAAACGGCTCAGTTTACCCACACTTTGCATCCAGGTGCTTGCACAAGTCAGGAACCTTGGGGTTTCGCCACATGCTTCCTTTTATTTTTTTTTTTGAAACGGAGTCTTGCACTGTCACCAGGGCTGGAGTGCACTGGCGTGACCTCGGCTCGCTGCAACCTCCACCTCCTGGGTTCAAGCGATTCTCCTGCCTCGTCCTCCTGAGTAGCTGGGATGACAGGCGCCACCATGCCCAGCTAATTGTTTTTGTATTTTTAGTAGAGACGGGGTTTCACCATGTTGGCCAGGCTGGTCTTGAACTCCTGACCTCATGATTCGCCCACCTCAGCCTCCCAAAGTGCTAGGATGACAGGCGTGAGCCACTGCGCCCGGCCCGTGTGCTTCCTTTAACACAGCCTAGTTACGTGAGCCTGCAGTTTATTCCAGCGTTGTGCCAGGTGGTGATAAGGGACAAGAGTCCCATTCTCATGGCAGTTAGGGTCTAAACTGGGAGCTGCAGACTACAGCCCATGGGTCACATCCAGTGCACCACTTGATTTTTTAATTTTAATTATCTTTGGGGCCAGGTGCAGTGGCTCATGCCTGTAATCCAAGCACTTTGGGAGATTGAGGCGGGCAGGTCACTTCGGGTCAGGAGTTCGAGACTAGCCTGGCCAATATGGTGAAACTCCGTCTCTATTAAAAATACAAAAATTCGCCGGGCGTGGTGGCGCACGCCTGTTACCCCAGCTACTCGGGAGGCTGAGGCAGGAGAATCGTTTGAATCCGGGAGGCAGAGGTTGTAGTGAGCCGAAATGTCACCACTGCACTCCAGGCTGGGTGACAGAGCAAGACTCCATCTCAAAAAATATGTATGTAAAATAAAATAACCTGAGGATGAGAGATCTGGAATAGAAACTGGCTTCCTAGGAGGCCCCTGAGAGAGACTTCAGAGGTGAGGAAGATTTGGCTTAGCGGTTGTGGAGGGCATGTAGTTTCAGACAGAACCCTGACCCCTCAGGCCCTCCAAGGGCCTTTGAGATTCCCCCGCTCCCAATTGGGGACACCAGTGAGTGGTCTGTACCCCACCGAGGAATAAACCTCTCTGGTTCCATGGGCTGCCGGTATATCCCTGGCTCCCTGCCAGGGCACCCTGGTGTGGGAAGCCTCATTGCACAAGAATCACAGGGTCGGGGCAGTCCCTGGTCCTGGCCCTTCCTCACCTGCTGTACCGGTTCTTCCGCTGTCACCTGGGTGCTGCCATCAGCCTCTGCCCCGTTGGCAGACATGGTCTCTGCAACAGACACTGTGGAGAGAGGAACAGTCAGGTACAGCCTGCCTGGCCCCACCTTCTAGGAAAAAGTCCAGGCCCACGCTGCAGCTGGAAGACAGGGTTCATACCTGCCCATGACTTACAGCCATGCCTTTCAGTCCTTAGCAGGCACAAGAGTGACCTCTGGACTTTGTTCAACAGCAAGTGCTGATTCTAAAGCTTCGGGATGGGGCTCACCTGGCCCCCCATCTGTTTTTTCTTTCTTTCTTTTCTTTGGAGACAGTCTCACTCTGTTGCCCATGGTGGAGTGCAGTGGGGCAATCTGGGCTCACTGCAACCTCCGCCTCCCGGTTTCAAGCGATTCTCCTGCCTCAGCCTCCTGAGTAGCTGGGACTACAGGCACCCACCACCATGCCCAGCTAATTTTTGTACTTTTAGTAGAGACCGGGTTTCATCATATTGGCCTGGCTGGTCTCGAACTCCTGACCTCGTGTTCCACCCACCTTGACCTCCCAAAGTGCTGGGATTACAGGTGTGAGCCACCACACCCAACCCTTTCTTTTTTTTTTGTTAAAGACAGGATCTTGCTCTGTCACCCAGGCTGGAGTACAGTGGTGCAATCACAGCTCACTGCAACCTCCAACTCCTGGCTTTAAGGGATCCTCCTGCCTCAGCCTCCCAAGTAACTAGGACTATAGGCACACACCACCACACCTAGTTAATTTTTTCTTTTTGGGTAGAGATGGTATCCTTTTTTTTTTTTTTTTTTTTTTCTGAGACAGAGTCTTGCTCTGTCACCAAGCTGCAGTGCAGTAGCACGATCCCAGCTCACTGCAACCTCCACCTCCCAGGTTCAAGCAATTCCCCTGCCTCAGCCTCCTGAGTAGCTGGGACTACAGGCGCGTGCCACCACACCTGGCCAATTTTTTGTATTTTTTAGTAGAGACGGGGTTTCACCATGTTAGCCAGGATGGTCTTGATCTCCCGACCTCGTGATTCACCCGTCTCGGCCTCCCAAAGTGCTGGGATTATAGGCGTGAGCCACTGCGCCCCTGCATTTCTAAAAGGCTCCCAGGCAGTGTTGATACAGCTGGTCCCTGGGATACACGTCAGGAAGCAAGGCTTGGGAACAGTCCCTTCCAGGGCTCACCTGTTCTCCAGGAAGCCAGGTATGACCTAAAACCTCTGTAGAGGACAATTTGCCAATAGCTGTCAAGTTCCAAGAGCCATCTTCCCCTTGACCCAGAAACCTCACTTCGGGGAAGATCCCACACCTGTGTTTCCGCATGGGCAGAGCTGTGTGGACTTACTGGCCACAACATGACACTGGAAACAACCTGGATGCCGAGCGAAAGGGGAATAAGATAACAACAAGAGTGGCCAGACACAGCGGCTCGCGCCTAGAATCCTGGCACTTTGGGAGGCCGAGGCGGGCGGATCACCTGAGGTCAGGAGTTCGAGACCAGCCTGACCAACATGGTGAAACCCTGTCTCTGCTAAAAATATAAACATTAGCCAGGGATGGTGGTGTGCACCTGTACTCCCAGCTACTCAGGAGGGTGAGTTAGGAGAATTGCTTGAACCTGGGAAGCGGAGATTGCAGTGAGCTGAGATCGTGCCACTGCACTCCGGCCTGTACAACAGAGTGAGACTCCGTCTCAAAAAACAAAACCAAAACCAAAAACAAAAACAAGTGTATCCCAATGCAGTGGCTAAAGAATGAGATTTAAAGGCCGGGCATGGTGGCTCACGCCTGTAATCCCAGCACTTTGGGAGGCTGAGGCAGGTGGATCACCTGAGGTGAGGAGTTCAAGACCAGCCTGAACAACATGGAGAAATCCCATCTCTACTAAAAATACAAAATTAGACAGGTGTGGTGGAGAATGCCTGTAATCCCAGCTACTCGGGAGGCTGAGGCAGAAGAATTGCTGGAATCTGGGAAGCGGAGGTTGCAGTGAGCCAAGATTGCACCACTGCGCTCCAGCCTGGGTGACAAGAGCGAGACTCTGTCTCAAAAAAAAAAAAAAAAAAAAGAATCAGATTTAAATGTAACTGACATGGGCTGGATGTGGTTGCTCACGCCTGTAATCCCAGCACTTTGGGAGGCCGAGGCAGGAGGATCACCTGAGGTCAGGAGGTGGAGACCAGCCTGGCCAACATGGCGAAACCCTGTCTCTACTAAAAATACAAAAACTAGCCAGGTGTGGTGGTGCACACCTCCATGTTTAGTTATCCCAGCTACTCAGGAGGCTGACGCAGGAGAATCACTTGAACCCAGGAGGTGGAGGTTGCAGTGACCTGATATCTCACCAGTGCACTCCAGCCTGGGTGACAGAGCAAGACTCCATCTCAAAAAAAAAAAAAAGAAAGAAAGAAAGAAAGAAAGAAAGAAAACAAAAGACAAAAGACTAAATGTAACTGACATGACATGGACAAAGATCTAGTCAAGGGATAAAATGTGTTAAATAGGGCAAACTATTTTTTTCTTTTTCGAGACGGATTTCCACTCTGTTGCCCAGGCTGCAGTGTAGTGGTGCGATCTCGGTTCACTGCAACCTCTGCCTCCTACGCTCAAGAGATTCTCCCACCTTGATCTTGTAAGTAGCTGGGACTACAGGCACGCACTATCACACCTGGCTAATTTGTGTGTGTGTGTGTTGGGCGGGGGGGGGGGGTGGTTTTTTTTTTTGACAGGGAGTCTTGCTCTGTCGCCCAGGCTGGAGTGCAGTGGCGTGATTTCAGCTCACTGCAACCTCCACCTCCCAGGTTCAAGCGATTCTCCTGCCCCAGCCTCCCGAGTAGCTGGGATTACAGGCATGCACCACCGCATCCGGCTAATTTTTTGTAGTTTTAGTAGAGATGGGGTTTCACTATGTTGGTCAGGCTGGTCTTGAGCGCCTGACCTTGTGATCCACCCGCCTCAGCCTCCCAAAGTGCTGGGATTACAGGCGTGAGCCACCGCACTCGGCCGTGTTTTTTGTTTTTTTGTTTTTTTGTTTTTAGTAGAGATAGGGTTTCGCCATATTGCCCAGGTTGGTCTTGAACTCCTGAGCTCAAGGGATCTGCCCCACTTGGCCTCCCAAACTGCTAGAATTACAGGCGTGAGCCACCGCACCCAGTCAAAATGCAGGCTTTTTTTTTTGAAAGTGAGATAACATGCCTGCCTGCACTGCAGAGCTATGAAGCCCAGGTCAGGGGTATGGGGAGGACGGGGCTCCCCAGGTGAGTCTATGCAAGTGGGATGAAGCCACAACTCCATTTTCCTGGACAAGTGAGATGAAGCAGGGACACCATCATCAGATGAGGTTCTCAGGGGAAAGCCAGGAGTCCCAGCTCCACCTCTGCTGTGCTCGCTCGCTGGAGCAAGGCACCTTCCCCTTCTCTGGCCTCGGTCATCTCACCTGTAATATGAGGATAAAGGGTCGGGCACGGGCCTGTAATCCCAGCACTTTGGGAGGCTGAGGCGAGTGGATCACTAGGTCAGGAGTTCGAGACCAGCCTGGCCAACATAGTGAAACCCCATCTCTAAATATACAAAATTACATACAAAATTACGAAAATTAGGCGCGGGTATGGTGGCAGGCACCAGCTACTTGGCAGGTACCAGCTACTTGGGAGGCTGAGGTAGGAGAATTGCTTGAACCTGGGAGGCAGAGGTTGCAGTGAGCCAAGACCGTACCACTACACTCCAGCCTGGGTGACAGAGGAAGACTCCATCTCAAAAAAAAATGTGGCTAGGCCGGGCGCGGTGGCTCAAGCCTGTAATCCCAGCACTTTGGGAGGCCGAGACGGGCGGATCACAAGGTCAGGAGATCGAGACCATCCTGGCTAACACGGTGAAACCCCGTCTCTACTAAAAAATACAAAAAACTAGCCGGGCGAGGTGGTGGGCGCCTGTAGTCCCAGCTACTCGGGAGGCTGAGGCAGGAGAATGGCATAAACCCGGGAGGCGGAGCTTGCAGCGAGCTGAGATCCGGCCACTGCACTCCAGCCTGGGCGACAGAGCGGGACTCCGTCTCAAAAAAAAAAAAAAAAAAAAAAAAATGTGGCTAAAGGTCATGCCTGCCTTATGGCCTGCTTTCCCGGGGAATTCTGGTGTGAGCCTAAGAACCTGTGGCCTTGACTCTGAGCATCTTTTCCAGAGGAATGAGGCCCCACCTCCTGGTGGCCTTGCTTCGATGTCCCCTAAGCAGAACTCAGCAAAATGATGTTTTGCGAGCACTGGATCTGGAGTCCAGATTGGGTTCTCTTTTTGTTTTTGTTTTTGTTTTTTCTTTGAGATGAAGTCTTGCTGTGTCACCCAGGCTGGAGTGCAGTGGCGCGATCTCAGCTCACTGCAACCTCCGTCTCCCAGGTTCAAGGGATTCTCCTGCCTCAGCCTCCAGAGTATCTGGGATTACAGGCGCCTGCCACCAGGTTCAGCTAATTTTCATATTTTTAGTAGCGGTGGGGTTTCACCATGTTGACCAGGCTATTCTCGAACTCCTGACTGCAAATGATCTGCCCACCTCAGCCTCCCAAAGTGCTGGGATTACAGGCGTGAGTCATCGTGCCCAGTCCAGAGTGGGTTCTAATCCCAGTTTGGCAACTCACTAGGAATAGGAGTTTGGGCAGGCAGCATTCCCTAGGAGCCTTGCTTGCCACATCTGTGAAATGGGTATAAGTTTCACAAGAGGCTGGAGTTCCTGTGGACTGGAGGAGACACTGCTCCGGGGAAGCTCAGCTCCATGCCTGGCACATAGTAAGAGCTCCATAAACCATCTCACCGCACTCTGGCTTCCACGGACAAAGGGTTACAGCCAGCCAGGAACCAGCTTCCTGTCAGGTACAAAAGTCCCCCAACTGGGAAGTCAGGTGAGAAGATATACCTACGTCCCAGTGATCACTGCCTAAATCTATTCTTCTCACCTCCTTCGGAGCCTGAGCTCACCTGGGCAGGCAGCCAGGTAGGCAGGCATCAAAGTCCTGGCCTCGACAGATTCCCAAGCCCCACTTAGGACTCAGGCAGCTTCCTCCCGTCCCCTCTGTCCACCATGACTTTCTGGAACTGGTTAAAGCAAGGGTGGCCACTGCAGATGTCAACGCCCTATGAAACCCCTGGGGGTCAGTGACCTGCCTTGCCGCTGGCTCCAGAAGGGGAGTTCCAGGCCAGACCCAGTCATCCAGCAACTTCAGGGCATGCTAAGACTGGACTTCAAAAATTCCAAGAGCCCCAGGTCCCACTGCTAGGCCCAGCCGGGACAAGAACCCCAAAGCAGTTAAGGGGTAGGCCTTCCTACTTTTAAGCCATCTCGCCGCCACGCCCACCCGAGGGAAGCGGGGAGGATTTGCCCAAGACCTCCCCAGAAGCAGTTGGGGGCGCCAGGAGCCGGGGCAACGCCCCTTCCAACGCCCGTGGCAAAACCATCTGGAGGGCAGGCGGCTTTACGGTGGCGGGGGGTGTCTCTGAAGACCCCGGAAGGGAGGGCGAAGTTTCTGCCCGCAGGAGGAAACTTGCCTGCAAATTGCGTTTCCAAAAGCAAGCAAACTGATCAAAATTTAGAGAAAACCTGGCGGGGGCGGTATTTAGCCCACCTCCCTCAATATCACCCCTTCTAGGGGGCTCTTTCGCCCCTCAAAAGTCCCAGGAAGTGAGAAGAGGGTTTCAAAGTTCAAGCTCCGTTGCAGACGTTGGATTTTTCTGGGGGGAGGGGTGACCAGCCTGGGCTGAAGACCCCTCCCCAGGCCGCAGAGTCCAGCAAATCCCACCCCGAGAAAGGCCCTCCCCGACCCCTCCGCCCCTGGGGTGCCCCAGGACTCGGTGGACACCGCCCCCCAGCTCAACTGAGGGACCCCCGCCACTCACCGCGGTCAACTGGACGTCCCAGGCACAATAACTGCGGCTTCCAGACCAGCCTTGAAACCGTCAGGGCCGGGGCGGGGCTGGCTTTTACTGCGCGGTGGGTTGGGGGCGCAAGGGAGTGACGGGCGAGAGAACCAATCAGGTTGAGGGAATGCCCGGGCCAGGCCCGCCCCTCTCCTCCCTAGCCCGCCTCCACTAGGCCCCGCCCCTCGCCAAGTCACTTAAGAAGTACGGGAAGGACTACACGCCCTGAAGGGGAGGGGGCACTCCTGGACCACGCCTGTCCCAGTCACGGGACCCCCCCGCTCCGCAGCTGGGGACCCTATGAAGTTGGCCCTGGGAGGTGAGTGCGATCGGGGGCGCCGCACGGGTGCTGGGATTCCCTAGGTCGCCCATTTCCCCTATGGCCAAACTGAGGCTGCTAGAACCCCAGGAGAGTTGCAGGGTGACCCTCGCCAGCGCGTCAGGGGCCAGGCCCTCCACTATGGGCTGCAACCCAGCTATATATATATACATACACACACTTTTTTTTTTCCGAGACGCAGTCTCGCTCTGTCATTAAGGCTGGAGTGCAGTGGCACGACCTTGGCTCACTGCAGCCTCCACCTCCTGGGTTCAGGAGATCCTCCTGCCTTAGCCTCCTGAGTAGCTGGGATTACAGACACGTGCCACCAGGCCCGGCTAATTTTTGTATTTTTGGTAGAGACGGGGTTTCACCATGTTGGCCAGGCTGGTCTCGAACTCCTGACCTCAAGGGATCTGCCCGTCTGGGCCTCCCAATGTGCTGGGATCACAGGTGTGAGCCACCGCACCCGGCCCAACCCAGCTATATGAGCGACTTGAACCACCACAGGGAACTCGTCCAGCCTCCAGCCCGACCTGCCCAGCATCAGACCTCCCAGCACTATATTGACTTTTTATCATCCCTGTTTTGCGGAGGGGGAAACTGAGGCCTGGAGAGGGTCAGCCAGGGGCAAGGCAGCCGTCAGGTTCCAGGCTCTGTGACTGCTGGATCAACCTCTTCCTGAAGCTGCCTCCGCCTGGATTTTTACCCCGCCCCTCTCCACCACCCAAATTCTTTATCTTCTTGGTCTATAAACCAAGGTCTCAATCTCAGATGGCCCTAGGGGCCAAGGAGGAGATGAATATTTCTGCTGAGGAGGTGGCAGTGATGCTCTGCTTAGAGGGGCAGGGGAGAGCAGTGCCCTATGGGAGACCCACCTGGGGAGTCACAGATCCACAGGAAGTTCAAGCCGTAGACATGTCCTGCCTGTTAGGGAACAACAGGGGCTGTGTCCAGCCCAGGGGCCACCGGTTTGCCACTTCTGCTAAATTATTTGAATAGAATGAAGCTTCTGGTAGCTTTAGAAAGAACATGGGAAAAATTGGGTGTCTGTGATTGCATTTTTCTGGGGGGTGGGTGAGGACAGGGTCTATGCTAGCACTGTCCAATAGAACTTTCTGCAATGTTAAGAGTGTTCTAGAATTGTGTGCCATCCAACACTGTAGCCAAAAGCACCATGTGGATAATGCACAGTGAGAAGCTGAATGTTTAAATTTTTTTTTTTTTTTTTTTTTTTTTTTTTTTGAGACAGAGTCTTGCTCTGTCGCCCAGGCTGGAGTGCAATGGTGCAATCTCGACTTACTACAACCTCTACCTCCCGGGTTCAAGCGGTTCTCCTGCCTCAGCCTCCCAAGTAACTGGGATTACCGGTGCGTGCCACCACACCCGGCTAATTTTTGTATTTTTGGTAGAGATGAGGACTCACCATGTTGGCCAGGCTGGTCTCAAATTCCTGGCCTCAAGTGATCCACCTGCCTTGGCCTCCTAAAGGGCTGGGATTACAAGTGTGAGACACTGCACTTGACCTGAATGTTTAAATTTAAGTAACTTCAGGGAGTTAGTGAGATTCTCAAGTGAATCTGAGACCCCATTCCTTGACATTTGTAACAGACTTTTTCCTTCTCATTCACTCATTCAACCATATTTATGGAGTCCTTGCACTGGGCACAGCGGTGAGCTAAACAGATAAGAATTCCAGCCCTCGTGACACTCACTAACCAGTGCGAGAGATGAACAAGGAACAAGATAAGTGAGTGAACTTTACAATGGGTCACGTGGTAGGACAGCAAAGGAAAAGACGAATGTGGGGGCTGCAGGGTTTTTGTTCTTGTTTTTTGTTTTTGAGACGGAGTCTCACTCTGTCACCCAGACTGGAGTGCAGTGGCACGATCTCGGCTCACTGCAACGTCCGCCTCCCACGTTCAAGCAATTCTCGTGCCTCGACCTCCCAAGTGGCTGGGATTACAGGCCTGTGCCACCATGCCTGGCCAATTTTTGTATTTTTTTTAGTAGAGACAGGGCTTCACCATGTTGGCCAAGCTGGTCTTGAACTCCTGACCTCACGTGATCCACCAGCCGTGGCATCCCAAGGTGCTGGATTACAGGCGTGAGCCACTGCACCCGATGGGGCTGCAGTTTTTTGTAGGGAGGTCAGAGGAGGCCTTTCTGAGTGACATCCAAGAAGAGAAGAGAGAGAGGTCAGGAGGGAACCATGTCCAGTTAGGGGGAACAGCATTCCAGGCAGCAGGCACAGTCCATGCAAAGGCCCTGAGGCAGGACTGCACCCGGCACCTAGAACAGTGAGGAGGGCCCTGTGGCTGGAGTAGAGTGAGTGAGAGGGAGGGAGGAGGGGAGGGCAGGGATGGCTCAGAGAGGGGAAGTGACTCATCCAAGATTCAAGGTCAGTGGGAGATTTGCCTGGTAACCCTCAGCTTCTTGGTGGACTTGAGTAACAAAATAACTCTGGTCTAGGGGATGAGCCCTGGTGATTTTGCCAAACGCCCTTTTTTTTGAGACAGAGAGACAGAGTCTCACTCTGTCGCCCAGGCTGGAGTGCAGTGGCGCAATCTCGGCTCACTGCAAGCTCCGCCTCCCGGGTTCACGCCATTCTCCTGCCTCAGCCTCCCGAGTAGCTGGGACTACAGGCGCCCGCCACCATGTCCGGCTTTTTTCTTGTATTTTTAGTAGAGACGAGGTTTCACCATGTTAGCCAGGATGGACTCGATCTCCTGACCTTGTGATCTGCCCGCCTCGGCCTCCCAAAGTGCTGGGATTACAGGCGTGAGCCACCATGCCCAGTCTTTTTTTTTTTTTTTTTTTTTTGAGACAGTCATCTCCCAGGCTTTCGGTTCTTCTTGAGGGCAACATCTGCCCAGAAGTCCCTGCCTGGCCTCCCACAGCCCCAGGGTGAGAGGTAAGAAATAGCTACTGTGGGTGTGGGCCCAGCTACTCGGGAGGCTGAGGTAGGAGAATCACTTGAACCCGGGAGGCGGAGGTTGCAGTGAGCCGAGAATGCACCATTGCACTCCAGCCTGGGCAACAAGAGTGAAACTCCATCTCAAAAAACAAAAAAAGAAAAAAAGAAAGAAATAGCTACAGTTGGCTGGGCAAGGTGGCTCACTCCTGTAATCCCAGCACTTTGGGAAGCCAAGGTGGACGGATCACTTGAGCTCAGTTCAAGACCAACCTGGCCAATATGGTGAAATCCTGTCTCTACCAAAAATGCAAAAATTAGCCTGGTATACAATGAGATACCATCTCACACCAGTTAGAATGGCAATCATTAAAAAGTCAGGAAACAACAAGTGCTGGAGAGGATGTGGAGAAATAAGAACACTTTTACACTATTGGTGGGACTGTAAACTAGTTCAACCATTGTGGAAGACAGTGTGGCGATTCCTCAAGGATCTAGAACTAGAAATACCATTTGACCTAGACATCCCATTACTGGGTATATACCCAAAGGATTATAAATCATGCTGCTATAAAGACACATGCACACATATGTTTATTGCGGCACTATTCACAATAGCAAAGCCTTGGAACTAACCCAAATGTCCATCAATGACAGACTAGATTAAGAAAATGTGGCACATATACACCATGGAATACTATGCAGCCGTGAAAAAGGATGAGTTCATGTCCTTTGTAGGGACATGGATGCAGCTGGAAACCATCATTCTCAGCAAACTATCATAAGGACAGAAAACCAAACACTGCATGTTCTCACTCATAGGTGGGAATTGAACAATGAGAACAGTTGGACACAGGTTGGGGAACATCACACACCGGGGCCTGTCGTAGGTTGGGGGGAGGGCGGAGGGATAGCATTAATACCTAATGTAAATGACGAGTTAATGGGTGCAGCACACCAACATGGCACGTGTATACATATGTAACAAACCTACACGTTGTGCTGTACCCTAGAACTTAAAGTATATAAAAAAAAAAAATTAGCCAGACATGGTGACCCATGCCTGTAATCCCAGCTTCTCCACAGACTGAGGTGGAAGGATCGCTTGAGACTGGAGGGGTGGAGGTTGCAGTGAGCCAAGATCGCACCACTGCACTCCAGCCTGGGTAACAGTGCAAGACCCTGTCTCAAAAACGAAAATGAGATAGCTGCTGTTTTCTAGGCTATTTCATTACATTATTCAGCAGCCTGATTCCCATTTTCTTTTAATTTTTATTTATTTATTTATTTTTGAGACAGAGTCTCGCTCTGTCGCCCAGGCTGGAGTGCAGTGGCACGATCTCGGCTCACTGCAAGCTCCACCTCCTGGGTTCCCGCAATTCTCTGCCTCAGCCTCCCGAGTAGCTGGGATTACAGGTGCCCACCACAACGCCCGGCTAATTTTTTGAATTTTTAGTAGAGGCAGGGTTTCACCACGTTGGCCAGGCAGATCTTGAACTCCTTGACCTCGAGATCCACCCGCCTCAGCCTTCCAAAGTGTTGGGATTATAGGCGTGAATCACCGCGCCTGGCACTATTTATTTATTTACTTATTATCGTTATTAGTTTTTGAGTTGGAGTCTTGCTCTGTTGCCCAGGCTGGAGTGCAGTGGCGTAATCTCGGCTCACTGGAAGCTCCACCTCCTGGGTTCACGCCATTCTCCTGCCTCAGCCTCCCGAGTAGCCAGTGACCACACCTGGCTAATTTTTTTATTTTTAGCAGAAATGGGGTTTCACCGTATTAGTCACGATGGTCTCGATCTTCTGACCTCGTGACTCACCCACTTCAGCCTCCCAAAGTGCGGGATTATAAGCATGAGCCACGGCATCCGTCCTATTATTTTTTTTGAGACAGAGTCTCACTGTGTTGCCTAGGCTGGAGTGCAGTGGCGTGATCTCGACTCACTGCAACCTCTGCCTCCCGGGTTCAAGCGATTCTCCTGCCTCAGCCTCCCAAGTAGCTGGGATTACAGGTATGCGCCACCACACCCGGCTAATTTTTGTATTTTTAGTAGAGACAGGGTTTTGCCATGTGGGCCAGGCTGGTCTCGAACTCCTGACCTCAGGTGATCCACCCGCCTCAGCCTCCCAAAGTGCTGGGATTACAGGCATGAGCCACTGTGCCCAGAAAGTCTTTGTTTTTGACATTTTCTACTCCTTCTTTTCTTTCTTTCCCTCTCCACCCCCTCCCAATTCTAGGACTCCTAGTTCTTTCTCACTGAGAGTAGGGGAACGGCGGTGAGCATACTGCCACAAGGTGGCACTGCTGGTCCCACATGGGGGTCCCTGCCTGGCACAGGTGTTCCCTGTCTCTCCTCTGACCCTTCCTTCCCTCCATCCATCCATCCGTTTTCAAGCATGTCCTATTGAGTGTGAGCCAGGCCGGCAATTCACTGAATATGCAGTCATTCAACAAATAATTATTAAGCACCTGCTGTGTGCCACACTGTGCTGGGCAGCCCTGGAGACAGACACGGGATGGCAGGATTGTATTAAGACTTTTGGGACCTGGCCGGGTGCGGTGGCTCACGCCTGTAATCCCAGCACTTTGGGAGGCTGAGGCGTGTGGATCACCTGAGGTTAGGAGTTCGAGACCAGCTTGAACTATATGGTGAAACTCCGTCTCTACTAAAAGTACCCAAAAGAGGCCGGGCGCAGTGGCTCAAGTCTGTAATCCCAGCACTTTGGGAGGCCGAGACGGGCGGATCACAAGGTCAGGAGATCGAGACCATCCTGGCTAACACAGTGAAACCCCGTCTCTACTAAAAAACATACAAAAAGCTAGCCAGGTGAGGCGGCGGGCGCCTGTAGTCCCAGCTACTCGGGAGGCTGAGGCAGGAGAATGGCGTAAACCTGGGAGGCGGAGCTTGCCGTGAGCTGGGATCCAGCCACTGCACTCCAGCCTGGGCGACAGAGCGAGACTCTGTCTCAAAAAAAAAAAAAAAAAAATTAGCCAGGCATGGTGGCGCATGTCTGTAATCCCAGCTACTCGGGAGGCTGAGACAGGAGAATTGCTTGAACCCAGGAGTCGGAGGTTGCAGTGTCTCAAAAAAAAAAAAAAAAAAAAAAAA
>NC_037687.1:4832330-4832883 GCF_003255815.1 Theropithecus gelada
CTCAAAAAAAAAAAAAAAAAAAAAAAAAAAGACTTGGGACCAGCTGTGGTGGCTCAGGCCTGTAATCCCAGCACTTTGGGAGGCTGAGGAGGGTGGATCACCTGAGGTCAGGAGTTCGAGACCAGCCTGGCCAATGAAGAGCAACCCTCTCTCCATTAAAAATACAAAATTGTCCAGGTGTGGTGGCTCATGCCTGTAATCCGAGCACTTTGGGAGGCTGAGGCAGGCGGATCACGCAGTCAGGAGATCGAGACCATCCTGGCTAACACGGTGAATCCCAGTCTCTACTAAAAATACAAAAATTAGGCCGGGCGCGGTGGCTCAAGCCTGTAATCCCAGCACTTTGGGAGGCCGAGACGGGCGGATCACGAGGTCAGGAGATCGAGACCATCCTGGCTAACAGGGTGAAACCCCGTCTCTATTAAGAAATACAAAAAACTAGCCGGGCGAGGTGGCGGGCGCCTGTAGTCCCAGCTACTCGGGAGGCTGAGGCCGGAGAATGGCGTGAACCCGGGAGGCGGAGCTTGCAGTGAGCTGAGATCCGGCCACTGCA
>NC_037687.1:4833194-4879194 GCF_003255815.1 Theropithecus gelada
GTCTCGATCTCCTGACCTCGTGATCCACCCGCCTCGGCCTCCCAAAGTGCTGGGATTACAGGCTTGAGCCACCGCGCCCGGCCCTATTTTTTTTTTTAAGGCGAAGTCTAGCTCTGTCACCCAGGCTGGAGTACAATGGCGCCATCTTGGGTCACTGTAGCCCCCGCCTCCTGGGTTCAAGGGATTCTCCTGCCTCAGCCTCCTGAGTAGCTGGCATTACAGGTGCGTGTGACCACACCCGGCTCATTTCTATATTCTAATTTTTTTAAGTTTTATTTATTTATTTATTTGAGACAGAGTCTCACTCCGTCATCTGAGCTGGAGTGCGGTGGCGTGATCTCAGCTCACTACAACCTTCACTTCCTGGTTTCAAGCAATTCTCCTGCCTTAGCCTCCCGAGTAGCTGGAATTATAGGCGCCCGCCAACATGCCCAGCCAATTTTTGTATTTTTAGTAGAGGCGGGGTTTCACCATGTTGGCCAGGCTGGTCTCGAACTGCTGGCCTCAAGTGATCTGCCCACCTCGACCTCCCATGGTACTGGGATTACAGGCATGAGCCACGGCGCCTGGCCAGGGCCTGGTCTTTGTCTTGGGAGCAATGGGCAGCAATGTTGGATTCAGAGCAGGGGAGGGCCCTCATCAGGCCTCTGGGGAAGGGGCCTGTGAGATGCAGGGACTGGCAGGGGCCTGGGGAATCTGCGGGGGTCAGTGGGAGGTGATGGTCCGTGGAGGGTCTGCAGGGGGTGCGGGCAGAGGAGAGAGAGACTGCACACGGAAAGTGGACAGGTGAGGCTGACACAGGCCTTGGGTTAGGGGTTCAGGGGACAGGGCCAACCTTGAGGCAGGGACCCAGCAGAGGAGCACGTTGGGGGATAAGGATGAGGATGAACTCAGTTCGCCTCTTCCAGAACCCCTGTCCTAAGGTTGCAGGGTTAACAAATAAAAATACAGGACACCGGCCGGGCGCGGTGGCTCAAGCCTGTAATCCCAGCGCTTTGGGAGGCTGAGACGGGTGGATCACAAGGTCAGGAGATCGAGACCATCCTGGCTAACACGGTGAAACCCTGTCTCTACTAAAAAATACAAAAAACTAGCCGGGCGAGATGGCAGGCGCCTGTAGTCCCAGTTACTTGGGAGGCTGAGGCAGGAGAATGGCGGGAACCCGGGAGGCTGAGATCCGGCCACTGCACTCCAGCCCAGGCGACAGAGCGAGACTCCGTCTCAAAAAAAAAAAAAAATACAGGACACCTGGTCGAATGCAAATCTCAGCTACACTTTTTTTTTTTTTTTTTTTTTGAGACGAAGTCTCGCACTGAGCCCAGGCTGGAGTGCAGTGGCACGATCTCGGCTCACTGCAAGCTCTGCCTCCCGGGTTCATGCCATTCTCCTGCCTCAGCCTCCTGAGTAGTTGGGACTACAGGCACCCGGCACCACGCCCGGCTAATTTTTTTGTATTTTCAGTAGAGACGGGGTTTCACTGTGTTAGCCAGGATGGTCTGGATCTTTTGACCTCGTGATCCACCTGCCTCGGCCTCCCAAAGTGCTGGGATTACAGGTGTGAGCCACCGTGCCCGGCGTTTTTTTTTTTTCTTTTGAGACAGGGTCTGGCTCTGTTGCTCAGGCTGGAGTGCAGTGGTGCAATCAGGATGCAGCCTCGACATCCCAGACTTAAGCAATCCTCCTACCTCAGCCTCCCAAGTAGCTGAGAGGACGGGTGCATGCCATCACATCTGGCTAATTTTTGTATTTTTCATACAGGTGGGGGTCCCACCATGTTACCCAGGCTGGTCTTAAACTCCTGGGCTCAAGTAATCCTTCCACCTTGGCCTCCCAAAGTGCTGGGATTACAGGGGTGAGCCACCATGCCTGGCCATATGAATAATTTATAGCATAAGTATGTTCCAAATATTTTGAGACATACCTATGCTAAAAAATGTTCATTTAATGGAGTTCAGTGGCTCACACCTGTAATCCCAGTGCTTTGGGAGACAGAGGCAGGAAGATTGCTTGAGCCCAGGAGGTCAGGGCTGCCATGAACTATGATGGCACCACTGTGCTCCAGCCTGGGTGACAGAGCAAGACCTTGTCTCAAAATAAGAATAATAATAATAATAATTCGTTTTGGCCAGGCACAGTGGCTCATGCCTGTAATCTCAGCATTTTGGGAGGCCGAGGCGGGCAGATCACTTGAGGTCAGGAGTTGGAGACCAGCCTGGCCAACAAGGTGAAACCCCGTCTCTGCTAAAAATACAAAAATTGGGGCCGGGCGCGGTGGCTCACGCCTGTAATCCCAGCACTTTGGGAGGCCGAGGCGGGCGGATCACAAGGTCAGGAGATCGAGACCACGGTGAAACCTCGTCTCTACTAAAAATACAAAAAATTAGCCGGGCGCGGTTGTGGGCGCCTGTAGTCCCAGCTACTCGGGAGGCTGAGGCAGGAGAATGGCCCCGGGAGGCGGAGCTTGCAGTGAGCTGAGATCCGGCCACTGCACTCCAGCCTGGGCCACAGAGCGAGACTCCGTCTCAAAAAAAAAAAAAAAAAAATACAAAAATTGGGCCGGGCGCGGTGGCTCAAGCCTGTAATCCCAGCACTTTGGGAGGCCGAGACGGGTGGATCACGAGGTCAGGAGATCGAGACCATCCTGGATAACACGGTGAAACCCCGTCTCTACTAAGAAATACAAAAAACTAGCCGGGCGAGGTGGCGGGCGCCTGTAGTCCCAGCCACTCGGGAGGCTGAGGCCGGAGAATGGCGGGAACCCGGGAGGCGGAGCTTGCAGTGAGCTGAGATCCGGCCACTGCACTCCAGCCTGGGATACAGAGCGAGACTCCCCGTCTCAAAGAAAAAAAAAAAAAAATTAGCCGCTGGGCGTGGTGGCGTACATTTGTAATTTTGGCTACTTGGGAGGCTGAGGCAGGAGAATCCCTTGAACCTGGGAGGCGGAGGTTGCAGTCAGCCAAGATCGTGCCACCGCACTCCAGCCTGGATGACAGGGAGACTCTGTCTCAAAAAATAGCAATAATGGCTGGGCGCGATGGCTCACACCTGTCATCCCAGCACTTTGGAAGGCCGAGGGGACGGGGGTGGATCACCTGAGGTCAGGAGTTCGAGACCAGCCTGGCCAACATGGTGAAACCCGGTCTGTACTAAAAATACAAAAAATTAGCTGGACGTGGCCGGGCGCAGTGGCTCAAGCCTGTAATCCCAGCACTTTGGGAGGCCAAGGCGGGTGGATCACGAGGTCAGGAGATCAAGACCATCTGGCTAACACAGTGAAACCCCGTTTCTACTAAAAATACACAAAATTAGCCGGCCGCGGTGGCGGGCGCCTGTAGTCCCAGCTACTCCGGAGGCTGAGGCAGGAGAATGGCGTGAACCTGGGAGGCGGAGCTTGCAGTGAGCCGAGATCTCACCACTGCACCACTCCAGCCTGGGCGACCGAGCGAGACTCTGTCTCAAAAAAAAAAAAAAAAAAATTAGCTGGACGTGGTGACATGCACCTGTAATCTCTGTGCTCGGGAAACTGAGGCAGGAGACTCGCCTGAACCCGGGAAGTGGAGATTGCGCCGTTGCACTCCATCCTGGGCAACAAAAGTGAAACTCCGTCTCAAAACAAAAACAAAAACAAAAAGTAATAATAACAACAACAATAATTCATTTAACTGCCTGTCTTGTAATTAACCTGGCAACTCAGCCAGGCCTTGTCCACGTTGCCCCCCGCCACACTGTGGCTCTGGCGACCGGGTGGACACCTGACCAGCTGTGGCCCAACGGTGAGAAGGCAGAGGATTTTGTCTCTGGCAATTTGGGCTCGCTGCAGGAAGCCAGGGGTCTTTTAACATGCAGGCCCTGGCCCATCCCCACCCCCAGGCCCTCATGGCGCCAGCTGCCCGCTGCCCCCTGCGAGGCGGTGGCGGGTGTGGGGGAGGGGAGCAGCTCTGAGACCCACTGTCCCCTCTCCTAGGCCAGGAGTGTCCTACTGGTTCACATGCCCATCCGTGGACTGCCTGGAGGGACCACAGGCCAGGCCTCCACCTGGCCATTGTCTCCTGCACCCTCCGGCTCTGGTGGCCCGTCTAGCTCTGAGCCGACATTAAGACTTCCTGGGCCTCCCTTGCGTCCTGCAGGCAGTCAAGCAGATTCCTTGTCCATGTCCGGGAAGGACGGAGGCCCGGGGCAGCTGTCTGGGAATCAGATCCCATGGGGCCTTGCGACTCCATTCCTTGGGGCCACAGCCATCCCCCCCAGCCAACCCCTCCCTGGAAAGCCATGTCCAGGGTGGCCAGGCCTGGCGGCTCTGGGCACAGCCCTCCTGGTGCCAGCTGCCAGGATGTGCCAGCCGCGTTGGCGGGGAGAGAACAGGCCGTTCTTGGCTCTCTCGGCTGCCTCTTTGTTCCCGGGCGGAGGTGGGGGGCTGTTGTCCTGGCAACCAGCCCCTTTTCCTCAACACAGTCACCCGAGGTGAAAACTGGGGGCACCTCAGGCCTGGGGGTTTGGGTCAGGGAAGGTCCCTGGTCACCTAAGGTGGCCGAGGAGTTCCCTCCTCCCTGCCGGCCCGGCTTCCTCGGAGTTCATATTTCCCGGACGATGAGGGAGGCCGGGTCACCCCCCCCCTTTTGGGGATTGGAATGCCGGAGGTGGTGGCAGCAGGGGGTGGACGTTCCTGGCGGGGCAGGCACCGTGGTGGTGGCAGCTGCTAGTCCCCTGCCTGTCCCACGTCCCCCAAGTGGGAGGCTGCAGCTGGTGTGGGTGACTTTGGTTCCCGGGGCGGGGGAGGGTTATTTTGGGAGTGGGGGCCAGGGAGAATGAGAGGCCCCTCCACGGGGGCAGGAAGTGGGGCGGCCCCAGCTGCATTCTCCCGTTGGCCCACCTGGCGTGGCGGGTACCGCCGCTGTTGCACAGGAAGTGTCCTCAACGCCCGCCTGTGTGGTCCACTGAGTCTAGGGCCTGGAGGCGGGAGGCAGCTGGCGAGGAGGGGGCAGGGACCCGCTGGCGGTGCTGCAGAGCAGATCAGAATCTTCCAGAAGAGTCCCACTGGGGTAATGGTGGCGCCTATGGAGTGCGTGGTGACTTGGGTTCAGGCCATTTATATGCATTGGCTGGTTTAATCCGGTGTCTTCCGGAGGAAGGCGCTAGGAATGAATTCCCCTTTTACACATGGAGAAACCGAGGCTCAGAAACAAGTAACTGGCCCAAAGTCATTTAGCAAATCAACAGCTGACACCAGGCGTGGTGGCTCACGCCTGTAATCCCAGCACTTCCGGAGGCCGAGGCAGGTGAATCACCTGAGGTCAGGAGTGTGAGACCAGCCTGGACAACACCGTGAAACCCCGTCTCTACTAAAAATACAAAAATTGGCTGGATGTAGTGGCGGGTGCCTGTAATCCCAGCACTTCAAGAGGCCGACGCGGGTGAATCACCTGAGGTAGAGGAGTGTGAGACCAACCTGGACAACATGGTGAAACCCTGTCTCTACTGAAAATACAAAACTCAGCCAGGTGTGGTGGTGGGTGCCTGTAACCCCAACTACTTGGGAGGCCGAGGCACGAGAATCGCTTGAACACAGGGCAGGGGTGGAGGTTGCGGTGAGCCGAGATTGCGCCACTGCACTGCAGCCTCCGCAACAGCAAGACTCCGTCTCAAAACAGCAACAAGCAGCAGAGGCTGGGCGCGATGGCTCATGCTTATAATCCCAGCGCTTTGGGAGGCTGAGGTGGGTAGATTGAGCCCAGGAGCTTGAGGTTAAGTGAGCTATGATAGGACCACTGCACTTCACTCTGGGTGACAGAGCGAGACCCCATCTCACAGCAAAAAATAATGATAATAATTAATAAATAAACATCAGAACTGGGATTCTCATGCATAGCATTTACTATCAGGTCTATTAACTCCACAGAGGCCTCCAAGTGTATACTGTACAGTGTAGCTCTCAACCAGGGGTGAGTCTGCCCACCAGGGCACACGGGGTGATGTCTGGGGACATTTGTGGTTGTCACAACTGGGGGTTGCTCCTGGTATGGAGTGGGTGGAGGCCAGGGATGCTGCTCAGCACCCTTCACTGCCCAGGATGGCCCCGCCACGGAGAAGGAATCCACTGCTAATGTAGAGTTATGTGCAGTGGCTCACGACGGGCATGGTGGCTCATGCCTATAAGCCTAGCGCTTTGGGAGGCCGAGGCAGGCAGAGCACTTGAGGTCAGGAGTTCAGGACCAGCCAGGCCAACATGGTGAAACGTTGCCTCTACTAAAAATACAAAAATTAGCCAGCCGTGGTGGCACGTACCTGTAATCCCATCCACTCGGGAGGCCGAGTCAGGAGAATTGCTTGAACCTGGGAGGTGGAGGTTGCAGTGAGCCGAAATCACACAACTGCACTCCACCCTGGTTGACAGAGTGAGACTCCATCTTAAAAATACATACATACGGCCGGGCGCGGTGGCTCAAGCCTGTAATCCCAGCACTTTGGGAGGCCGAGACGGGTGGATCACGAGGTCAGAAGATCGAGACCATCCTGGCGAACACGGTGAAACCCCGTCTCTACTAAAAAAATACAAAAAACTAGCCGGGCGAGATGGCGGGCGCCTGTAGTCCCAGTTACTTGGGAGGCTGAGGCAGGAGAATGGCTTAAACCCGGGAGGCGGAGCTTGCAGTGAGCTGAGATCCGGCCACTGCACTCCAGCCCGGGCGACAGAGTGAGACTCCGTCTCAAAAAAAAAAAAAAAAAAAAAAAACATACATACATACACACATTTCCCATCCTGGGGTCGTTCATATCAGCCTAACTGTCAGAGTTTAGGCAAGCAGTGAGCATCCACAGTGGTTCACATCACCAATTTGGTTGAACTGGTTTCAACTCCTGGCTCTGCAATGAGTTTGCTGTGTGACCTTAGGCAAATCAATTAACCTCTCTGATCCTCAGTTCCTGGGCATCGGTAGTGGTATCTTCCTCAGGGGTTGCTGTCTGGACTACATGAGATGATGCAGGTAATGGGCTTAAGACAGTGTCATGCTTAAAGCAAGGGCCCAATAAATGTGACCTAGATCACTATTGTTACTATTCAACCAACAAACATTTCTTTTTTTTTTTTTTGAGACAGAGTCTTTTTTTTTTTTTTGAGACAGAGTCTCGCTCTGTTGCACAAGCTGGATTCAAGCAATTCTCATGCCTCAGCCTCCCGAGTAGCTGGGATTACAGACATGCGCCACCACACCTGGCTAATTTTTGTATTTTTAGTAGAGACTGGGTTTCGCCATGTTGGCCAGGCTGTCCTGAACTCCCGACCTCAGGTAATTTGCCTGCCTCTGCCTCCTAAAGTGCTGGGATTACAGGCATGAACCACTGCCCCGGCATAGGAAATTTAAAATTACATTTGTGGCCAGGTGTCGTGGCTCACACTTGTAATCCCAGCACTTTGGGAGGCCAAGATGGGAGCATCACTTGAGGTCAGGAGTTCAAGACCAGCCTGGACAACACAGCGAGACCCCCATCTCTATTTGAAAAAAATAATAATAAAATAAAATTACATTTGTGGCTCTCATGATCACTAGCATTGGCGGCCGGGCGCGGTGGCTCAAGCCTGTAATCCCAGCACTTTGGGAGGCCGAGACGGACGGATCACGAGGTCAGGAGATCGAGACCATCCTGGCTAACACGGTGAAACCCCGTCTCTACTAAAAAAAATACAAAAAACTAGCCGGGCGAGGTGGCGGGCACCTGTAGTCCCAGCTACTCGGGAGGCTGAGGCAGGAGAATGGCGTAAACCCAGGAGGCGGAGCTTGCAGTGAGCTGAGATCCGGCCACTGCACTCCAGCCTGGGCCACAGAGCGAGACTCCGTCTCAAAAAAAAAAAAAAAAAAAAAAACTAGCATTGGCTGAGAGGAAGAAATATAAATGAATTGACTGAATGCAGTGGCTCTTGCCTACAATCACAATACTTTGGGAGGCCGAGGCAGGAGGATTGCTGGATCCCATGAGTTCAAGACCAGCCTGGGCAACATCGAAAGACTCCATCTCTACGAGAAACTTTTAAAAAGAAGTAGATGCCAGGTGCAGTGACTTATGCCTGTAATCCCAGCACTTTGGGAGGCAGAATCGGATGGATCACGAGGTCAGGAGTTCGAGACCAGCATGGCCAATATGGTGAAATGGTGAAACCCCATCTCTACTAAAAATACAAAAATTAGCTGGGCATGGTGGCGGGTGCCTGTAATCCCAGCTACTCAGGAGGCTGAGCAGGAGAATCGCTTGAACCAGGGAGGCAGAGGTTGCAGTTAGCCAAGATCGAGCCACTGCATTCCAACCTGGGTAACAGAACGAGACTCCATCTCAAAAAAAAAAAAAAGAAAAGAAAAGAAAGAAAGAAAAGGAGACATTAATCCCGTGGGGCGTGGTGGTTTATGCCTGCAATCCCAGCACTTTGGGAGGCCAAGGCGGGCGGATCACTTGAGGTCAGAAGTTTGAGACCAGCCTGGCCAACATGGTGAAACTCCATCTCTACTGAAAATACAAAAATTAGGCGGGCATGATGGCATCCACCTCTAATCCCAGTTACTCAGAAGACTAGGGCAGGAGAATCATCGGAACCCAGGAGGCGGAGGTTGCAGTACGTGGTGGTGCATGCCTATAATCCCAGCTACTCAGGAGGCTGAGGCAGGAGAATTCCTTGAACCTGGGAGGCAGAGGTTGTGGTGAGCCAAGATCATGCCATTGCACTCCAGCCTGGGCAATAAGAGGGAAACTCCATCTCAAAAAAAAAAAAAAAAAAAAGGGCCAGGCACAGTGGCTCATGCCTGTAATCCCAGCACTTCAGGAGGCCGAGGCAGGTGGATCACGAGGTCAGGAGCTTGAGACCATCCTGGCCAACATGGTGAAACCCCAGCTCTACTAAAAATTCAAAAATTAGCCGGGTGTGGTGACAGGCATCTGTAATTCCAGGTATTAGGGAGGCTGAGGCAGGAGAATCGCTTGAACCCAGGAGGCGGAGGTTGTAGTGAGCCGAGATCGCACCACTGCACTCCAGCCTGGCAACAAAGTGAGACGCTGTCTCAAATAAATTAAATAAATAAATAGATAGATAAATAAATAAATAAATAAATAAATAAACTAAATGTCTTGGTTCCACCCTATGGAGAGGCTGGGTCTTCCAGAATCTTCTGGAATGTGGCAGGGGCCACCATTTAAGTGCAAATGTGTCGTGGCTGCAGGGTTGACAGACACCCTGCAGCAAAAGGGAGGGAGGTACCAGTATGTTGCTGTTGGAAGGTGGTTGGAGAAGTATTTCAGGGCCATTCCCCCAAGAAGACAAACCCTGGACCACTCTTTTTAAAATTTAATTTAATTTAATTTTACTATTATTAAGAAAAATTGGCCAGACGAGGTGGCTCACGCCTGTAATCCCAGCACTTTGGGAGGCCAAGGCGGGCAGATCATGAGGTCAGGAGATCGAGACCATCCTGGCTAACACGGTGAAACCCTGTCTCTACTAAAATACAAAAAACTAGCCAGGCGTGGTGGTGGGCGCCTGTAGTCGCAGCTACTCAGGAGGCTGAGGCAGGAGAATGGCGTGAACCCGGGAGGCGGAGCCTGCAGTGAGCCAAGATTGTACCACTGCATTCCAGCCTAGGCAATAGAGCTAGACTCCATCTCAAAAAAAAAAAAAAGAAAAATTGAAAAATAGACACAGGGTCTTGCTATGTTGGCCAGGCTGGTCTCAAACTCCTGACCCTAAGACATCTGCCCACCTTGGCCTCCCAAAGTGCTGGGATTATAGGCGTGAGCCACCACACCCAGCGTCAGCCACTGCTTCATTTCAGGCATGCAGGCCCTTGCAGGTGAAGCCAGGCCTTTTGGATTTTACTTCAAATGCTGTAGGGACCTGATGGAGATTTTCAGTGGAGGAATGGGATGGCCTGTTTGATGTTGAGAGTCCTTGAGTTGCTCCAGGAATACAAGTGCCAGGTAAAATCCAGGATGCCCAATTAAATCAGAATTTCAGATAAACTATATATATGTATTTTTTGAGATGGAGTTTCACTTGTCACCTAGGCTGGAGGACAAGCGATCTTGGCTCACTGCAACCTCTGCCTACGAGATTCGAGTGATTCTCCTGCCTCAGCCTCCCGAGTAGCTGAGACTACAGGCGCCTGTCAGCATGCCTGGTTAATTTTTGTAGTTTTTGTATAGATGGGTTTTCTCCATGTTGGTCAGGCAGGTCTTGACCTCCTGACCTCAAGTGATCTACCTGCCTCAGCCTCCCAAAGTGCCGGTATTATAGATGTGAGCCACTGCGCCTGGCCATCAGTGGATGATTTTTAAGCATAACTATATCCTAAATACTGCATGGGATATACTTACACTAAATATTTCTATTGTTCCTCTAAAGTCCAATTTAGGTTGGGCACGGTGTCCCAGGAGGCTGAGGCAGGAGAATTGCTTGAATCCAGGAGGTGGAGGTTGCAGTGAGCCAAGATCAAACCACTGTACTCCAGCCTGGGAGACAGAGGGAGACTCCATGTCAAAAACAACACAAAACCAAAAAAGGTGGACCAGAGCAGGGTAGAGGCAGGGGAAGGGGAGAAATGGGAGATTCTGGGAAGTGTGGAGACAGAAGCCCTATGGCTTATGGATGGATTGCACGTGGGCAGATGGCACAGGCCCATCACTAGGAAGACTTTGGCATTGGTCCCAAGTGTGGGGGAGGAAGCCTAAGCTGCTGTAGGCAGAGGAGACACAGGATCCGACTCGGGTATGAGACCCACAAAGCAGCCCCAGGGCTCAACAGTAACCTCTGTGAATTATACCAGCACACAGTTTCTCCTCCTTTTTACTGTGATATCATGGGTGGTTTCTTTTTTTAATTTTTTTTTTTTTTTCCAGACAGAGTCTTGCTCTGTCACCCCGGCTGGAGAGAAGTGACATGATCATGGCTCACTGCAGCCTCGACCTCCTGGGCTCAAGTTATCCTCCTGCCTCAGCCTCCCGAATAGCTGGGACTACACGTGTATGCTACTACAGCCAGCTAATTTTTCTTTTTTTATTTTTTATTTTTTATTTTTTATTTTTTTGAGACGGAGTCTCGCGCTGTCGCCCAGGCTGGAGTGCAGTGGCGCGATCTCGGCTCACTGCAAGCTCCACCTCCCGGGTTCACGCCATTCTCCTGCCTCAGCCTCCTGAGTAGCTGGGACTACAGGCGCCCACCACCGCGCCCGGCTAATTTTTTGTATTTTTAGTAGAGACGGGGTTTCACTGTGGTCTCGATCTCCTGACCTTGTGATCCGCCCGCCTCGGCCTCCCAAAGTGCTGGGATTACAGGCGTGAGCCACCCCACCCGGCCGCTAATTTTTCATATACATATATACGTATATGATCCTGTCATATATGCATATATACACATATACACATATAAACACACATACACATATACACATATATACACATATATACATATACACGCATATATACATATACACACATATACACATATACACATATACATATACATATATACACATATACACATATATACACATATACACACATGTATACACATATACACATATACACACATACATACACATATATACATATACACACACATACACATATGTACATATATTCATATAAACACATATACATATATATATACACACATATATATGTATATTTACACTGACTCTTGCACTGTCACCCAGGCTGCAGTGCAGTGGCATGATCTCGGCTCACTGCAACCTCAGCCTCCTGGGTTCAAGAGATTCTCCTACCTCAGCCTCCTGAGCAGCTGGGATTACAGGTGAGCACCATCACGCCCAGCTAATTTTTTTTTTTTTTTGGAGACAGAGTCTTGCACTGTCACCCAGGCTGGAGTTCAGTGGTGTGATCATGGCTTACTGCAAGCTCCGCCTCCCTGGTTCATGCCATTCTCCCTCCCCAGCCTCCCAAGTAGCTGGGACTACAGGTGCCCACCACCACGCCTGGCTAATTTTCCTTTTGTATTTTTTTTTTTTTTTTTTGAGACCGTGTCTCGCTCTGTTGCCCAGGCTGGAGTGCAGTGGTGCGATCTCAGCTCACTGCAAGCTCTGCCTCCCGGTCCCGGGTTCATGCCATTCTCCTGCCTCAGCCTCCCGAATAGGTGGGACTACAGGCGCCCACCACCACACCCGGCTAATTTTTTGTATTTTTAGTAGAGATGGGGTTTCACTGTGTTAGCCAGGATGGTCTCGATCTCCTGACCTCGTGATCCACCTGCCTCGGCCTCCCAAAGTGCTGGGATTACAGGCGTGAGCCACCATGCCCGGCCAATTTTTCTTTTTTTTTTTTTTTTTGTAGAGATGGGGTCTCACAATGTTGCCCAGGCTGGTCTCAAACTCCTGGTCTCAAACGATCCTCCTACCATGGCCTCCTAAAGTCCTGGGATTACAGGAATGAGCCACCATGCCCAGCCCCTTTGGTACTGTTGACATTCAGGGTAAACAATTCCTGATTGTGGGGGGCCATCCTGGACACTGCAGGGTGCTGAACAGCATCCCTGGCCTCCACCCCCTCCACACCAGTAGGACTCTCTTCTCCCCCAATCCCCTGCAGTTGTGACGGTCAATACAGCCAGACATTAGCAGAGGGGAGAATTTCCCCCAAGTAGGACCCCTGGTCTTGGCACTGTGAGACCCCAGTAGGCGGGGGCAGACTCAGGGTGGAAAACGCGGGCTATGCCGGGTTTGGGTCCTGGGAGACCTTCCCAGTTTCCTTTGTCCATTCCAGGCATTCAGTGATAGTTCTACAGACGGGAGACACGGATACCTAAACCGCTAGAGCTCGGGGAGGTTGCAGACAACGTGTTGCCTACGCCTCAACTCATCTGAGAGCCACCTGTGCAAGACAGAGAGCTTCCTCCCGGTAGAGACTAATAAAGCTTTTAATATTTAAAAGTTTGGGCACTTAATTCTGGTGATCTGGGCTCACGGGTAACACTCCATCCTCTGACGACTGGCAGCCGGCAGAGTCCGCCGAGGCGCTGGTGATGATGATGGGAACCTTGGCCTTGAGGCTGGTCAGGGACCAGGGCAGGTGCACGGTGATGACCAGCTCATAGCGAGTGTGCATGATCTCCCCGTCCCGTGTGCTGCTGCTCACGGACAGCAGCACTGGGAGGTTGAAGGTGCTGACGATCTTGGTGGTGTTGAAGCGGGTCATGTGGGTGTTGGCCTCCTGCCGCAGAACCTCGCTGCTGTCCAGCCGAGACCGCCTCTCCGCGCCGGGCGTAAAGCCCTCGTACTGAACGTGAGCATACAGGGCGAATATGACCGTCTTGATGCATTTGCTGGTCTGGTTGTTGATCTCTGTTGTGAAGACAACCTTCTCTCCCGGCGTGAAGGTGTTCTTTTCCATTTGGATTTGCAAGCAGATGGTGCCCTGGCGGCAGCAGTTGTAGGAGACTTTCTCCTCAGCCTCCACCAATAAGGGGTTCTAGAAGAGGAGGATGTGGGGGAAGAGAAACAGACAACCGTGAGGGACCAGGACCACATAATCCACTTGCCTGCCTGATCCACCCTGGGAACTCCTCAAAGCCTCTGGGGCTGGCCGGGCTCGATGGCTCACGCCTATAATCCCAGCACTTTGGGAGGCGGAGGCCGGAGGATCATGAGGTCAGGAGTTCGAGACCAGCCTGACCAATATGGTGAAACCCCTGTCTCTACTAAAAATACAAAAACTAGCTGAGCGTGATGGTGCATGCCTGTAATCCCAGCTACTCAGGAGGCTGAGGCAGGAGACTCTTGAACCCGGGAGGTGGAGGCTGCAGTGAGCCAAGATTGTGCTATTGCACTCTAGCCAGTGCTACAGAGCAAGACTCCATCTCAAAAATAAAATAAAAATAAAAAGCCGGCCGGGCGCGGTGGCTCAAGCCTGTAATCCCAGCACTTTGGGAGGCCGAGGCGGGTGGATCACGAGGTCAGGAGATCGAGACCATCCTGGCTAACATGGTGAAACCCCGTCTCTACTAAAAATACAAAAAACTAGCCGGGCGTGGTGGCGGGCGCCTGTAGTCCCAGCTACTCGGAGGCTGAGGCAGGAGAATGGCGTGAACCTGGGAGGCGGAGCTTGCAGTGAGCCGAGATCGCGCCACTGCACTCCAGCCTGGGTGACACAGCGCGAGACTCCGTCTCAATTAAAAAAAAAAATAAAAAAAAAATAAATAAATAAAATAAAAAGCCTGTGGGGCTTTGGGGACTCTCGTAGGAAGAGGCATTAAGATGGAATCTGGAGCCCTAGGGATTTTGCAGTGAAAAACCTGGAGTCATCTCCCATCTCCCAGCATGTTTTGGTTTTTGGTTTTTGGTTTTTTTTCTGGAGACAGAGTCTTTCTCTGTCGCCCAGGCTGGAATGCAGTGGTGTAATCTCGGCTCACTGCAACCTCCGCCTCCCGAGTTCAAGTGATTCTCCTGCCTCCGCCTCCTGAGTACCTGGAACTACAAGCACATGCCACCACATCCAGCTAATTTTTGTATTTTTAGTAGATGTGGGGTTTCGCCATGTTGGCCAGGCTGGTCGTGAACTCCTGACCTCAGGTGATCTGCCCACCTCAGCCTCCCAAAGTGCTGGGATTACAGGCGTGAGCCACTGCACCCAGCCTCTCCCAGTGTCCTTGGATCAAGGCTATTTACCATTCAGAATATCAATATATTTCTTTCTTTCTTCCTTTTTTTTTTGAGACGGAGTCTCGCTCTGTCGCCCAGGCTGGAGTGCAGTGGCGCAATCTCGGCTCACTTCAAGCTCCACCTTCCAGGTTCACGCCATTCTCCTGCCTCAGCCTCCCGAGTAGCTGGGACTACAGGCGCCTGCTACCATGCCCGGCTAATTTTTGCATTTTTAGTAGAGGTGGGGTTTCACTGTGTTAGCCAGGATGGTCTCGATCTCCTGACCTCGTGATTCGCCCGCCTCGGCCTCCCAAAGTGCTGGGATTACAGGCGTGAGCCACTGTGCCCGGCCTTTTTTTTGTTTTTGTTTTTGTTTCAGCCTGCAGTTCAGTGGTGCACTCATGGCTCACTGCAGCCTTGACCTCCTGGGCTCAAGTTATCCCCCGCCATCAGCATCCCAAGTAGCTGGGACCACAAGCATGCGTGCCACCACACCCCAGCTTTTTTTTTGGAAATAAGGTCTCACTATGTTGTCCAGGCTAGTCTCAAACTCCTGGGCTCAAACAGTCCTCCCGCTTCAGCCTCTCGAAGTGCTGGGATTACAGGCATGAGCCACCGTGCCTCACCCTATTCATGGATTTAATAAACAAAGTTCATTGAAACTCACAAAATTTATATTTTCTGACATAGTCTGTTCTTTGCTTTTATTTTTATTTTATTTCATTTTATTTGAGATGGAATCTCGCTCTGTTGCCCAGGCTGGAGTGCAATGGTAAAATCTTGGCTTGCTACAGCCTCCGCCTCCCAGGTTCAAGTAATTCTCCTGCCTCAGCCTCTCAAGGAGCTGGGATTACAGGTGCGTGCCACCATGCCTGGCTAATTTTTATATTTTTAGTGGAGACAGGGTTTCACCATGTTGGTCAGGCTGATCTCAAACGCCTGACCTCAGTTGATCTGTCTGCCTTGGCCTCCCAAAGTGCCTGGCCTGCTTTTATTTTTAAAAAGTTGATTGCAACATGGCAGATTGTTATTTCTGATATTTTTTATTCTACTTATTGCCTGTTCTGTTCTTTTATCTTATTTAAAAAAATGGTTGCAACCTGCTAAATTGATTTTTTCTGATATTGCCTATTTATATTCTTGCCTATTCTTTCATTTTATAAAACTATGGCCAGGCGCTTCTAGCACTTTGGGAAGCCGAGGCGGGTGGATCACAAGGTCAAGAGATCGAGACCATCCTGTCCAACTTGGTGAAACCCCATCTCTATTAAAAATACAAAAATTAGCCAGGCGTGGTGGCGGGCACCTGTAATCCCAGCTACTCAGGAGGCTGAGGCAGGAGAATCACCAGAATCCGGGAAGTGGAGGTTGCAGTGAGCCGGGATTGCTCCAGCCTGGCAAAAGAGTGAGACTCTGTCTCAAAAAATAAAAATAAAAAAAGACCAGGCATAGTGGCTCACACCTGTAATCCCAGCATTTCGGGAGGCCAAGGCAGGCGGATCACCTGAGGTCAGGAGTTTGAGACCAGCCTGGCCAATGTGGTGAAACCCCATCTCTACTAAAAATATAAAAATTGGCCAGGTGTGGCGGCATGCTCCTGTAATCCCAGCTACTCGGGAGGCTAAGGCAGAAGAATCACTTGAATCTGGGAGACCGAGGTTGCAGTGAGGCTGAGATCCAGCCCTGCACTCCAGCCTGAACAACAGAGGGAGACTGTCTCAAAAAAAAAAAAAAAAAAAAAAAAAAAGGAAGAAGAAAAAGAAAAAGAAAAGAAAAGAAAAAGAAAAAGAAAAGAAAAGAAAAAGAAAAGAAAATGCTTGTATTCCACCAAATGGATTTTTGCAACCCACTACTGGGTTGTGACCTGTGGTTTGAAAACATTGCTGGCCGGGTGTGGTGGCTCATGCCTGTAATCCCAGAACTTTGGGGAGGCCAAGGGAGGAGGATCACTCAAGCCCAGAAGTTCGAGACCAGCCTGGGCAACATAGTGAGACCCTGTCTCCAAAAAAAAAAAAAAAAAAAAGAAGAAGAAGAAGGCTGGGTAATCCCAGCACTTTGGGAGGCCGAGGCGGGCAGATCACGAGGTCAGGAGATCGAGACCATCCTGACTAACAGGGTGAAACCTCGTCTCTACTAAAAATACAAAAAGAAAAATAGCCGGGTGTGGTGGTGGGCACCTGTAGTCCCAGCTACTCGGGAGGCTTAGGCAGGAGAATGGCGTGAACCCAGGAGGCAGAGGTTACAGTGAGCCGAAATTGCGCCACTGCACTCCAGCCTGGGCGACAGAGTGAGACTCCATCTCAAAAAAACAAACAAAACAAAAAAAAAAAAAAAAAGAAGAAGAAGAGAAAAGAAAGAAAAACATACTGCAGGAGGTCAGGTATGTCGCCTTTTTGAGAACTCAGGCAGACCCTTGACCCCCTCTGACCTCACCTCCCACTTTTCTGCCTCTGGCTTCTCTTCAGCCTTCTCAGAAGCAGCTGGAGCTCCCCCTCCTCTCCTGAAGTTTAATTGCATCTGGTTTCATTCTAAATCCCTGCAGTCTTATTCGAAAATTCGTAGCATGCGTTAGGACCCTGCAGGTGTGAAAGAACCTGCTGCTCTAACTCAAGACAAAGCTGGTAGTCCTGTCCTGGTCCTGAAGGAGGTATCAGGAGGTACCAAGAGCTACCAGTGTCCCTTTATTTCCAACTGAGCTATTACCTTTTTTTTTTTTTTAAATAGAGGTACCGGCCAGGAGCAGTGGCTCACGCCTGTAATCCCAGCACTTTGGGCGGCCTAGGCAGGCGGATCACCTGAAGTCAGTTTGAGACCAGCCTGGCCAACATGTCGAAACCACATCTCTACTAAAAAATACAAAAATTAGCTGGGCGTGGTGGTGGGCACCTCTAATCCCAGCTGCTCCAGAGACTGAGGCAGGAGAATCACTTGAACCCGGGAGGCAGAGGTTATATTGAGCCAAGATTGTGCCACTGCACTCCCACCTGGGTGACAGAGTGAGACTCTGTATCAAAAGAAAAACAATGGGGCCAGGTGCGGTGGTTCATGCCTGTAATCCCAACACTTTGGGAGGCCAAGGCGGGCGGATCACGAGGTCAGGAGATCGAGGCCATCCTGCCTAACACTGTGAATCCCCGTCTCTACTATCAATACAAAAAAATTAGCCAGGCGTAGTGGCGGGCGCTTGTAGTCCCAGCTACTTGGGAGGCTGAGGCAGGACAATGGCGTGAACCCGGGAGGCGGAGCTTGCGGTGAGCCGAGATCGCGCCACTGCACTCCAGCCTGGGCGACAGAGCGAGACTCCGTCTCAAAAAAAAAAAAAGGTCGGGCACGGTGGCTCAAGCCTGTAATCCCAGCACTTTGGGAGGCCAAGACAGGCAGATTACGAGGTCAGGAGATGGAGACCATCCTGGCTAACACGGTGAAACCCTGTCTCTACTAAAAAATACAAAAAACTAGGGCCGGGCGCGGTGGCTCACGCCTGTAATCCCAACACTTTGGGAGGCCGAGGCGGGCGGATCACGAGGTCAGGCGATCGAGACCACGGTGAAACCCCATCTCTACTAAAAATACAAAAAATGAGCCGGGTGCGGTGGTGGGTGCCTGTAGTCCCAGCTACTCGGGAGGCTGAGGCAGGAGAATGGCGTGAACCCAGGAGGCGGAGCTTGCAGTGAGCCGAGGTTGCGCCACTGCACTCCAGCTTGGGCGAGACAGCGAAACTCCGTCTCAAAAAAAAAAAACCAAAAAACTAGCCGGGCGAGGTGGCAGGTGCCTGTAGTCCCAGCTACTCGGGAGGTTGAGGCAGGAGAATGGCGTAAACTCGGGAGGCGGAGCTTACAGTCAGGTGAGATCCGGCCACTGGACTCCAGCCTGGGCGACAGAGCAAGACTCCCTCTCAAAAAAACAAAAAAAAGAAAAGAAAAGGAAAAAGAAACTGCTGGCCGGGCATAGTGGCGCACACCTGTAATCTCAGTAGTTTGGGAGGCCGAGGAGGGTGGATCACAAGGTCAGGGGTTCAAGACCAGCCTGGCCAAGATAGTGAAACCCCATCTCTACTAAAAATAGAAAAAAAAATTGGCCGGCCTTGGGGGCAGGTGCCTGTAATCCCAGCCTCCTCAGGAGGCTGAGGCGTGAGAATTGTTTGAACCCAGGAGGCGGAGGTTGCAGTGAGCCGAGATCATGCCACTGCACTCCAGCCTGGGTGACAGAGCGAGACTCCGTCTCAAAAAAAAAAAAAAAGGAGGCCGGGCGCGGTGGCTCAAGCCTGTAATCCCAGCACTTTGGAAAGCCGAGGCAAGCAGATCACGAGGTCAGGAGATCGAGACCATCCTGGCTAACAGGGTGAAACCCCGTCTCTACTAAAAAAAATACAAAAAACTAGCCGGGCGAGGTGGCGGGCGCCTGTAGTCCCAGCTACTTGGGAGGCTGAGGCAGGAGAATGGCGGGAACCCGGAAGGCGGAGCTTGCAGTGAGCTGAGACCCGGCCACAGCACTCCAGCCTGGGCGACAGAGCGAGACTCCGTCTCAAAGAAAAAAAAAAAGGAAAAGAAAAAAAAAAATGCCAGCCCTCTGACATTTGTCATCTTGTCCCAATGCTCTGATGGCAAATCACTCCCTGGAGAGGTGAAGTGACTTTGGCCAACGTCCCTCCTCCCACCTCGACTTCCACCTCTGCACCTGGACCCGGGAAGGGACCCAGAACAAGTCCTGCACTCAGCCAAGCGGAGGCTGCACGGCCCTTCCTTCTCCTGGACTGAGGCCACCACCTCTATTGTCTGAGAGCTCCAAGGTCAGTGCTGGAGGGCTACTGAGTGTCCAGGCCTCTCTCCCACCCTGAGGGTCACCCCGTGGGGCCTCTTCTTGGCTTTTCCCCAGGGCCGTGTCTCCCCCTTGACAAGTGGACATTTGGGCCATTCTCCTGGGTGGGGCTCTCCTGGGCTCTGCAGGGTGCTGAGCAGCATCCCTGGCCTCCACCCACTCCATGCCAGGAGCACCCCCCCAAATTGAGACAACCACAGATGTCTCCAGACATTGCCAAATGTCCCTTATGGGGATAAAACAGCCCCAGTTAAAAACCACTGGCTTATCCATCCTGGCTAACACGGTGAAACCCCGTCTCTACTAAAAATACAAAAAAAATTAGCCGGGCGCGGTGGTGGGCGCCTGTAGTCCCAGCTACTCAGGAGGCTGAGGCAGGAGAATGGCGTGAACCCAGGAGGCGGAGCTTGCAGTGAGCCGAGATCGCGCCATTGCACTCCAGCCAGGGGGACAGAGCGAGACTCCGTCTCAAAAAAAAAAAAAAAAAACCACTGGCTTAGTTCTTGCCCTTGTTTCTTTTCTTAAAAAATGTTGGCCTGACATGGTGGCTAATGCCTGTAATCCCAACACTTTGGGAGGCTGAGGCAGGCGGATCACCTGAGGTCGGGAGTTCGAGACCAGCCTTACCAACATGGTGAAACCCTGTCTGTACTAAAAATACAAAAATTAGCTGGGCGTGGTGGCGCCAGTCTGTATGTAATCCCACCTACTCAGGAGGCTGAGGCATGAGAATCGCTTGAACTTGGGAGGCGGAGGTTGCAGTGAGTCGAGATCATGCCTCTGCACTTCAGTCTGGCGACAGAGCGAGACTCTGTCTCAAAAAATAAATAAAATATATACACATATATTATTTTATTTTAGAGACAGGGTCTCACTCTGTTGCCCAGGTTGGAGTGTAGTAGTGCAAACATGGCTCACTGCAGCATTGACCTCCGGCTGCCCTAAGGTTTCTGACTCACCTTTTGTGAAATCTCAGGGCCTGGGAAGCTGCCAACACCCTTCCCTTCTCCCTTGGGACCTTCTCTGTCCCCTGCCTGCCCACCTTCCCTCTTCCTCCTTGGAGCTTGGAAAATGTTTCCACCTCCGCCTTTCCCCCATCGGTACCTGCAATGGGGTTTCTTTGTGGAAGGCGGAAGTTCCTTGAACCAATAAGTACATCCTCTTCTTGGCTAAAATGTGTTCCCGGCCCATGCAGGAAGCTTGTACGAAATAGAAGACATGGCCAAATTTGCTGCTGAAGGTAGAAGGAAGCCTGGGAGGTAAGTTGAAACGGAAGTCAAAGGTGTGGCTGCCTGCACTTAACCAATTATCTGAAAGCAAAACACACCAATGCCATCAGAAGGTTCTAGAATTGTTTTTCTTCTTTTTTTTTGCTTTGTTTTTTTTTTTTTTTTGAGATGGAGTCTCGCTCTGTCGCCCAGGCTGGAATGCAGTGGCCGGATCTCAGCTCACTGCAAGCTCTGCCTCCCGGGTTTACGCCATTCTCCTGCCTCAGCCTCCCGAGTAGCTGGGACTACAGGCGCCCGCCACCTCGCCCAGCTAGTTTTCTTTTTTTGTATTTTTTAGTAGAGACAGGGTTTCACTGGGTTAGCCAGGATGGTCTCGATCTCCTGACCTCGTGATCCGCCCGTCTCGGCCTCCCAAAGTGCTGGGATTACAGGCTTGAGCCAGCGCGCCCGGCCTGCTTTCTTTTTTTGTTTGTTTATTTTTGAGACAGGGTCTCACTCTGTGGCCCAGTCTGGAGTATAGTGGTGTGATCTCAGCTCACAGCAACCTCTGCCTCCCAGGTTTGAGCGATTCTCCTGCCTCAGCCTCCCGAGTAGCTGGGATTACAGGCGTGCACCACCACACCCGGCTAATTTTTGTATTTTTGGTAGAGATGGGGTTTTGTCATGTTGTCCAGGCTGGTCTTGAACTCCTAGCCTCAGGCGATCCGCCCGTCTCGCCCTCCCAAAGTGCTGGGGTTACAGGTGTGAGCCACTGCACCCGGCCTTTTTTTGCTTGATTTATTGTTTTGGCAAGGAGGCGGGTCCTGGACTTGGCTTGTCTGTCCCTCCTGAGTTAAACTGAGCTCTATGCTTTTAGGACCTGCTGGGCCTGTAAATATCAGGCCCCAGCTGGGCTGAAGTGGGATGCCCTGGGGTGCGTGACTGTGCCTGGAGTTGTCACCCGAAACCACTGAAGGACCCTTGCATACGCCTGCCTGGAGCCTGAGAAAGTGGAAGTTAGGCCTTCAGGGTTCAACAAATATACCTTTTTTTTTTTTTTCTTTATGTAGAGACAAAGTCTGTCTCTGTCGCTTAGGCTGCAGTGCAGTGGTGTGATCATAGCTCACTGCAGCCTCCAACTCCTGAGATCAAGTGATCCTCCCACCTCAGCCTCCAGAAGAGCTGGGACTACAGGCCCATGCCACCTTGCCTGGCTAATTTTTAAATTTCTGGTGGAGACAGGGTCTTGCTATATTTCCCAGGCTGGTCTTGAATGTCTGGCCACAAGCCTCCTGCCTCCCTCTCCCAAAGATGCTAGGATAATAGGCGTGAACCGGGCCGGCTGGGCCCCGTGGCTCACGCCTGTAATCCCAGAACTTTGGGAGGCCAAGGTGGGTGGATCACCTGAGGTCAGAAGTTCGAGACCAACCTGGCCAACGTGGCGAAACCCCGTCTCTACTAAAAATACAAAAATTAGCCGGGTGTGGTGGCACACACCTGTAGTTCCAGGTACTCGGGAGGCTGAGGTGGGAAGATCACTTGAACCTAGGAGGCGGAGGTTGCAATGAGCCGAGATCGTGCCACTGTACTCCAGCCCGGGTGACAGAGTGAGACACCGTCTCTAAACATAAATAAATAAATAAGTAGTATGTGAGGCAGAGAAAACTTGCCCTCATAGAGCTTGACCTTCAGTGCATGGTATACAGTAGGTGCTTAATACATGTTGATTGACCAACTGAGTGATGGTCTAGGAAGCAGACTCTCATACAACTGCCATTTCCATAACCTTCATTTCATTTTCCTTCTTGCACTTCTCAAAAATCCTCTTAGCATTGCCTATCTTCCCTAGCTCATGGCAATCCCAAAAATATCAGGGACCCTGTTTCTTTCTTTTTTGTTTTTTTGGGACAGAGTCTCAGTTTGTCTCCCAGGCTGGAGTGCAGTGGCGTGATCCTGGCTCCCTGCAACCTCCGCCTCCTAGGTTCAAGCAATTCTCCTGCCTCAGCCTCCTCAGTAACTAGGATTACAGGTATGTATCACCACGCCCAGCTAATTTTCGTATTTTTAGTAAAGACGGGGTTTCGCCATGTTGGCCAGGCTGGTCTCAAACTCCTGACCTCAAATGATCCACCTGCCTTGGCCTCCCAAAGTGCTGAGATTACAGGTGTGAGTCACTGGGCCCAGCCTTTTTTTTTTTTGAGACAGGGTCTCACTTTGTCACTCAGCCTGGACCTCTCGGGCTCAAGTGATCCTCTTGCCTCAGTGCCCCAAGTAGCTGGGACTACAGGCCTGTGCCACCACGCCTGGTTAATTTTTGTATTTTTAGTAGAGACGGGGTTTCACCATGTTAGCCAAGATGGTCTTGATCTCCTGACCTCGTGATCTGCCCGCCTCAGCCTCCCAAAGTGCTGGGATTACAGGCGTGAGCCACCGCGCCCGGCGCTAGTTCTTTTTTTTTAAGAGACAGTCGTTCGAACCCAGGAGGTTGTGGTGAGCCGAGATCGCACCACTGCACTCCAGCCTGGGCAACAAGAGCAAAACTCTGTCTCAAAAAAAAAAACAAAAAAAATAAGCAAAAATTAGCCAGGCATGGTGCCTGGCTACTCAGGAGGCTGAGGTGAGAGGATCACTCATGCCAGAGAGGCTGAGGCTGCAGTGAGTTGTGATCACACCACTGCCCTCTAGCCTGGGCAACACAGCGAGACCCTGTCTCAAAAATAAATACGTAAGCCAAGCATGGCGGCTCACGCCTGTCATCCCAGCACTTTGGGAGGCTGAGGTGGGCAGATCACAAGATCAGGAGTTCGAGACCAGCCTGGCCAACATGGTGAAATCCTGTCTCTACTAAAAATACAAAAAATTGCTGGACTGGTGGTGGGTGCCAGTAATCCCAGCTACGTGGAAGGCTGAGGCAGGAGAATTCTTTGAACCTGGGAGGTGGAGGCTGCAGTGAGCCGAGATCACGCCGTTGCACTCCAGCCTGGGAAGCAGGGTGAGACTCTGTCTCAAAAAATAAATAGGCCGGGCACAGTGGTTCAAGCCTGTAATCCCAGCACTTTGGGAGGCCAAGGCGGGCGGATCACGAGGTCAGGAGATCGAGACCATCCTGGCAAACACGGTGAAAACCCATCTCTACTAAAAAATACAAAAAAACTAGCAGGAGGCCGGGCGCGGTGGCTCACGCCTGTAATCCCAGCACTTTGGGAGGCCAAGATGGGAGGATTTCCGGGAGGCGGAGCTTGCAGTGAGCTGAGATCCGGCCACTACACTCCAGCCTGGGCGACAGAGCAAGACTCCGTCTCAAAAAACAAACAAACAAACAAACAAACAAACAAACAAAACTAGCAGGGTGAGGTGGCGGTTTCCTGTAGTCCCAGCTACTCGGGAGGCTGAGGCAGGAGAATGGCGTAAACCCGGGAGGCGGAGCTTGCAGTGAGCTGAGATCCGGCCACTGCACTCCAGCCTGGGCAACAGAGTGAGACTCCGTCTCAAAAAAATAAATTAAAAAAATAAATAAATAACAAATAAATAAATAAATAAAATAAAAATAAATACATAAATAAGTTAAATTAAATTACACTTTGTTCAGTCAAGCGTTGGCCACGTGTTCTGCTTGACTACATCATATCTGGGAATATCCCCACAAACACATTTTGAAAAAGACATATAATTCCCCCCACAGCTCAGCAGACTCTCAGACATTTGTTCAGATTTCAGGCCTGACCTGGTGGAACTGGGGACTAGTTATTCCTTCCCTGGAAGGTCTCCCTTGCTCTTCTACCTCCACTATCTTTTTTTGAGAGGGAATCTCGCTCTGTCACCCAGGCTGGCGTGCAGTGGTGCGATCTCGGCTTACTGGAACCTCCTCCTCCCAAGTTCAGGTGATTCTCTTGCTTGAGCCTCCCAAGTATCTGAGATTACAGGCATGTGCCAGCACGCCTGGCTAGATTTTTGTTTTTTGGGGGGCAGAGATGGGGTTTTGCTGTATTGGCCAGGCTAGTCTCAAACTCCTGACCTCAAGTGATCCACCTGCCTCAGCCTCCCAAAGTGCTGGAATTACAGGCATGAGCCATTGTCCCTGGCCTACCTCCACTGCTTTTCCCCATGAATACAGGACTGCCTACTTTGTCTCCTGGGGTTTTGCTGTCAGAGTGAAACTTATCTGTAAAAGAATAAGACTTCTCAGGGGCCTCTTAAAGGCAGTTGTTGGACTGAGCATTTTCCAAAGAGACTACTTTGAACCTTCATTTTGAATATCTGGGTTCTGATCAGCTCCTTATGTCTTGTTATTTTCGTGTTTTGTGTATCTGATGGTCATCGTTCTACATGACTTCCCTCCTAGGGAGAAATCAGGCCACTCCCTATTTCTGATAGCCCTGGAGGTTTGTTGATTGACTCTTGGATGTGTTTATTTTCCAGACCCAGGTTCCTGTCATGGCTAGGGGTGGCTGTTGGCCTCGTCCTTACCCTCCACTGGGAATGTCTTTGTCTTATGCACGTAGTCTGCCTTGTTGTTGCAAATAACATTTCTGCTATAATCGCGGGATGCCCCGGCTTCTTCACTCCACTCAATGTAACCCCTTCCCACGAGCTCCACCTTCACTATGGGGTCCACCAGGGTGCTGTTCAGGGTTAAAATCATCTTCCCTTTTATGCTGGAGCCAGCCAGGTAGATTGCATCCTTGGGCAGCACTAATTCGATCGACTTCACCACAGACATGGGGGGTTGGGGCGGTAGAGAGACATCCCTCTCCCTCCCCCATGTCCCTGAAATTCCCGGTTCCTTGGCCCTAGTGAGGTAATCCATCTATGACATCACTCAGCTCAGAGTTCCAGGAAGTGGGGACCCCAATGGCCAGGAGGGGAGACAGCACTGTTGTTCAGGGTGGGTGGTTGATGGCGAAACTTGTAGTCCTCACTGGTTCCTTTTTACTGGTTCTTTTTTTTTTTTTTTTTTTTGAGATGTAGTCTCGTTCTGTTGCCCAGGCTGGAGTGCAGGGGCACCATCTTGGCTCACTGCAAGCTCTGCCCCCCGGGTTCAAGCGATTCTCCTGCCTCAGCCTCATGAGTAGCTAGGACCACAGGTGCATGCCAGCACGCCCAGCAAATTTTTTGTGTTTTTGGCAGAGACAGAGTTTCACTGTGTTAGCCAGGATGTCTCAATCTCCGGAGCTCGTGATCCACCCGCCGCCTCGGCCTCCCAAAGTGCTGGGATTGCAGGCGTGAGCCACCGCGCCTGGCCCTTTTCTTTTTTTTGAGACAAAGTATCATTTTGTCATCCAGGCTGGAGTGTAGTGGTGTGATCTGGGCTCACTGTAACCTCAGCCTCCCGGGTTCAAGCAATTCTCCTGCTTCAGCCTCCTGAGTAGCTGGAATTACAGGCATGCACCATCACCTGTAATTTTTTTTTTGTATTTTTATTTTATTTTTATTTTTTGAGATGGTCTCACTCTGTCAGCCAGATTGGAGTGCAATGGCGTGATCTCGGCTTACTGCAACCTCTGCCTCCCGGGTTCCAGTGATTCTCCCACCTCAGCCTCCTGAGTACCTGAGATTACAGGCATGTGCCACTGCAACTGGCTAATTTTTGTCTTTTTAGTAGAGATGGGGTTTCACTATGTTGGCCAGGCTGGTCTCGAACTTCTGGCTTCAAGTGATCTGCCTGCCTTGGCCTCCCAAAGTGCTAGGATTACAGTCGTGAGCCACTGTGCCCAGGCGCATACACACTCATTTTCATCTTGAAGACTCTACATTTGTATTGGTCTGTATCAGAAAAAACACAGAGATATGGCCAGGACCTGGAATCTGGTGCGTACTGAAGTTGCTGAGGGCATCGTGTGCTTAATTTGAACGTTGACACCATCAGGAAGAGACGATTCCCTGCATGATTGACATTTCTCTTTTTTTTTTTTTTGAGACGAAGTCTCACTCTGTCACCCAGGCTGGGTGCAGTGGCGTGATCTTGGCTCACTGCAACCTCCGCCCCCCTGGTTCAAGTGATTCTCCTGCCTCGGCCTCCCAAGTAGCTGGGATCATGGGTGTGGGGGTTACAGGTGCCTGCCCCCATGCCCAGCTAATTTTTGTATTTTTTAAATTTTTTTGAGACAGAGTCTTGCTCCGTCACCCAGGCTGGAGTGCAGTGGCGCGATCTCGGCTCACTGCAAGCTCCGCCTCCCGGGTTCATGCTATTCTCCTGCCTCAGCCTCCCGAGTAGCTGGGACTACAGGCATCTGCCACAACGCCTGGCTAAATTTTTGTATTTTTAGTAGAGACGGGGTTTTACTGTGTTAGCCAGGATGGTCTCGATCTCCTGACCTTGTGGTCTGCTCATCTCGGCCTCCCAAAGTGCTGGGATTACAGGCGTGAGCCTCTGCACTTTGCCAATTTTTGTATTTTTAGTAGAGACAGGGTTTCACCACCTTGGCCAGGCTGGTCTTGAACTCCTGACCTCGTGATCCATCCACCTCGCTCCGCCTCCCAAAGTGCTGGGATTATAGGCGTGAGCTACCACGCCCGGTCGACATTTCTCGTTATGCCTGCCTCTCCCCTGTTGGATAGGAAGTCCCTCCAGGGTGAGACCTTGTCTAAGTGAACTTTGTGCCCACCAATGTCTGCGTGACTCAGGCAGGATCTGGCTCAGACAGGGGTGTGGGGTGGGGCTGGAATCAATAAAAGTTTGTTGAATGACTTAATGCCCTCTGAGAATGTATCGTTTTGCAACAGGGAAACTGAGGGCCTTTGCACTCTAGCAGTTATTCCTGTCACCTGATTTGCACGTGGGCTGGTACCTGAGAGGGAGGGACATTGAATCGTAGGAGGGGCTAGGAAGTACCCATTCTCTAGCCTGGCAGGCCTTATTTCTTGTCTTGCATTATTTTATGTGATAGCTTTTGCGGGCATTGGCCTCTTGTTTCCCCAAGTCAAGCTTGTCCAACTCCTGACCCACAGGCCACATGTGGCCCAGGATGGAATATGGCTCAACACAAATTCGTAAACTTTCTTAAAACATTATAAGATTTTTTTGCAATTTTTTTTTTGTAGCTCATCAGGTATTGTTAGTGTTAGTTAGTTTGTTTGTTTATGTATTTATTTATTGAGATGGAGTTTTGTTCTTGTTGCCCAGGCTGGAGTGCAGTGGTGCAATCTCGGCTCACTGTAACCTCCGCCTCCTGGGTTCAAATGATTCTCCTGCCTCTGCCTCCTGAGTAGCTGGAATTACAGGCACATGCCACCATACCCGGCTAATTTTTGTATTTTTAGTAGAGACGGGGTTTCACCATGTTAGGCCAGGCTGGTCTCGAACTCCTGACCTCAGGTGATCTGCCCGCCTCGGCCTCCCAAAGTGCTGGGATTACAGGCATAAGCCACTGTGCCTGGCCAGTGTTAGTGTATTTTATGTGTGGCCCAAGACAATTATTCTTTCAATGTGGTCCAGGGAAGCCAAAAGATTAGACACCCTTGCTCTAAGTGGCTTGTGAGCTTTTTTTCTGAGATGCCTGGAATAGTTTGTTACTCATGTTTTAAAATAGCAATTATTACTATTTTTTGAGACAGAGTCTCGTTCTGTCACCCAGGCTGGAGTGCAGTGGCGCAATCATGGCTCCCTGCAGCCTTGATCTTCTGGGCTCAAGAGATCCTCCTGCATCAGCCTCCTGAGTAACTGGGACTACAGGTGCACACCATGCCTGGCTAATTCATTTTTATGTTATGTAGTGAAAGGGTCTCACTATGTTGCCCAGGCTGGTCTCGAACTCCCAGGTGCAAGAGATCAGCCCTCCTCGGCCTCCCGAAGTGCTGGGATTACAGGTGTGAGCCACTGCACCCGGCTGGACAGTTATGAACCTGAGCAAATTTAAGAAATTTTGATTTTCTCAAGATGACTAGGGAACTGGAGCCCTCAATCAACAGCCCTTGGTATCTCTTCTGCAGGGAGAGTTAGATGCCTCCTCTGTGATACTTAACTACCACTATCCAAGGTGCTTGGGCTATACCCCTCACCACGTGTACATGAAAAACGTATTCCTGGTCAGTCACAGTGGCTCACGCCTGCAATCCCAGCACTTTGGGAGGTCCAGGCGGGCAGATCACCTAAGGTCAGGAGTTTGAGACCAGCCTGGCCAACATGGGTGAAACCCCATCTCTACTAAAAATACAAAAATTAGCCGGGCTTGGTGATGCGGACCTCTAGTTCCAGCTACTGGGGAGGCTGAGGCAGAAGAATTGCTTGAACCCAGGAGGTGGAGGTTGCAGAGAGCCAAGATCGCACCACTGAACTGCAGGCTGGGCACCAAAGCAAGACTCCATCTCAAAAAGAGAAAGAAAAAGAAAAAGAAAAAGAAAAAAAAAAAAGAAAACTGTATTCCCTCTTTCAGCCACGTTGAGTTTTCACAACAGCACTACAAACAGATGATGTGTTCTGATAGAACTAGGCCAGGTTCCTGCAGCAGGTGCTATCATTTTGGAAGAGCTCAAGCCGTCTCACACCCTCAGGTGGGCCTGCTCATACCTGTAGTGTGGGTTCTACCTGGCTGATGGCTGAGGGTCCAGAATTGTGTGCAGTAGTGTTAATTGTGTACTGAGGTTGGAGACAGTGAACAGCACCATCTGGACATCGTGGATTAGAATGCAGGAGCTTCCCAAGGCTATGACAAAGGACCACAAACTCAGTGGCTGCAAACCACACATTTATTTATTTGGAGATAGAGTCTCGCTCTGTCACCTGGGCAGAGTCCAGTGGCTTGATCTCGGCTCACTGCAACCTCCGCCTCCTGGGTTCAAGTGATTCTCCTGCCTCAATTTCCTGAGTATCTGGGATTATAGGCACACACTACCCTGCCCAGCTAATTTTTTTTTTTTTTTTTTTTTGAGACACCGTCTTGCTCTGTCACCCAGGCTGGAGCGCAGTGGCACAATCTCGGCTCACTGTAACCTCCTCCTCCTGGGTTCAAGCAATTTTCTGCCTCAGCTTCCCGAGTAGCTGGGATTACAGGTGCCCGCTACCACACCTGGCTAATTTTTGTGTTTTTATTAGAGACAGGGTTTCACCATGTTGACCAGGCTGGTCTGGAACTCCTGACCTCCAGTTATCTGCCTGTCTCAGCCTCCTGAAGTGCTAGGATTACAGGTGTGAGCCCGCCCCACACATTTATCATCTTACAGTTTGGGAGGTCAGAAGTCTGAAATAAATTTTAGGGCCAGGGCGGGTTCTAGGAGTCTTTATTGCTTTTTCTTGCCACCAGAAGCTGCCCATCTTCGTTGCCTCTTGGCCTGATCTTTTTTTTTTTTTTTTTTTGTGAGACTGAGTTTTGCTTTTGTTGCCCAGGCTGGGGTGCAATGGTGCGATCGATATCAGCTCACTGCAACCTCCACCTCCTGGGTTCAATCGATTCTCCTGCCTCAGGCTCCCGAGTAGCTGGGATTATAGGCACACGCCACCAAGCCAGGCTAATTTTGTATTTTTAGTAGAAACGGGGTTTCTCCATGTTAGTCAGGCTGGTCTCGAACTCCTGATCTCAGGCGATCCGCCTTTCTTGGCCTCCCCAAGTGCTGGGACTACAGGTGTGAGTCCACGCACCCAGCCCTTGGCCTGATCATTGTAAAGCCTGCTTCCACTTTCCCATCTCCTTTGACTTTGACCTTTTTGTATCCCTCTTTCACTTATTAGGACCTTTTAAGGACATTGTGCCCACCTGGATCACCCAGGAGACGCTCCCCAACTCAAAATCATTAACTGAATCACACCTGCAAAGTTGCAAAGTCCTTTTAGCTGTGTAAGGCACTGTATTCACAGATCCTGGGGATGAGGACGTGGGGGTCTAGAGACGCCTATCTTTGGGGGCCATGATCTGTCTCCTATATAGGGACATAGCAGAAGTCCCACTGACCAGATAGAGGAGATAATAGAGTGATGAAGAAACTATAAAAAGCTAAGTGGGAACTCAACGTTTTTCTGCTCACAGCTCTCAAGAGAAAGACCAAAGTCCTCCCCGGTGGCCTTCAAGGTATTATATATCACCCCTCTGACCTCAACTCCCCCTCCCCTTTGCTTAGTGGGCCCCAACCACACCAGCCCCTTCCTGCTCCCGGGACACCTCTAAGCCTTTTCCGGCCTCTGGGTTTGACCTTCCCTCCTAGACCCATCTGTCCTTGGAGCCTCATCTCCGATCCCAGCTCAAATGTCATCTTCTCTGAGAGGCCCACCGCAATGGCCCCAGTGAGACAGTATCCTCTCTCCCCGCCTCCCGACTCATGGCTGCTGGGTACTCTCCTATAAGGAATCATCTCAAATTATCTGCTTTATTTATTCATTTCTTGCCTGTCTCCCCCAGATAGGAATTTTTCCTCCCTGAGACCACCAAGTGGGTCTGCCACGTACACCCCTGGGTTTTGCAGCTCTGAGCAACCTGTCCGGCTGCTTTGTAGGTGTCCAGCACAGGTCACTGGTGTGCCCGCCAGGACTGGTCAGAGTGGAATAGACAGGGCGGAGGGGGCAGGGCAGCCCTGCCCGCCTGGACAGCCTGGAGAAGGCGGGAAAACGAGGCGGGAAAAGACAGCAAACAAGCCCTGCGGGTGGGTAGGGTGGAGAGCCCTGGCAGGCCCTGACGCCAGGCAGTGGGGCTTGGGGCGATCAGGCGAGCCATCGGGGTGCAGGTGGTCTCCTAGGGGCCCCCCACATTCCCTCGCAGTATTTACACATTGATTCTGGCCTTCTTAGACCTACTGGTCAATGCGTGCGACTGGGGACCTGCGAACGGACTTGGACTTAAGAGGTCAGGGGGTCTGTACCCTGGGGGTCCCCAAGGCTCCTGGGGGGGCCCACGTGCGGGGGGTGACCAGGCCCTGCCACGCAGACCCTTTGCACGCTGGGCGCGCCCAGCAGAGCGCGCAAGGCTAGGCGGAGCCGTGGCCCGCTGGGCGGAGGCGCCGTGGACAGAGGAGGGGGCGCCCCCCACCCTCTTTCTCGCTTCCCGCCACTGCGCCGGCCAATCAGGAGGCAGGCGCCCGCCCCCGGCACGGCCTCCTGCGGCCCCGCAACTCCCAAATGCCGAGTTTTCGCGGGAAAAAAATCAGAGCAGCTGGCAGCGCGGCGGGCAGCATTTGCCGAGCGGGCGCTCCGGGTCGCACGCACGTCCGCGGGGGGTCCGGGCCACGCACGCGGCTTCATAGCTATCCCCAGCCGGGCCGGGCGCGCAGACAGACAAGCGGTTTGCGGCGACCAGAGAGGTGAGCCGCCGGGTCGGGGTGCCAGCCCGGGCCAGGCGCACGGGGCTCGGGGACTTTACAAAACTTTCCCGCGCGGCCAACACGGGCGCACTCGTGTCCCTCACTCTGTCCCGGGATCCAGGGCCTCCCCTTCCGCCGAACCCTTGGGAGTCGCTCCCCGACACATACCCGGCTGGAGCCGGGACCAGCGCTGCGTCCCCGGAGCCCGGCTGGGGGTCGAGCGCACCGGGTGGGGGAGGGCCCGGCAAGCCGCCGGGGAGGATGTCAGGCTCCGCGCCTGCGCGCGGGGCGCCCCGCGATTCAATTGTCGCGCCCGAGCCCGATTTCGCGCGCCCTGAGCTCCCCGGGCGCATCTGGGCCAATGGGGGGCGAGCGGGGCGGGGCGGCCGGGTGCGGCGGAGCCAATAAGAAGCGGCTCAAGTGAAGGGGGGCGGGACTTGGCGAGCTGGGGCCCCTTGGTCGTCCCGGCGGCGGGGGTGGGCGTGGGCTGCTGGCGCGACCCGCGCGGACCGGTGGGAGTGCGGGAGGGACGCCGGGGGTCTAGGGTTTGGAGGGGCGCGAGCTGCCGGGAGTTGGGGGCCGAGGTGAGTCGCGGGGCGCGCGGGCGGGGGTGGCCGGGACGGGCGGCCAGTTGCCATGGCCACCGCGGGGCGGGCCCGGTCGCGCACGCGCGCGTTTGGGGGGCAGCAAGGAGGGGGGGGGGGGCGGGCACCGAGGGGTCCCGGGACCCGCGGATCTCGGGTGGGGTTTTTTCGTCTCAGTCGCACTTGGTTGAGTTCCCCCGGGACTTCTGAAGTTCCGGCCCGCGCTGGACTTCTGGCATTCCCTCTTCCGTAAATAGGAATCCGAGGAATGAATGAATCAATGAATGAAATGAGTAAACGAACCAACTCGGCCACTTGGCCCAGGCCTCCTTCCTCCTCTGGTCGTGGGGAAGGAGGGATGGGTTGGACCTTTTGCTTTCCTTTCAATTCCCTCTTTTCATTCTCCTTCCTCCTCAATCTTCAACACCTGGCTAGTTGTTAATGCGTTAAGTCCTTAATTTACTGTGTCTGGCCCTGGCCGGGGTCTGGCTGTATAGGAGGACTGGGAGGGCATCCTGGGAGTTTCCTGCTGTCCACAGGCCGGACAAAAGCAACCCCGACTCCTTAGAGCATGGTATGCCTTGGAGGTGTTGGTAAAACTGATCTGGGGTTTTTGCTGTCTCTTCCCTCAGCGCCGACACCATGTGGATCCAGGTTCGGACCATGGACGGGAGGCAGACCCACACGGTGGACTCGCTGTCCAGGCTGACCAAGGTGGAGGAGCTGAGGCGGAAGATCCAGGAGCTGTTCCACGTGGAGCCAGGCCTGCAGAGGCTGTTCTACAGGGGCAAACAGGTACACCCGCCGCCAGCACCTTTGTTCTATGCCTGGTCCAGGCCCCGCGCCTCTGCAGCCACCAGCCGATACTTTCTCCCTCCCACCTCCCCCCCCACAACCTCGTCCGGTCCCACTTCACCTCTCCCGGAAGGAGAAGTCCACAGAAACCTCAAATGCCTGCGAGAGGAAGGAACAAAGGGAGGACTCACAGATTGACATGCTGGGCTGGCGGCTGGTCCTCGAATCTATAGGGTCTGGGCTTTTAAACTTATTTTTTCAAAGCTCCCCCTCAAAATAATGGCTAGAGAAAGAAGTTTTGGAGGTGGCCGATGGAAGACTGAGGAATTTTCGAGAAAGGGCCCAGGACCATCCCGTAGCTAGGACGGAAGGGACCAGGTTTTCTTTTTTAAACATCCACCACCAATTAATTACTCACAGCCTGTACCAGTTAAGCGTCAGACCCCAGAGTGTTTTTTTTCTAAAAATTTGGATTAGCTTATTCAGAGTCTGGAGATGGCGCTTGCTAATCAGGAATTTCCGCCACTCTGAGCCTGCTGTGCCGCCGCTGCTGGTGACCTGGGGCGCATGGTCCCCGAGGGGTCCACCGGCCTTCATCTCTTTCTCTGTTCTTTCCCCAGCCCCTCGTTGCATTTAAAATGGCCCCCTTTGATTTCATAGCTGCCACGTTTGGGACGCTCCCTCCATTGGCACCTGGGGGGGTTGGGGGTTCTACTTTGGTGGGTGTTTTTGTGGGGGACTGCGGGACCTACTGTGAGTGGGGTTTCCCGGCAGGATGAAACAGGGTGATTGAAGGTGTAGGTCCCATCTGCTGGAGATGGTTGGACCGTGGGGACGGGCATAGACTACTGGAACTGGATTAAAAGTTGTCAGTTGAGCTGCGTGTACCCCACCGTGTTGTTGTTGGATTTTGAACCGGGTACTGCTGCCATCTGGTGTCTAGGTTGGAAAATAAACACCGCGCCGGGCCAGGTTTTTTGGGGGCTGGGAGGATCATGCCTGCTCACTCCAGATGAGATCTGATGATTAATTTCTCCGGCTTGCACGCAGTAGACCTTCCTTAGCCCTCTTCCCGTAAGAGACGTGATGACTTGAGTCGTAAGAATCTGAGTTAGCCCGCCCTGCCCCGGGAGGAGGCGATCTGAAGAACTTGAGGAGTCGATCGTGCAGCCGCGTGCGCGCAGGGAAGAGGCAGGGCCGGGCTCAACAGAGGAGCTCCGCCTGGCGCGCTCTTCCTCCCTCCTCCTACGATGCGTGCTCCCTTTGTGGCATCCAAACTGATTTTGATTTGCTGCTCAGCCTATTGGGTTAGCACAGAAGGCTTCATTTCACAAAGTTTCTGAAGCCTGCACAGACCTGCTAAGTTCACGGGGTAGCTCAATGGCGGGTTGGACTCTCATGCTCCCAAGTTCAGGAGAGGAGATAATGCTGAGTATCCACTCTATGCCAGTCACCGAGCTAGCATTTTAATTTTTGCATTTCACCCACGCAGGAATGGGAAAACACCTAAACACACCTGCCATGTAGATTTTACCATCGATATTCTGACGTATGAGGTTTATGATGAAGCGCTCTGTCTTTCTCTATGCCCACCAAGCCATCTTTTTGGGATGCATTTCAAAGTAAGTTGCAGACACCAGTCTACCTTTCCCCTAATTACTGCAGCACACCATCAGTAACTAGAGCTCAGTATTTGTTTTTGGTTCTGTTCTTACTGTTTTTTTTTTTTTCTTATTGAGACAGGATCTCATTCTGCCCAGGCTGTGGTGCAGTGGCACAATCACAGCTCACTACAGCCTCAGTTTCCTGGGCTCAAGCAGTCCTCCAGCCTCAGCCTCCAAAGTAGCTAGGACTATAGGCGTGTACCACCATGCCTGGCTAGTTTTTGTATATTTTGTAGAGATGGGGTCTTATTATGCTGCCCAGGGTGGTCTCCTGGGCTCAAGTGACCCTCCTGCCTTGGCCTCCCAAAGTGTTGGGGTTACAGGCATGAGCTACTGTGCCTGGCCAAAAAACTTTGAGTATAGTGAAACAGATGTTAAACAGACTGAATAATTTTGACAAATGTCTACATCCATGCAACCCAAAACCCCTATCTCCCCTCATTTGTAACATAATACTTGAGTCATACAATAGTTTCTGTCACATCTCTAAGTTTAGTGTGACAATGACAGGAACACTTATGTTAATTAGACACATACATTGTGCTTTTCTTTCTTTTTTTTTTTTTTGAGATGGAGTTTCACTCTTGTTGCCCAGGCTCGAGTGCAGTGGTGCCATCTGGGCTCACTGCAACCTTCACCTCCCAAGTTCAAGCGATCCTCCTACCTCAGCCTCCTAAGTAGCTGGGATTACAGGCGCCCACCACCACGCCTGACTAATTTTTTGTTGTTGTTTTTTTTTTTTTGAGGAGTCTTGCTCTGTCGCCCAGGCTGGAGTGCAGTGGCGCGATCTCGGCTCACTGCAAGCTCCGCCTCCCAGGTTCACGCCATTCTCCTGCCTCAGCCTCCCGAGTAGCTGGGACTACAGGCGCCCGCCACCATGTCCGGCTAATTTTTTTGTACTTTTTTAGTAGAGACGGGGTTTCACCGTGTTAGCCAGGATGGTCTCGATCTCCTGACCTCGTGATCCGCCCCTCTCGGCCTCCCAAATTGCTGGGATTACAGGCTTGAGCCACCACGCCCGGCCAATTTTTTGTATTTTTAATAGAGATGGAGTTTCACCATGTTGGCCAGGCTGGTTTCAAACTCTTGACCTCAGGTGATCCACCTACCTCAGTCTCCCAAAGTGCTGGGATTACAGGTGTGAACCACTGTGCCCAGCCAACGTACATTGTGCTTTTAATTGTCAGGATGTTGGCAGTGATGATACCCGGCCCTAGCTCTACCGGAACTCACCCGGACTGAACAGGGAGCTGGGATTGGAACCTGAGATTTTGGTTTCTGAGACTGGGCTCTCAACACTGAATTTCGTCTCCCAGGTCAGCTCTGGTAGTTATGAAAAGATTCCGTGTTCCTACGTAACCTTCATAACCGCCTCTTTGTTCCCTAACCCTGTGGCTGTTCCCTATGCAGTAGTTTTTTTTCTCTCGAGACGGAGTTTCGCTCTTGTTGCCCAAGCTGGAGTGCAATGGCATGATCCTGGCTTACCTCAACCTCTGCCTCCTGAGTTCAAGTGATTTCTTCTGCCTCAGCCTCCGGAGTAGCTGGGACTACAGGTGTGCGCCACCATGCCTGGCTGCTTTTTTTTTTTTTTTTTTTTTTTTTTGTATTTTTAGTAGAGATGGGGTTTCTCCATGTTGGTCAGGCTGGTCTCGAACTCCCGACCTCAGGTGATTCACCACCCCCCTTGGCCTCCCGAAGTGCTGGGATTACAGGCCGGAGCCATTGCACCCGGCCCCCATGCAGTAGCTTTAAGAGATCGTGTCGTTGCTTCTGTCTTCCGGGCCCCAGAGAGGTGATGCAGTTTCCCCACTTGGATGGCTCGGAAAGTGAGCTGGTGGCAGGGAGGTTTGGACGGTGGAGGGAGGGGGGCACAGAGGCACACAGCAGCACCTCCCAGCGCCACGTGAAGTCTGCAGGCCCCCAGGCTAACGTGAGAGAAAGCAACGCAGTTCCCGGTGGGCGCAAATGGGCCGTTGTCCTTATAGAATGTTCTAGAGTGTTCACAGTCCTTTTTTGTCCTGTTTAAAGAAACTTGGCCTAGCAGCCCAAGGTCTACGGTGAAGTTGATGGAGACCCCAGAGCAGAACAGAGTTGGGTCTGTCTCGGAATATGGAGGATCTTGTGGTGGCCTCACTTGGGCTGAATAGGGTGGCAGTGATGTCGCTTGATGGGCGGGAAGGCAGGGAGCTGATGGCAGTGAGTTTGGGCGGGCGGCCCAGCGTAGGCAACGGGAGAGGCATCTGCAGCTCCCCATCCCCCAGTCTTTTTTCTTTTTGGCTGCACATCAAAATAACAATAGCTGTCTTTCGTGGCGCCTTTAACCTGCTCAGGTACAACACTGCACTGTACGTAATCTTTTCAGCATCCCTGGCCAGAGACTCGCCAGCTCCCACATCATCTTATTTTAGACAGGGCTAATACCTACCACGTTGTAGCGCAGTGCGAATTCAATGAGATTATGAATGTGAAGGGCGGAGTGAGCCCCGTGCCTGGCTCACAATGAAAGTGAAATAAATCTCTTAGCACAGGGCTTCTCCCGCTCTGCACTGTGGCTGTTTGGGGCCAGGTCATCCTCCGGCTGGGGCTGTACTGGGCACTGCAGGGTGCTGAGCAGCGTCCCTGGCCTCCACCCACTCCATGCCAGAGCACCCTACCCTACCAGTCATGACAACCACAAATATCCTGAGACTTCCATGCCTCAAAGGCAGGATTAGAGTCAGTCTGATGCCTCAGTTGAAATGGTGGCCCAGGAATGGCCTTGCAAGGGTCACTTGTCATAGTGATGCCTCGGGTGTCCCCACTGGACAGCCCCCTTGCAGAGGCCTGCCCTTCTGGCTGCAGAAGGGAGGGTCCCCACCACCAGCTCCCACCCACTGTTGCATCCCTCCCCCAGGAGGGCTCCCTGTTAGAGTGCACGGCCTCTGTTAGGATTACTCACCGCTGCTGTAGTGGCCCCCAGAGCAGCTGTAGACAATCGGTAAATGGGTGGGTGTGGCTTTGTTCCAATAAAGCTTGATTTATAAAAACAGGTATGGCCGGGTGCAGTAGCTCATGGTTGTAATCCCCGCACTTTGGGAGGCCAAGGCAGGTGGATCACCTGAGGTCAGGAGTTCGACACCACCCTGCCAACATGATGAAACCCCGTCTCTACTAAAAATACAAAAATGAGGCGGATGTGGTGGCGCATGCCTGTAGTCCCAGTTACTTAGGAGGCTGAGACAGGAGAATCGCTTGAACCTGGGAGGTGGAGGTTGCAGTGAGCTGAGGTCCCACTACTGCACTCCAGTCTGGGCGACAGAGCAAGATTCTATCTCAAAAAAGAAAAATAAAAAAACATAAAACCAAAACAAAGTAGGTGCAGGCCAGAATTGTCCCTGGGGACATAGTTGGTCAATTAGATTGCACACTTTGATCCAGCCTCAGTTGGTGTGTCCGGGTTTTCTGGCTAGGAAGAATGCTGCTGTGGAATGTGTTGGAACAGATCCTTACGTGTGCCGTGTTGGCGTTCTTCCAGGTCAGGGGTTCTCAAACGGATCTCAGGACCCCTTTACATCTTCCAGAATGATCCAAGAGCCCCAGGAGCCTGTGTCTGTGGATTCTGTCTGTCGGTTGTCACTGTGTTAAAAATTGAGGCCAGGCATGGTGGCTTACGCCTGTAATCCCAGCACTTTGGGAGGTTGAGGCAAGAGGATCGCTTGAGGTTGGGAGTTCGAGACCAGCCTGGGTCATGTAGCAAGACCCCGTCTCTACAAAAATCATGAAAATTAGCCGGGCGTGGTGGCGCATGCCTGTAGTCCTAGCTACTTGGGAGGCCAAGGTGGGAGGATCACTTGAGCCTGGAAGGTAGAGGCTGCAGTAAGCCAAGACTGTACCACTGCACCCCAGCCTGGGAGACAGAGTGAGACTTTGTCTCAAAAAAACAAACAAAAAAAACAAATAAATTGAAAGCTGAGAAATTCAAAGCACAAGAAGACAAGCGTGCCCCCTCTTTTAGCTGTCAACATGGCGGAGCCGTCCCTGGTGACGCAGCCTCCAAAGATGCCCCTTGCCCTCCTGAGACCTCAAGAGGGAAACTGGCAGCGACAGTGATGGTAGTGTCTTGGTGGCGGTCACGTTGACCTCACTGACCTCCGAAGTGCTGCTCTAGTGTCTCAGCGGTGACCCAGCCGGGTCGAAGGACGGAGTTCCGCTGTCACTAGCCCTCCGCCCGTCCTGTGTGCTGGGATGCCCTCGCGGTGCTGTCCACGCCACCGCCGCTCCCCCACCTGTGGGTCCTGCCTCCTCTGGGTCTGGGATCCTCCCGCATCGGTTTTGCTTCCTCCCCTCTCTCCCTCCATCTGTCTGTCTTGCCCGCACCTGAGGTTGCCGCCGAGGCGCTGAGACGAGCCAGCAGGAGCTGTGGCTGCCCCCCAGGAAGGCAGAGCAGTTTCTTACTTCCTTCCCCCCGGGTCCCGTCAGGCCTCTGCAGGCGCTCTGTCTTCCGGCTGGAGGTCCTTCTTGGTTCGAGGCTTACACGGTCCTTGCTGAGCTCCTAAACGTTTGGTTTCTATCCCGGAAGTTGCTGTCTCTAAGCCAACTGGACAGCCACCACTCCTCAAACCCGGAGGCTCTTAGTATCTTCCCTGCTGTGCCGCTAGGCAGCGTTCGGCACCCTGAAAGAGATCCTCCGAATATGGCATGAGGGGTAGGAAGTGGGCGGCTGTGGGGGGGTGCAGCGAGCTTTTAGTCTTAAGTTTTCATTTTTTTTTTTTTTCCTTTTCTTTTTCTTTTTTTTTTTTTTGAGACGGAGTCTCGCTCTGTCTCCTAGGCTGGAGTGCAGTGGCCAGATCTCAGCTCACTGCAAGCTCCGCCTCCCGGGTTTACGCCATTCTCCTGCCTCAGCCTCCCGAGTAGCTGGGACTACAGGCGCCCGCCAACTCGCCCGGCTAGTTTTTTGTATTTTTTAGTAGAGACGGGGTTTCACTGTGTTAGCCAGGATGGTCTCGATCTCCTGACGTCGTGATCCGCCCGTCTCGGCCTCCCAAAGTGCTGGGATTACAGGCTTGAGCCACCGCGCCCGGCCTCCTTTTCTTTTTCTTTTTTTCGAGACAGAGTCTCGCTCTGTCGCCCAGGCTGGAGTGCAGTGGCGTGATCTCAGCTTGTTGCAAGCTCCGCCTCCCGGGTTCAAGCAATTCTCCTGCCGCAGCCTCCCGAGTAGCTGGGAGGACAGGCATGCGCCACCACGCCCAGCCCATTTTGTATTTTTTAGTAGAGATGAGGTTTCTCCCATGTTGGTCAGGCTGGTCTCTAACTCCCGACATCCAGTTATCTGCCCGCCTTGGCCTTCCAAAGTGCTGGGATTATAGGCGTGAGCCACCGTGCGCGGCTGATTTTTTTTTTTTTTTTTTTTTTGAGACAAGGTCTTGCTCTGTTGCCCAGGCTGGAGTACAGTGGCACGATCTTAGCTCACTGCTGGCTCGAATTCCTGAGCTCAGGTGATCCTCCTGTCTCAGCCTCCCAAGTAGCAGGGACTATAGGCTGTATACCACTACACCTGGCGAATTTTAAACATTTTTGTAGAGATGGGGTCTTGCCATGTTGCCCATGCTGGTCTTGAACTCCTGGCCTCAAATGATCCTTCTGCCTCAGCTTCCCAAAGTGCTGGGATTACAGGCCTGAGCCACTGCTCCTGACATTTTATTTTATTTTATTTTATTTTTTTTTGAGACAGGGTATCAGTGTCTCCCAGGCTGGAGTGCAGTGGCGCCATCTCAACTCACTGCAACCCTCGCCTCTTGGGCTCAAGCAGTCCTCCCACCACAGCCTTCCAGGTAGTTGGGACTAGAGGTAAATTTTGTAGTGATGGGTTTTGCCATGTTGCCCGGGTGATCTTCACCTCCCGGACTCAAGTGATCCTCCCGTCTTGGCCTCTCAAATCACACCTGGGATTACAGGCGTGAGCCACTGCACCCAGCCCCATTTTAACTTTTTTTTTTTTTGAGACAGAGTCTTGCTCTGTCGCCCAGGCTGGAGTGCAGGTGGTGCGATCTCGGCTCACCACATGCTCCACTTCCCAGGCTCATGCCATTCTCCTGCCTCAGCCTCCCGAGTAGCTGGGATTCCAGGCACCTGCCACCACGGCCGGCTAACTTTTTGTATTTTTTTTTTTTTTTTTTTTTTGAGGCGGAGTCTCGCTCTGTCGCCCAGGCTGGAGTGCAGTGGCCGGATCTCAGCTCACTGCAAGCTCCACCTCCTGGGTTTACGCCATTCTCCTGCCTCAGCCTCCCGAGTAGCTGGGACTACAGGCGCCCGCCACCTCGCCCGGCTAGTTTTTTGTATTTTTAGTAGAGACGGGGTTTCACCATGTTAGCCAGGATGGTCTTGATCTCCTGACCTCGTGATCCGCCCGTCTCGGCCTCCCAAAGTGCTGGGATTACAGGCTTGAGCCACCGCGCCCGGCCCAACTTTTTGTATTTTTAGCAGAGACAGGATTTCACCACGTTAGCCAGGATGGTCTCCATCTGACCTCGTGATCCACCTGCCTCGGCCTCCCAAAGTGCTGGGATTACAGGCGTGAGCCACCGTGCCCAGCCCATTTTAAGTTTTCTAATAATGATTTTCCTTTTGCCGAAAATGGCAAGTGGGTTTTAGATTAAGTCACTCCTTTTACTAGGCACAGTAGTAGACCTTGAGTTAGGGCTATGGTGGTATCATTTAATAGGAACATTTAACTTCGCTAGGTCAATGATAGGAGACCAGCCCGCCAACATGGTGAAACCTCATCCCTACCAAAGATACAAAAATTAGCCGGGTGTGCTGGCATGCGCCTGCACTCTCAGCCATTCAGGAGGCTGAGGCGGGAAAATTGCTTGAACCCGGGAGACAGAGGTTGCAGTGAGCCGAGACTGAACCACTGCACTTCAGCCTGGGTGACAGTGAGACTCCGTCTCAAAAAAAAAAAAAAAAGAAAAGAAAAAAGTCCCATGTACCCATCACCCTCTGAAGTAGTCGTCTGCTGTGTCTGATCTTGTTCATTTTGCTCATTTCTACCCCACCCACTTACCTCTACCTGACTGGATTGTTTAAGAGATGGGATCTTGCTGTGTTGCCCAGGCTGGAGCACAGTGGTTGTTCACAGATGTGATCATTTTGCATGACAGCCCCAAATTCCTGGGCTCAGGTGACCTTCAGCCTCCCAAGCAGTTGGGACTACAGATGTGAGCCACCATACCAGCTCCTATTGGATCATTTTGAAGCAGGTTACAGATGTTGTAACTGTAACACAGACATCATAGGTACAGGCATTTCAGTGCATCTTCCCCAGTGGCTCATAGATCATGCAGATAGGAAATCGGTCAGGAGGGCCGGGCCCCGTGGCTCACGCCTGTAATCCCAGCACTTTGGGAGGCTGAGGTGGGCGGATCACGAGGTCAGGAGATTGAAACCATCCTGGCCAACATGGTGAAACCCTGTCTCTACCAAAAATACAAAATCAGCTGGGCGTGGTGGCGCAGGTCTGTAATCCCAGCTACTCGGGAGGCTGAGGCTGGAGAATCGCTTGAACCTGGGAGGTGGAGGTTGCATTTAGCCAAGATTGCACCGTTGCACTCCAGCCTGGGCAACAAGAGTGAAACTCCGTCTCAAAAAACAAAAAAAGAAAGTTGGTCAGGATGCCTGGCAGGGTAGCTTAGTCCTATAATCCCAGCATTTTGGGAGGCTAAGTCGGGAGGATCAGTTGAGCCCAGGAATTTGAGACCAGCATGGGCAACATGGAGAAACCCCGTCTGTACAAGAAATACAAAAAGCTTTCTGGACGTGATGGCCCATGCCTGTAGTCCCAGTTACTCGGAGGGGCTGAGGCAGGAGGATCGCTTGAGCCCAGGAGGTCGAGGTTGCAGTGAGCCATGGTCACACCACTGCACTCCAGCCTGGGCAACAGGGAGGGAGACCCTGTTTTAAGAAGAAAAAGAAAATTGATAAAGATATAGATGATTTGAACAAAACGAGTAACAGGGTTACCGTAATGACATGGATGGAATCTGAACCCAGCAAGAAAGAAAACACATTCTTCTCAGGCCACAAGGAGTGCTTAGGGAAACTGACCACATACAAGGCAAGTCTTAAAAACTTGATTTGTATTTGTATTTGTATTTATTTGTTTATTTATGAGACTGAGTCTTGCTCTGTCGCCCAGGCTGGAGTGCAGTGGTGCGATCTCTGCTCGATGCAAACTCTGCCTCCCGGGTTCACACCCTTCTCCTGCCTCAGCCTCCCGAGTAGCTGGGACTACAGGTGCCCGCTACCACGCCCGGCTAGTTTTTTGTATTTTTTTTTAGTAGAGACTGGGTTTTACCGTGTTAGTCAGGATGGTCTTGATCTGCTGACCTTGTGATCCACCTGCCTTGGCCTCCCAAAGTGTTGGAATTACAGGCGTGAGCCACCATGCGCGGCCATATTTATTTACTTTATTCATTTGAGACAGTCTTGCTCTGTCACCTAGGCTGGAGTATGATGCTGCAATTTTGGCTCACTGCCTGTGGGTTCAAGTGATTCTTCTGCCTTAGTCTCATGAGTAGCTGGGATTACAGGCGTGCGCCACCACATCCGACTAATTTTTTTTTTTTTTTTTTGAGACAAAGTCTCGCTCTTTTGCCCAGGCTGCAGTGCAGTGGCCGGATCCCAGCTCACTGCAAGCTCTGCCTCCCAGGTTGACGCCATTCTTCTGCCTGAGCCTCCCGAGTAGCTGGGACTACAAGCGCCCGCCACCTCGCCCGGCTAGTTTTTTGTATTTTTTAGTAGAGACGGGTTTTCACTGTGTTAGCCAGGATTGTCTCGATCTCCTGACCTCGTGATCCACCCGTCTCGGCCTCCCAAAGTGCTGGGATTACAGGCTTGAGCCACCGCGCCTGGCCTAATTTTTGTATTTTTAGTAGAGATGGAGTATCACCATGTTGGCCAGGCTATTCTTGAACTCCTGATCTCAAGTGATCTGCCTGCCTCGGCCTCCCAAAGTGCTGGGATTACAGGCGTGAGCCACCAGACCCAGCCTTTTGTTTTTCATGTATTTATTTATTTATTTATTTATTTTTGAAATGGGGTCTTGCTCTGTTGCCCAGGCTGGAGTGCAGTGGCGTGATCTCAGCTCATTGCAAACTATGCCTCTTGGGTTCAAGCAATTCTCATGCCACAGCTTCCCGAGTAGCTGGTACTACAGGCGCCTGTAACCACGCCCAGCTAATTTTTTGTGTTTCTAGTAGAGACGGGGTTTTGCCATGTTGGCCAGGCTGGTCTCGAACTCCTGACCTTAGGTAATCCACCCGCCCTCGGCCTCCGTAAGTGCTGGGATTACAGGCGTGAGCCACCGTGCCTGACTCTTTATAACTTTAGAACAATGACTGCCTTACTGACCGTGTTTTCTCTCACCTGTGGAGTCAGAACTTAACCATAACCAAGCTTCCCCCTGCCTGCTATGGGTCCCTTCTGGAATGTTCTAGAGGTGGCATCAGGAGGCTGCCAGGCCAGCTCGTGAGTCGTATTGTGCAGTCAGAGTTTGGTGCCAGCCTGGGCCAGGCCCCATCCCCACTTCCCTGCCTGATTTGCCCCTGTCTACACCATTGTACTGGGAGACACTTCCTGTCCCTCCTATGTAGCCCATGCTAAGCAAGGTGCTTCTGTGCACCTCACCTTTCTGATGCAGGAAGGGCTGAAGTCATGGAAGGGCAGCCGGTCAGGCCCAGTGAGGGTGGCATGGATGCTGTCCTTAGTGACAGATGAGAGGGGATGGGCTGGGACTGCAGGCCTGGCTCCCCTAGCTGCTCCTGCGTGTCAGGGGCTGCCCATTAGCCTGGCCAGGGCCCCTCATTGGATCCCTCCTGTCTGCCCAGTCCATAGCCCTTGTCCCCCTGCCCACCCGCTGCCAGTTCTCATCGGCCCTGCTTCCCTACTTGACTCTGCCTCCCTGGCCTCCCCTCCTCGGTCTTGCTCCTCCCCGACTTGTCCTCTGTCTGAGTCCGGCAGGACAGAGTCCGACCGTCTGACCCCCTCCTGGCTCCGTCCGCTCCTCCTGCCGCCTTCTGCTGTCCAGGTCACTTGGTTTTTGGCCCCTAGCCACCGTGCTGGCTGCCTGCTCTCCAGGCTGCCCCTTGCCCAGGGCTGCACCCCCGACCGGTCCTCCGTCTTGGTGGTGCTGGGACTGTGTTTTCCGTCCTCTGCAGTGGGCTGGTTTCCCTCGTGTGTCAAGGCCCCTCTGCCTGGCTGTCCCTGGCTGCCCCACGCAGCTGAGCTGTGCTCCCGCTGGCTGGAGCTCAGGATGCCCACGCTGTTCTGGCAAATAACGCTGCTGGAAACACAGGACGAGCAGCTGCCCCTCTGTGCACGTGGTCTTCGGACACACGTGAGGGCTGCTCTAGCTTGGGTGCTCACTGCGGGTGATTCTCCCCTCCAGGGGACACTGGGGGATGTCTGGGGACATGCATGACTCAGGGGCGCTCCTGGCATGGAGTGTGTGGAGGCCCGGAGTGCTGATCCACACCCTGCAGGGCCCAGGATGGCCCCACTCCAGAGAGCGACCCCACCCCAAATGTCAGCTTTGGCAAGGGGGTTGTGCCTGGCCACAGAGGTGCTGGCCCGGATGCAGATGAGTGCCGTGTCCATCCCTCTGAGCTCCGTGTGGCTTGCCCTGTGCTGCTTTCCCTGCCCCAGTGATACTGGGGGCCCTTGATTTCTCTCTCTCTTATTTATTTATTTATTTTTAAGACGGAGACTTGTTCTGTCGCCTGGGGTGGAGTGCAGTGGCGAGATCCCGGCTCACTGCAACCTCCGCCTCCTGGGTTCAGGTGATTCTCTTGCCTCAGCCTCTCGAATAATTGGGATTACATGCACCCACCACCATGCCTGGCTAATTTAGTAGAGACGGGGTTTGGCGATGTTGCCCAGGCTGCTCTCGAACTCCTGGCCTCAAGTGATCTGCCCACCTTGGCCTCCCAAAATGCTGGGATTACAGAGTAAGCCACTGTGCCCAGCCCCTTTTAAAAAAAAAAAAAAAAAATTAATAAACTTTATTTTCTTTTTTTTTTTTATTTTTTTTATTTTTTTTTTTTTTT